>NC_060145.1:267066834-267377006 GCF_021461385.2 Schistocerca piceifrons | reverse complement strand
AACCAGGAATGTAAGCGTGCAGTCGTGTGAAAGCTGGTCTTGTCATCTTGCATGTGTGGAATGTGCAGAGCATACTCATGACGAGGGTTTAGGTACTCATGACGAGGGTTTAGGACAAAGGGCAACACTTGTTTACCGAGAATGTTGAAATGAAGATCCTGGTTCATGTTCTCGGTAACCCGAATGATTAGACCCAAGCCATGAAACTAAAAACGCCCTTAAAACATAACAGAACAGCCTTCGACCTGAAATCAATCCTGTACACTGTTGGTTAAAGGCGTTGTTATGTCGTCGGTGCCCTCCACACCAGTGGTTCCCACCCTGGGGATAATTACCCTCGAGGGGTAAAATATAATTTTCTGAGAGGTGAAAAAAAAACAATAATGTCCAACAATATTTGTCATCAAATTAAATCATTTCTGGTAGCTCATTACTACTATCAGTGTTTAATAAGACTGTAATGCTGGTTATACAAGTTACCAATAATTACTTTTTTGTTTCAAATGCTGCCACTGACGTGTGACACAATGTTATGAGGGTTTACGGTTTGTGTAACAAATATATGAACATCATCATCTTCACATAGTACATTCTCCACGCACATACGTTGTATCATGCATCTGTAACAGTAAAACGGAGACATATACATCACACCTGCTTAAATACCTTCCCCAGGTTGTACGTAGTTCCCGCAGTTGATCACCTATTGCTTCAGTATTCGTTTCGCAACAATAAATGAACAAACTGATATCACAAAACAACAGTAACTTTGTAATAGGTACTACATTACTGCAGGACCTGCACAGATTTATTATTATTGTTGTTGTTATCATCACAAAGCATTGGCTGCCAGAAGCGTTCCAGTTACTGCCAGTTAAGGAGTCCAACAATCAAGTGGTTTACAGATAGGAGGCCTAATTATTGCGCACACATTGTTATTTGGTTGATTTGAAATGGCATGCAGCTTGTAGGTGGAACAAACTGGTTTTGGGAGGGGGGAAGAAGTTGTGTGGGTAGCCTTCTTTTCTTGAAGGAGAGTTGGAGGTAGCTTCCGTGATGCAAAGAGAATTGCGTCAGCATTCCATAAAAAAAAGTTGTTAGAAATGAACAGTACGAATTGTCTCATTGAAGGCATTAGCTCGTGTTTTAGTAAGATAGATACAAAAACTAAACACTGTTTCATTCTAAAGATAAATTATGTTGGAGATCAGAAAAGGGGGGGGGGGTTGGATAGGTACAAACTAACATCCGATTACAGTCATGGGTAATGACTGCATTGCGTCTTTCCAAAAGGGACAGAATCCCGTAAAATGGTTCAAATGGCTCTGAGCACTATGGGACTTAACATCTCAGGTCATCAGTCCCCTAGAACTTAGAACTACTTAAACCTAACTAACCTAAGGACAGCACACCCATCCATGCCCGAGGCAGGATTCGAACCTGCGATAGTAGCGGTCGCGCGGTTCCAGACTGAAGCGCCTAGAACCGCTCGGGCACCAACGGCCGGCAGAAAATATCAGGGACGCCAGTTATTATTGGACGCTCCTGGCATAAACTATGGTGTGTTCAATAAAGGCTGCTTCATCGTGATCGGATAATCACCCCTCTTGGATTCCAGAGCTTCCCTGTTCCCGTTATTGTGTATAAATAGTTGTAATGCTCATTCTGAAACTGCTTCAGATGGGCCTACATTCACTGACAGAAGCAATTCTCATCGGCTTTGAAACTGATGGTCGTCGAGAAGGCGTGACACTTATCTCTGGTCCCTGTCCGGTAGAATTTCCTTACAGCCATGTCGGCGATAACGGTCACATGATCACCTAGTACCAATTCTACACCTTCTACAGCCAACAATGTGCTCTCTGATGAAGAATGAAGAAATTATTTTCTCCAGCGAGGTTAATACCTATCGTGTCATTTAAGAAATAGATATCGAAAAGAACTATTAAAAGTGAGCGGTAATAAGTTCTGAAAGTATAAACTTCATTTACGGCGTTTCATCGTAGACGACTTCTTTCTGTTGGCAGATATTTGGTAGTATTGTACCATGAGTCGGTAAGTCATTGCAACTTTTTGGTTTTTCGTAGACAGAACAGACATTTTGTATTACACGTATTTGCTCTGGTAATTCTCAATGCAGTGATATTTGGGGTAACAAAAAAAGGCTGCTGGAGACCAAGAGTTCTTTATATCGTAATGCTCAGTACACAACTCTGAACGACCTTTGAAAGTCTATAGACTTCGCATCCGCCTTGTATATTTCTCAGTATGCGTTTGTGAATGACGTGGTCTCTCAGGTATGCCCGTGCTTCTCAGTCGTCAGTACAGTGGACCCTACCCGTTAGCGTTGTGCTGAAGACAGTGGACAATCTTGATGTATTCCAAATATGGAAAAGGCACTTGCGCTAAGCAGGAACGAAGTTGCAGTGAGTTACAAATCGTAGATGATCTCTCTCTCTCTCTCTCTCTCTCTCTCTCTCTCTCTCTCTCTCTCTCTCTCTCTCTCTCTCTGCCGATGCTTCCACATAGGTGATTCAATCTCAGTTAGTAAAAGAAAGGCATTTTTCGTTGCGGTGAGACCTCTTCACGAAATCTTAATTACCAACCTCCGCCGCCTCCTTCTCCTCTTCCTACTCCTCATGCCAAAATATTTTGTTGACCTCGCCCTTCGTTATAAAATAAGAGAAATCAGAACACGCCCGGAAAGATGAAAGATGGAGGTGTTCATTTTTCCCACGCGCTATTCGAGAACAAAACACGGGAGAAATGGTGTGAAAATGGCTCTGTGGACCCTCCGGCAAAAAGTTAACTGTGAATAGCAAAGTAATTATGTAGATGAAGTTTTCATCGTTTCTTTTTTAATATCTATGTGAAGAAATTCGCATCACATAAAGTTACTTATACAATCATAATTGTTGTGTCACCGCCAGACAGACCTTTAAATCGGCCGCGGTGCGTTAGTATACGTCGGACCCGCGTGTCGCCACTATCAGTGATTGCAGACCGAGCGCCGCCACACGGCAGTTCTAGTCTAGAGAGACACCACTAGCACTCGTCCCGGTTGTACAGCCGACTTTGCTAGCGATGGTTCACTGACTACATACGCTCTCATTTGCAGAGACGACAGTTTAGCATAACCTTCAGCTACGTCATTTGCTACGACCTAGCAAGGCGCCATATTCAGTTACTATGTCTTCTGAACAGATACTTTGTGAATCATGTACCGTCAAGAGCGACGTTCATAATGAATGGATTAAACTTAAGTATCAAACTAAGTACGTCCGCTTTCTGAATTCTAATTCCTTGTCATGTTCCAGGCCTCACGTCAGTATAGTCCTTCCCTCCTCACGCCAGCCTGCGTGAGCTAAAACGCGTGCATTTCGGCCTCCAGTTGTAACACGGTGTTGGCTCTTCTGCCAACACAACAATAATCTCCCTCAACTTTAAATTTCATAAGGATAAACTTTCAGATGAATTTGGTTGGTTATTCTGGATCGTGCTACCGTGTTTTCCATTCGACATGGAAACGAAAGTTCCTGCCAATTATGCAAAGCGATCCATGAGCAAATCGATTTTTTTTAAAAAAGGGAGGAGTCGCTCAAGCTCACACCTACGTGGTGACCACTACAAAACATCTTATGTCACCTCCGTATTTCTTAGTTACTAATCGAGGACTTCACGGGAGGGGGGCCGTGATGTTATCCCTGCTTCTGGGTACGATTACCCACTAACGAGGTCGCATCGAGGAGATAGATAGCGGACGAAAAGCGAACGAAGAGTGGCGGTTTCAGGGGCAGAGGAGGGAAAAAGTGCTAAGGCGAGCGCCAATGGGAAAGAAACCTCTTCGATGGTCTGTTCGGGTGGTGAAAACAATAGCGGTTTCTAGCTATCTGCGACAGATCATGCAAGAGTAAGGCGATTGTTAGTTTTGGGTGTCGATATCATCGCTTAGGTCGTTATAAAAAGTGTCAGTCCTTTCGAGGAGGAGTACTACTGGGCTGCGATGTCTCTTGGACCAGCTGCTGCGTCTGAACCTGTGGCATGCCAAGATTGTTATACAAGTGGTCGATTGTTCAAAAGGATTTCAGACTTGCAGCCGGTCGTCGTAAACTTCATTGCACGATATTATTTCGGCTGGACAACTGCCAGTCATCTTCAAGTGTTTTGTTAGATACACCAGACCAATAACAACAAAAAAAGTGGAAATTGTGCTTTACTTTAACCTAGTACAGTTTTGCGATGACTTCATATTAGCGAAGTTGCCAAATTTCAGGCAAATTATTTTATTAGCCGTATAAACATTTGCGGGCCTATGTTTATATGAACTTTTTTCTTTAGTTTTTCTTGTAGAATAACATATTAAAATGTTTGCGTAACTTCGTGAATCACCCTGTATAACACCGGTCTTAAATTCAGTTTATTAATTTATTTATTACAAGCCATCAATTGTATTGGTATAAATATGTTCACAGTAGTTTTTCTGATAATTATGTGTACAGTTTTTGTGTGTCTAATTCTATAGGCTTGAGATACCCGCGAACAAGTGAGTAATGGTACGAAAAATTAGCGATGGCCGTTGATGCTTCCGTCTTCAGAGGTGGTTTTATATAAGTTAGCATATGTCACCTGTGAATTTATGCTTTTTCCGTCTTCTGTTGCAACGGCGGTTAAATTCTGTTCAAAGAAACATCTCCTACGTTAGAATGTATAAAATCAATACGAGAGTCGTGCGTAAGTAAATTTTCAGTTAATTTTCTTCCATGCTGTTCATGCAAGCAAATAGATCGTCGTGGATTCAGTTCCTATTTACATCCACTTTTGGTTATTACACTCTTTGAGATGCTTCTTGTAATGAGGAATCAACATTGCAGTTAATATTGTTTCACAAATTACTTCGAAAATGTTAGTTGCTGAGATGATAACATTGCCAGTGACTGTAACGCCTTAGGACGATTACTGAAAGTATGCAACTTGACGAAAACAGTTTACTGACACACTTACTGTCATGGAGCATATTATTTACTCGCCTTTAGTTGATTTTTTGTAGTACTGACATTCGTGAATGTTTCTTTTAGATCTTTAAAAATGGCTTCATTTTGGGTCCAAATTTTCCGTGGCAGATTAAGTGCTGGTCGACGTTGTAATAAACTGCTAACGAGAGGTTTCAGAAGAGTACGCAGAAGAGTCAGAATCTGGAGGAGACTGATGCAGATAATGTAGCTACTATTTTTACCACCGTAAATGATGTTAGAATACACACAGCAACATACGGAACCGTGTGTTCAAAAATGGTTCAAATGGCTCTGAGCACTATGGGACTCAACTGCTGAGGTCATTAGTCCCCTAGAACTTAGAACTAGTTAAACCTAACTAACCTAAGGACATCACAAACATCCATGCCCGAGGCAGGATTCGAACCTGCGACCGCAGCGGTCTTGCGGTTCCAGACTGCAGCGCCTTTAACCGCACGGCCACTTCGGCCGGCTGGAACCGTGTATGAAACGTCTTGTACAGACGCAGCAGATAGGGTAGTCTGTTTGCCTGTGCTTCAAGACGTGCAGTGAAACTGGCTCTGATGCTGAAGTAGCTGCCAATGTAGATTTATAAGTACGATCTTAAGTTGGTTGTGAACCCCAAAAATTTGGGAACTGACTTCCTCCTGAAGCTTACTACAGAACTTGTCACTGCTGAGTTCCTGCATATTTTTTCAAACGTTTTGAGCACAGATTTTGTGCTCCGGATTCATCCGTATGAATATTTATCTCCACCATGACTCATAATAAATTGAGCGGTTTTGTTAATTACTATTCCAAAAGAGTGAATGCTGACATATATTTCATTGTTATGCTGTATAAAACTTTTTACAGGATTAAATGGCCCGGAAATCGGTGCACATTGCCTTGTCGTCGTCGTTCTTTCTTTCACACGTGACTCAAGTGAGTGTAATAATACGAGGGTTGGAACTTCAGCAGTGGCAACTATTTATTTACAGCTCGTACAAAATAGGTACGTGTTTTAAAGTTTTACTGACCTTCAAACTAGTCGCCAGCATTGTGTACAGCCCGTTGCCAGGCATGTGGAAGTCGTACGATACTCTTAGCAGTGCCAGTTGTGTTGACAGTTCGAGCTGCACGGTCTATTGCCTGGCGAATTTGTAGCATTTCTGAAGCGAATGCCGTGAAGTGTTTCCTTTGGTTTAGAAATCGAATTGAACTAACGAGGGCTTAAGTCAGGGGAGTGCAGTAGGTGGTATAGCACTTAGCAGCCCCATCAGTCAAACAAATCAGCAACAGCTTACACTGTACGTGCGTGACTATTGTCCTGCAAAATAATGGCCAGGTCCTGTAGAAAGTGTCATCGCCTCTGTATCTAAGCGGGTCGTAGGTTGTGTTCAAAAAATGAACAGCATAGAGACAGAAGTGATGACATTTTCTGCAGGACCTGATCATCATTTTGCAGGACAATGTTCAAGCACGTACAGTGCAAGCTGTTACTGATTTGTTTGACTGATGGGGCTGCTAAGTGCTATACCACCTACTGCACTCCCCTGACTTAAGCCCTCGTTAGTTCAATTCGATTTCTGAACCGAAGGAAACACTTCACGGCAATCGCTTCAGAACTGCTACAAATTCGTCGGGCATAGACCGCGCTGCTCGATCTGTCAACACGACTGGCAATGCTAAGAGTATCCTACGACTTCTTCATCGCTGGCAACGGGTTATACACAATGTACTGGTGACTACTTTGAAGGTCAGTAAAACTTTGAAATACATACCTATTTTGTACGAGCTGCCACTAATAAAGTTCCAACCCTCGTACATAAAGTCTTTGTTAGATTTGCCGTTTCCTGTAAAAATCTCATTATGTCCTTAATTAGTGTGCTCATACTGACCATAGTTGATTTACAGTTATAGCAGGTATTTAAACCCCCAGCTAAACATGCCCCGTAAACAAACATTAATGGTGCAATATTTAGTCGCTTAACGTCAAGAAATACGTAGAGCTGCAAATAACCGTGACATGAGGCCGGAAACTTCAACACCAAACGCAGGAATACCTGGAAAATGTGTAAGCAGATGACATTTCCAGATTTAAGAGGAAATCAAAGAAAATTCTCTCACTGACGATGTTTTAAATCAATAAAAAGAAACGCTTATGGTTATATGAATAGGCATACGGTAGTAGTTCCAAAGAAGGAGTTTAAGTAAAAGTAGTGCGTGTCATACAAAAAATTTACCGCTGTCGCCCCATGACGAAATGGCTACTGGGGAATATTCAGTTATCCTGAAGGAAACATTCTCTGACTTTAGTCGTTTCGCCTTATATACTTTATTTTTATCTCCATACCTGTCGGTAGCGCATACGCTGCGATATTTGCCACCCAACTGCCTGACGTCACCGCTTATCTTGCTCTTTATCGTCGCCAGCGCATATAATTTTCTGTCCATGCGTAAGAGCCGTATGCCGCAGATTTATTATCGCTGATACTTCACAAAGCATTGGGCGTGAACATCCATGCTGCTGTCGTAGCTGTTGCGTTAAAATGACTGCTCCGGGAACTTGAAGAAGCAGTCCGTACTTGTTATAAAACGCGTATCTCTGAGAAACCACTCTCCCACGACGTTTTCCCGCTTCTCGCAGCTAGATACTGTTTAAAGAGCAACCAAACTTAATGGGAGAGTGGTTATCTAATATGTGTAAAGCCATGCGCCGGAAACTGTTAGTCGCTCCGTGCTTACACTGTATTGCCACACATCGTCCCAGGCAGTTGCAGGAACAGTAGAGTTTAACTCTCCCGGATATCGCGATAATGTTTTTCTCTGGAGTGAGAACTGCTGGCGATGGTGCAGCGAATAAAACGGATGGTAACGGCTTCGAGTATTCCAGCAAAAACATCTGCAGCTATTCGTGAAGACTTCATATATGAAATTCGCCAAGAAAGCCTGCACTCGCAGCTATTGGCGAAGTTGTGTCTGGGTTTTCTATGTTACGACTAAAAGCTGCGTTTTCTTTCGGCAGACCAAGATAGAAATTCGAAAAGAATAACACTAATAAGTAAAGATTTAACTCGTGAAAGCCGAGAAGTAAGAGAATCCGATCCGTTTGAGGCCTGATGCTGCATAAGGATGCTGAAAAATAAGTGATCTAATGAGGTCACAAAAGAGTTTCTCTACAGAATTGGCGAGGAGAGGACTGCGTGGAAAACACTAACCAAAGGTTATGGAATAACGTCCGTGGTTCGAGGGAGGTGTTAGAGGACAAAAACTGAATGAGAACCGAGAGATGTATATTACTAAACTCATGCCCGATTTATGCTTCATTGTCCCAGTTACAGGTCACGTCTCGAACTACTTCTAGAGGCAACAAGAATTTCATTTTCACTGTGTCGCCAAATCATTTTTGACAGAATTTTACTATGTAAAAAGCTGTAATAATGTGCTCAGTAAGAGATATAACCTTATGTTAAAGATTTCACACAATGACAGAAGTATTACACCTAAAACTGTGTATACGTCATTAGGCAGCGTAACTCACTGCGCGCAAATACGCATATAATCATCTAGCATTTGAGACTGAAAGCACTTAGCGACTTCCAACGAACTGTAAACATAATTTCACTTATTTACAAACTTAATATTTAGCATATTAACTCATTTTTATAGGGATCAGACGTTTGAAGCTGTTTTGCATATGCGATTTGAATTCCTTAAAGAGTCGGGGATTTATTGTTACGCAACTAATAATTGAGAAATGTAGTGCTTTCGGATGCTCATCCGAGTTGTTGATTCCAATTGTATGCACACGACTCACCCAGCTGTCGACTTCAGGGTGATGCGAGCAGAGGTTTGCGCGTACTCTCTCAATGGACTGCGAAGTATTATTGGTGTTGCGCCACATTATGTAGCAGCGTTCGAGTCGCTGTCCACGCTACGCCCCTTGATGCTCGTTTGTTTTTCAGAGCCCACTCTGGTACTCCGTGGAACGCATATTTTCTCAGAGTTTTCCACCTGTGATGCGATAGATGGCCGGCAGTATCTTAACAAATTGAGAGTCACACTGCAAGCCTCCGTCCAGGTCTGCTACGATTTCCGACATTTTGATTTCGAAACTCGTTAATTACGCTGTCCCAGAAACTTGGCGTTCGCATCAAAGCACTGGTCCTGCCCTTAAACTGTCAACCCGAAAAATTTGAGAGGCCACAATAACTGAGAATGTTGGGTGTACGTGTGCTACTCTGAGATGGAGATATTGGCACAGAAAAGGTAATCGTTTGTAGCCATGTCAAATCAGTCAGGAGAATCTAAAAATCTCGTGAGCAGCGATGTTCACGCAAATAATCTGGAATTGGAAGTTGGAGCAAGAGAAATGGATGTTTTTTTCTTTTTTTTTTTGTTTTTCTTCGTTCTTGACTTATCAAATGTTGATGCGCGTCTTTCTACATTACTGGTGTGGCACTTATCACAAGTTTTGAAGCTCTTCGAATCGTTTTTGCCGTATTTTATAATATAAATATTCTTGGTATATCTGTGCCTTCTGCAAGCCACAAAATGATTTCATTGTCTGTTTTCCAGTTGTGTTTTCCATTTTGATTCGGCACCTACATGCATCTCCAGAGGGTTTCACTTTATCGCTATACAGGGTGATTTTTTTCCCTCGTGTACAAACTCTAGGGATTGATCGACGAGAGGATACAGAACAAGCAAGCTCTAATGAACTTACGTCCAGAAATGCATGGTTTCCATCCTAGAGACTATTTAATCAATCATACTTTGTTACAGAGACTGCAGTCTAAAACGCGCTGTACCATGCAGCCACAGTTACAGTGTGTATGGTTTCCTCCAGAGGGTGAAACTGTTCCTCATACGTCATGCCCTAGCGCTCTCTCCTGCCACAGTAATTGGTAACGTTGTGTCTGATTCACATCTGTTGCTGACATGTAGTGGATGTGATACATCGCTGTACGCAGTGGTTCCGTATTCAAATCGAGAGCTTGTCGACGGAAAGGAAAATGGCATCGGGCGGCGGTCAGCAAGGCTGTGTCAGGACATTTATCCCCGCCGACAACCAACACAGCATTCAATTTTTGCAACAGTGTTTCGCCGTTTGTCTGAGACAAGGTCGTTTCAGGAAGTAGAAAGTCATGAAGGACGTACTCCAAATGTTCGGAGACCAAGCTTGTGGAAGGCAGTCGCCGTGTGAGTACCAGGCAGTTGGCCCACCAGTACAGGGTAAGCCATACGACCGTGTGAAACATTCTCCATGGCTGTTAGTACCCTTGTCACTTACAGCGTGTGCAAGGCTTACTAGCGACAGGCTTTTCACATCGGGAGCAGATTTGTCACTTGTTTCTTCATCAGGCAACCACGATTCCGGGATTTCTGTCATCCATCCTATTCATAGATGAGGCCACCATTACGCGGAGTAGTATCTTCAAACTTCTTAACCGTCATCTGTGGGATGGTGCGCAGAACCCCCATGGTATGGTGACAGCGAATAATCAGCATCGGTGCAGCCGGAATGTGTGGGCCGGGATAGCTGGCGACCGTATTTTGGGACCAGTCTTCCTTCCACGTCGCCTCACAGGCTGGAACTTTCAGCGTTTCTTGCGGGTAACTTTGCCTCCCCTGCTGGAGGAAGTGCCATTGATGATTCGAAGAGTTATGTGGCTGCAACATTATGATGCTCCAACCCATTTCGCGGTTAATGTCCGGACGCCTCTCAATCGTGTCTTCCCTGGTCGATGGATCGGACGGGGAGGTCCAGTTGCATGGCCTGCTCGTTCACCGAATCTCAACCGATGCGATTTCTGGTTATGGGACCATCTCAAAAGTACCGTATATGCAGAGCCCATTTCAGATGTGGAGACACTGAAGCAGCGTATTCATGCTGCATTTGACATTTATCGGATGCAGCATGGCCGATGTGGACGTGTGAAACAGAACATGCTATAGCCCGTACACGCATGTTTTACGGCACATGAAACCCATTTTCAACACTAACTGTAACTGTGGTTGCATGGTATAGTCCATATTAGACCGCAATCTCTGTAAAGTGCGTATTACACTGCAGTCTCTGTAACAAAGTACAGGATGACAGTTATTGAACTATATGTATTAAAATTGTCATAACGTCTGAACAGTTTGCGTTAGGACCTTCAAACTGCACTGTTAGCCGCAGGGCGTGATGGGAATTAATATGCGCATGCATGGTTTGGTTTAGCGAGCATTTGGGTGGGTTCGTCAATATGCAAGATTGGCGAATTTGGGGGAATGAGAATCCGCATTTCGTGATCGAGAAGCCTCTTCAACCTCAGAGGGTGACTGCGTGGTGTGCAATGTCCAGTCACAGAATCATCCGTGCGATATTCCTTGATGGCACGGTGGCTACTAAACTACACATGAAGGTTTCGGAAAATTATTTGATCACCTTTATCTAAAGTGACCCTGATTTCGATTTGCAAAACGGAGCTCGACCCTATCGAAGCAGGAGAGTGTTTGATGTCCTGGAGGAGCACTTAGGGGATCGGATCCTGGCTCTGGGGTACCCAGAGGTCCGTGACATGGGCCTCCATTGGCCGCTATATTCTCCGGATCTGAACACATGGGACTCCTTTAGTTGGGCTATATTAAAGACAAGGTGTACAGCAATAACCTCAAAACCATTGCTGAGCTGAAAACAACCATTAACGAGATCATTGACAGCATCGATGTGGCCGAGCGGTTCTAGGCGCTTCAGTCCGGAACCGCGGTGCTGCTACGGTCGCAGGTTCGAATCCTGCCTCGGCAATGGATGTGTGTTATGTCCTTAGGTTAGTTAGGTTTAAGTAGTGCTAAGTCTAGGGGACTGATGACGTCAGATGTTAAGTCCCATAGTGCTTAGAGCCATTTGAACCATTTAGTCTTTTGTTGACTGTGGAAATATAAGCACCGCCAAACATCGATCGGAGATCGAAGAATGTATATGGGACAGCATGTCTGTCGAAATCCAGTGTTGTGGGATGGTGCACCAAGGGCTGCTGCTGCTTCATGATAACGCACGTTCCCTCCCACATCGCAAATGTAGTAACGCAGAGTTAACGCCAACTCAGTGGGAGACACTCGAGCACCAGCCCTATAGTTCAAAAAATGGTTCAAATGGCTCTGAGCACTATGCGTCTTAACTTCTGAGGTCATCATTCGCCTAGAACTTAGAACTAATTAAACCTAACTAACCTAAGGACATCACACACACCCATGCCCGAGGCAGGATTCGAACCTGCGACCGTAGCGGTCGCTCGGTTCCAGACTAAAGCGCCTAGAACCGCACGGCCCCCTATAGTTCGAATCTCTCCCTAAGCGATTATAATGCCCTCGGTCCCTTAAAGAAGGCCTTGAGGGGACGACGATTCCTGTTGGACGAGGACGTGCAGCAGGCAGTTACGGATTTCTTCGCGCAGCAATACACGATGTCTTACAAAGCACATATTTTCAGGAGGACGACGATTCAGTCTCGCATCCGACCATCCTGATTTAGGTTTTCCGCGATTTCCCTAAATCATTCCAGACAAATGCCGGGATGGTTCCTCTGAAAGGGCACGGCCGACTTCCTTCCCCAACCTTCCCTAATCCGATAACACCGATGACCACGCTGTCTGGTCTCCTCCTCCAAAACAACCAACCAACCACATATTTTCAACCTGATGCTTTGGTGAGATGATTCCCTCAATGCTCACGGTAATTTTACCTGGCTGGCATACCTATTCTGGATCATACGGACTTAGAACTGAAACTTTTTGATCGTTCCTTATAGCGAACAAGAGCGGTCTTGTCACACTTCCATGGGGCAGTCCTGATGACAGCGTTGTCTCTGAACAGCGCTCGCCATCGAGAACAGCGTACCAGGTTCTGTTGCTTAAGAGGTCGTGGAGTGACTCACATGTCTGGGAACCTATTCCGTATGCTCGTTGCTCATTAACAGTCTGCAGTGGGGCACCGTATCGTGTGCCACTCATTCAGGTTACCTGAACATGAACCAGTGTGTTCATTTCCGTAGCAAAATTGCCCTTTCTGCTAAATCATTCGATGAGTATGGTGTGCAAACGCTTGTCTTCAAAGATGATAACAGACATGTCACTGAAATGTAGGCATTCGTTCCAGATGTGACGAACACTCAGGCAGACAATCGCGGCCTATACTGGCCCACTAAACCACCAGAACGTAATCCCAGGGAAAACTTTCGTGGCTGTTTGGACCAGCGGTTGAAACATAGCAGTTTATATCCCCGCAGATGTTGATTCCACGGGATCTGACCATCAGTGAGTGGCTTCAGTTAGAGATGACGTATCTGTGAAATCTTGGGAGCCTCTTCCTCGCCGAATTACCCGTTTCAAGACTAGAGGCGGTTTTACGAGGTATTAGCCTGATGCCACTTACTAATTTTTTATTCAATGTGCTTAGCTACAAAATAGGCAAGATGGCGAGCACGTTGAGCCCGAGGAAGATTTGTCGTAAATGTTTTTTATTCCAGTCTTTGATCACAATGTAAGGTCCTTCGACGATGACCGGTTTCAGTCAGTTCAAATGGTTCAAATGGCTCTGAGCACTATGGGACTTAACATCTGAGGTCATCAGTCCCCTAGAACTTAGAACTACTTAAACCTAACTAACCTATGGACATCACACACATCCATGCCCGAGGCAGGATTCGAACCTGCGACCGTAGCAGTCGCGCGGTTCCGGACTGAAGCGCCTAGTACCGCTCGGCCACAGCGGCCGGCTTTCAGTCAGTAATGACCATCTTCAGATCTGTTCTACACCATGACCTAATGTGATAAAGGCGTAATGGTATCGTCAAAACATATAAATGCACCCAGCAAAGCATCGTCACATAGAACTAATATATGGTGTAAAATGAGCCAAATCGTACACACAGTCGTTTTGCAACTGGCGTTACTGTAAAAAACATTGTGAAGTCATGTTTTGTACAGTAACGCCAGTTGCAAAATGACTGTTTGGATGATGTGGTTCATTTTACACCATATTTTAGTTACACGTGACGATGCTTTGCTGAGTGTATTTATATGTTTTTACGATGCCATTACGACTTTATCACATTAGGACATGGCGTAGAACAGATCTGAAGATGGTCATTACTGACTGAAACCGGTCATCGTCGAAGGACCTCATATTATGATCAAAGACTGGAATAAAAAACATTTGAGAGTACCTGGACCACTGTTTGTATTCGCGACTGTGTCGCAGCTTGTGAGATTTATCGTTGACTGTTGGCTGACCCCCACCACTTGACTCGCTGCAACGTCAATCAAAATGTTATTTTAATGTGATTGTGGCGCAGCGGCGCATCCGGCCCCTGCCGCACGTGACGGTGTGTTGGAGCGACCAGTAATTGCAGAGGCTCGCCTGGTTGCCTGGCTCGCGTCCCGGCCGTATTGATCGCCACAGCCGCCTGACACGGTGGCGTCCAGAGCCCTGAGCCCAGCGCCCGATACAGCACACCCCCACCCCCACCCCCTCTTTCCCCCACCCCACGTCCCCCCTACCCTCCCTCACCCTTTCAGCGCGCTCGTTCCGGCGGGAATTCCGCTGCTAAAATAAAGTTGCGATCAAAAGAGAGAGAGAGAGACATGTACTGCTGCAGAGAGTGAAAGGGGTTCGGTCTCGTGTTACCGCATATCCTATCTGTTTCTGCCAGTGCGCTGCACAGCCGAATAGTTACATCATGAATTGCAGTTTGCACTGTTGAAACTTCGTAGGTCCACCTCGGTAGCTGCCCTAGTCGCGCAGCCCGAAGTGGTCCGGGTTCGACTTCCTGCCGGTTCGGAGATTGTCTTCGCTCGGGAGCGGGGCTTCGTGCAGTCCTGACGTTCGCATCGTTGTCATTGCCATTCCAGTGTTGAGATGGCTGTATGCTAACGTCCCTAAAGCCAATAAAAAAACTTCGCAGAATTAAAGTAATAAAAGGTTTGTTATCAGTTAAACATAAAAGTTGCTGTAACCAGCCAAACTTACGAGGGTCACTCCAAAAGAAACGCGCAGTATTTTTTTTTAATCCATCTTTTATTCTACATGTTTGAAAGTTTTACATTGTGTAGATACCTCCTTTAGGAACAATATTTTCATTTCTCCACATAATTTCCATCCCTCTCAACTGCCTTACGCCATCTTTGAACCAGCGCCTGTATACCCGCACGGTAAAATTCTGGACCAACCTGTTGGAGCCACTGTTTGGCAGCGTGCACAAGGGACTCATCATCTTCAAATCTTGTTCCACGAAGAGAGTCTTTCAGTTTTCCAAAGAGATGATAGTCAGACGGAGCCAGGTCTGGACTGTAAAGCGGGTGTTTCAGTGTTGTCCATCCGAGTTTTGTGATCGCTTCCATGGCTTTTTGACTGACATGTGGCCCTGCATTGTCGTGCAACAGCAAAACATCCTGCTTTTGCCGATGTGGTCGAACACGACTCAGTCGAGCTTGAAGTTTCTTCAGTGTCGTCACATATGCATCAGAATTTATGGTGGTTCCACTTGGCATCATGTCCACAAGCAAGAGTCCTTCGCAATCGAAAAACACCGTAGCAATCTTTTCCAGCAGAAGGTGTGGTTTTGAATTTTTTTTTCCTTGGGTGAATTTGCATGATGCCACTCCATTGATTGCCTCTTCGTCTCTGGTAAAAAAAATGGAGCCATGTTTCATCACCTGTCACAATTCTTCCAAGAAATTCATCTCCACCATTCTCGCACTGTTCCAAAAGTTCGCTGCATACCGTTTTTCTTGTCTCTTTGTGAGCCACTGTCGACATCCTGGTAACCCACCTGGCACAAACCTTTTTTAACGCCAACACTTTCAGTATTCTGTAAACACTTCCTTCCCCTATCCCAACGTAGCGTGACAATTCTTTCACTGTGATGCGTCTGTCGGCAGTCACCAATTCGTTAACTCTCTGCACGTTGTCTGGAGAGTGTGCAGTACGAGGCCTGCCGCTGCGAGGACAATCCTCAATATTGCCGTGCCCGCTTTTATCATGAAACCTGCTTGCCCGCCGACTAACTGTACTGCGATCGACAGCAGCATCTCCATACACCTTTTTCAACCTCTTATGGATGTTTCCCACTGTCTCGTTTTCACAGCACGGGAATTCTATGACAGCAAGTTGCTTCTGACGAACGTCAAGTGTAGCAGCTATCTTGAAGACATGCTGTGACTCACGGGAACAGGTTGAACTAAGTTTGAAAACAAGCGGGAAGGACATATCTACACACAGTACAACTTTCACACATGCAGAATACAAACTGTATTTTTACAAAAATAGTGTGCATTTCTTTTGGAGAGACCCTCGTGTTATATAATTAACTTCCACGCCACGTTTCGGAGGATTATGCTTTCAGTCTCAGGTGGAATTATATCAGTTAACAATATCACTAGTAGAGCTATCCGGACACCCGTCTCTTACGTGGAGTCGACCTGTAGATGACACGAGAGGAGGATCCGCCAGTGTAAAAGGAGGTGGGAAAGTATTCTGTTAATAGTAGAAAAAAGTAACACCCGAGTAAGTTGGCCAGGAGAACTCAAGTGACCTCGAACGTGGACATTGGATGTCACCTGTTTAACAGATCCATCAGGGACGTTTCAACCCGTCTAAAAGTGCCCGAGCCGACTGGTAGTGTGTTCCCAAATGCTACCAGGAGTCAAGCTGGCACAGTGACTTGTGCGTAGGGAGTTAAGGGGGGTAGGACGTCAAACGGGCCGACTTGGAGCAGGAGAGGCACCACAGGACATTTTAATTTCCACTGTCTATACTTTTACAAATAAATTCATAAAACTTTGTCAGCATGACCAGGAAGGATTCAGAATTCAGTGGAAGTTCGAAAACATAACGAAGTAATTTTTTTACATGTGAAATTTCATTTTTTTTTTTACTTACTAATGGCAGCATTTGTTGCTATAGGTACACTTTTCTTCATAATTAAGAGAGATGGTTCGATGAATTTTGCACAGCATACAAACCATACTTAAAGGTGTATGAAAATCTAGAATTTTCCAAATCTATTAAAAACTGTGGTAAAAATTCAGGTAATTAACTACAAATTTTTTTCTAAACATGAAGTTGAAAATATAACAGAGCATTCGTTTTTTCATAAATTAAATAAGTTCTAGAGTTTCATACACTTGTAAGTATGGTATGTATGCTGTGCAAAATTCCTCGAAGGATCTCTCTAACTTATGAAGAAAAGTGTACCTATAGCAACAAATGCAGCCATTAGTAAGTGAAAAAATTATGAAATTTCACACGTAAAAAAAAAAATTATTTTGCTATGTTTTCGAACTTCCACTGCAATGAGTGTGAATCCTGAATCCTTCCTGGTGATGCTGACAAAGTTTTATGAATTTATTTGTAAAAGTATAGACAGTGGAAATTAAAATGTCCTGTGATGCCTCTCCTGCTCCAAGTCGGCCCGTTTGACGTCCTACCCGCCTTAGAAAGAGGGGGCACCTCATAAGCCACACATTCATCAGTGCTCTGTGACGCTTTAGGTAGTGTAAACGACGACGCCACTGGGCAGTGGGTGACTCGAAAAGAGTGCTTTGGTTTGATGAAGCGCGCTGTGCCACCTTGTAGTGCGATGGAAGGTCGACAATACGTTCAGAACTTTACCTGCCAGCGTGTGTAACGCTAACAGTGAAGTTGTGAAGAGTTGGTGTTGCGGTATGGACATGTTTCTCGTTGTTAATGTGGCCCCCTTATTAAGCTTAAGAAAATGCGGAGGGATGTGAACACACTATACAGCATTGTGTACTGCGTACAATAGAGGAACAAATCGGACACGATAATTGTTCGTAGCAGCGCGACAATGCATCCTTTCATGACGCAGCATCTGCGAGGCAATGATTTGTGCATGATAACATTCTTAAAATGGACTCAACTGCCCAAAGCCCGACCTGAACCCAATAGAACACCTTTGGGATGAGTTAGAGCGTCGGCTTCGCTTCAACCCGCTACGTCCAACATCATTACCTCTCTTGCATCGGCCGGTGAGAAAGAATGGGATGCCTCTCCTACATGACATTAAGATACCTCACTGGAAGTGTCCTCAGCAGATTGAAGACATCATGAAGGGTGGAAGCACCACATATTAATGTCTACTAATAGGTGTCCGGATACTTTTGATCATATAGTTTACAATATTCCATGCGTTATTGAGTGACTTAATAAATCAACTTGATGATGGATGTATAATCCCCGGAAGCGCGTGTGATATAGTACTTGTGACTGGTAACGGCAAGTTGTGTTTTCAGTAGATATTCATAACGATCATGGTCAAACGTAACCAAAAATTTCACTTTTTTCCAAGCAAATTACCTACCATAAACTGAGCACTGAAAACAACTTTATGTAAGTGCAGTTGCCATGGTGCTCTCCGTGGTCTCACGAGACGAGCGCCACTGCCTCTGAAATTGGAGATAACCGGTTCAACTCCCGTCTTTGCTGTATATGCGAATTTTAAATGTGCACATGCTTTGTATTTGTGTGTGGTCACACAGAGGTTTCATATAAACAGTAAATTTAATATCCAGTTCAATTTCCGTATTGAAATAGCTGATACAGTAGTAACATATTTCAGTTGTACTCGTACATCTACATCGGTATCGCTCAAGTCACCATAGAGTGCACATCAGAGGATTCATCGTTTGCTCAGCTTTACATTGACACACTCATACCGGCTAGACATACCCGTGACGGATCGCGCAGGTCTTCTTTGAATCTTTTCTATTTCTACCGCTAATGCTAAGCTTCTGAAGCCAATGGACAGTAGGCCTACTCGAGACTTGGTCAGACAAAAAGTTTCGTAAGCGGCCTCATTCGCCTTGCTGCGTCTCTCTCTCTCTCTCTCTCTCTCTCTCTCTCTCTCTCTCTCTCACACACACACACACACACACACACACACACAGACACACACAAACAGACACACACGCTCGTTCGCTCCATTCGTTCAGACTGTGGCGATTGTTTTCGTCTTTATGAAATCCCGCCGCACCTGAAATGATGAGCTCCCATCCGTCGAGGGAGGTTTGCCGAATATTCGAGGGATATGTAGCAGCACGCCGCGAATACAAAGCACCTCCGTGTCACAAAAGCTAGTTCAGGTGCGGAGTTCACAGAATAACGCCGACGGTAAAATGAAACTCGGCCCCAGTACCTGGGTTACCAGCATTCCGAAAATTCCTCTCTTCAGTACTCAATTCACGACGATGTAATGGTATGCGAAAGTAGCCTCCATACAACAAAGCATTGTCAGCTTCAAAAGAAGTCCTGCCGAATTGAAGCCGCATATTACCGTTGCCTGCCGCTGCACACATTTAGCGGCCGGATTTGCGAGGGGGGCGGGGGGGGGGGGGGGAGAGACATATGACTGACCAGTACAGCTGTTACGAGCCAAAAATTTCAAGGCAAGTTACGCCTTCAGAATTTATATGCATCGTTGCAGCTCAAAACAAGAACGCATAGCCCGGACGAAAATTAGAGGGGCAGGAAGCAGGGATAACAGTATAACAGAAGTCACGAGTGGCGGAAAAATCATATACGTCCTTCCAACACAGACTCGGTGCCACAAAGAGTATATGGAAAGGAGGAAGCAGAGTTACTGAAAGCCTCTGCTCTTGGAGGAGAGAGGTCATAATACGCGTGCCGTGACATTTGTCGGGTTACAGTCTGACGCTGGTGAAGTATGAAGCTGCCGATGTTGCTGCCTCGCATCGAGTATGTAAAATTCCCCTCCACGGATTATTTCGCTTACTTGCCAACATAGAGTAATACAATCAATGTATTCACAGGGTATTGTCTTGAATAAGAAAACTAATACAGTAGTTGCTCCTCACACGAGAACTGCATTATTATTGTTTACCTTTCAGCTATGCAGTCGTAAACATGTATATTAACAGTTAACTCTTAGTTTCCTGTAATATATGCATCACATTTGACGTGCGTAACAGAAAATATAAGTTACTTACATGTCGAGGGGGAGAGGGGGGGGGGGGGGAAGGGGGGCAGGGGATATTGTACAATGAGATGGATATATATTAAAATAGCTGACACCTTAACATTGATCGATGCGGTGGTTATTTTATCGCCATATTAAAAAAAAATAAAAAAGAAGCTATGACGGAAATCTTTGTATGTCGCCGAACGGTATGTAGGTTTGAAAGTGCTGGAACACGTAGGGGCACGGTAAGGAAAGAGGTTCTCGTTTGCTCCGATCCACTCACTAGTCCACAAGGGAAGTGACACACATACCCAGCACGCTTTATTATGAATAGAGGCTGTTTCTAGACTTCCCAAACGTTTTAGTTTCAGTACCGCTAAATAAACACGTTCACCCAGCAAGTTTTAACCAAAATCAGGGAAATGCGGTTTCATATTGCCGAGTACCAAGGCTCACTGTCTTGTATAGGAACTTTGCAGCTGATGTATAAGTGAGGGAGGCCTCAAACTATGCTGTGCGGCTTGCCCCCGCGTGCTGTTAGCTACATGACGAGTTGCAATATTATGCATTAAGGTCGAAAAGAAGAGTGAGGGTGGTAAAAAGTCAACAGACTGACATGGGCGGACAACTTCTCACCGTTTGAACAGCAGGTGTTCAGTGCTGAGACCCTTCGGTTCTCCGGCTGACGTGGTTTTAATTTTAGTTCCCACAAGGTCCAGTGTGACGCGTATTTTAAAATGTTGTCTCAATTTCCTTCCGAAAATAGTAATTGGGGATTTTTAACCTTCGGACGACTGGGTACACTTTTATACTCTTAATAATCTAACCACATACAGCTGATGATTTATTTTAGATCATCATTTCATCACGTAGGTTCTGGTGTAACATTTTTATCGCATAATTAAGATTTTATAAGAATGTAAATATATGAGTGTATGAGTTACCTTTAAGCCGACAGAATCCTTTCTGTTGCTTATTCTTTTGATTTGAAGTAGAATCCATTATGGCAAAGGCGCACATTAGTCTACATGGATACTCTGCAAATCACATTTAAATGCGTAGCAGCTATTAATTTATTACTTCTATAATATCGATTCCATAACACTCCTTTAGCCAACAGAACTTTGCATCTGTATCTGTTCATGACTCTCCGTTTGTGATATGAAGCCGATTCAGCCTTCCAGGAAATCGTGAGTCAGTCCCTGGATCCTGTTGGATGTGTAGCGTGAACGTGTTTTACTTAACAGTACTGAAACTAAAACTTTTCGGAAGTCAAGAAATCGCCTCGATTCGTAATTTGTAGTGTATTGTAGATCAAGAACCATAGTAGGGTCTTGCGTTATTGACGTACTGAAAGCAAATCTTGGCTGCCATTTGCGAATGTTATTTGAATCACCGTCAATGCTTTAATTAGGTGGGACAGCGTCCCCAGAAATATTTACCCCAAATCACCCCAATATAAATTTTATAGCAATCAGCAGTCCTGGATTTCGTTGAGTGCAAGAAAAGTCTATTTTCCCGCGAATACAGTCTGCAGCTATATTAGAGCTACACTGGCGGCACAAGTCTATTTCCATTGGAAGTGTAAAGATGGCACTGATAGATGGCAAAGAATCTAGTTCAAAGAGAGGTCTTCCAGAAAAATTGTAACTGGTTGATTCGCCTGTTGGTAATAGTACCGCCTGGAAACGGTATTAGTACCTAAATTTGCGTATTCTATGTAAACTAGTACTTTAAAGGTGAGTTCTAGTGAATATTTTATTCCAGCTAAAGCACTGGTCATTGGACAAAAACTATTTTGATGCAGCTCTCCACGCTAGTGTAAGCGCTGTGCAGACCTCTTGAGCCCTGCAGCGAGCGTAGTTGAGCACATTCGGGAGGATGCGAAAATATTTTGTTGACACCGACCTACATAGGGAGGAACGATCACCACGTTAAAATAAGGGAAATCAGAGCTCGTACGGAAAGATGTAGGTGTTCATTCTTTCCGCGCGCTATACCAGATTGGAATAATAGAGAGTTGTGAAGATGGTTCGGTGAACCCTCTGCCAGGCACTTGAATGCGATTTGCAGAGTATCCATGTAGATGTAGATGTAAATGACGGTTCAAGTCTCTGTCAGGCCATCCAATTTATGTTCCCCGTAAGTCCTTAAATCTCTGCAGGCAAATTCCGGGATGGTGCCATCCTTAGCACAAAAAAAAAAAAAAAAAAAAACCGAGCTCTTCGTCCGTCTCCAGTGACATAGTTGTCGACGAGACGTTAAACCTTCATTCCAACCTGTTTACTGTACTCAGGACCTGACCTTCCTCTACATGTTTTGCCCCCCACACCTCCATCCATCGCCAAAGTAATGATTCCTCAGCATGTGCTCTCTTAGCAAGTTGTGCCATCAAGATCGTTTCATTCCAATTCGATACAAGAGTAGTCGATTAACTAGTTATCCGATCTAACCATCTAATTGGAAATTTGTGGTAAGTACTATGGGACAAAACTGCTGAGGTCATCGGTCCCTAAGCTTACACCCTACTTAATCTAACTTAAACTAACTCACACAAAAGACAAGACACACACACATGCCCGAGGAGGACACGGCTACCCCGCGCGGCACCTATCTAATCCTCAGCATTCTTGTAGTAGTGTAGTACCCACGGGAAACGGCCAAGTCCTATTAGTTCGACACAAAACAAAGGGAAACTTATGAGACAAGAGATACTGGTCGCCTTTGTGCGACAACAGCCAGACACTGAAGGAAAGTTCCTTAAAATTTCAGAAGCTTCTAAATGTATCGTGGAAAAAATACGTACCAGAGGCACCAGGGTGCCGACGGTCCCATATAGCGATAACTACATAAGCTGTAAAAACAAGAATGGTATAATGGCAAACAAGGAGCTATGGTAAAAGAGGTCTAAATGGAGCGATTCGTTGTGAGGCGTACCTACACATCATGAAGAGCCTATAGGAGGCCTAAGACATGATTTAACGATAGACGCCTCCCTCCCCACACTCTGTCTCCGAAGAATAGTGCACAATTACAATAATGAGAAGGTGAGGGCCCTAGGACAACATGCCATGTCAGAGACAGAGACAGGACGCTCGAGGGGTCTGTTGCAGTCAGGAAGTTCGTAGTTGTATCACAAGAGGCAGCCGAAATAGTATCCAGCCAGGTCCAAGGGGAGGTATCTGCAGTAGTTACGGCGCAACTGGTGGAATCCTAGTCGTTCAGCGGCTATTAAGTGTTGTGTCGCGGGTGCGGGCTCTGATAGTACTTGCAGCTCCATTTTAAGCAGATAGAGTCGTGCAGGACTTGATCTTTCCGTGGGTACAATTGCTTTAGAGCAAGTACACTGAACGCCAAAGAAACTGGTACAGGCATGCGTATTCAAATAGAGATATGTTGTTGTTGTTGTTGTTGTTGTTGTTGTGGTCTTCAGTCTTGAGACTGGTTTGATACAGCTCTCCATGCTACTCTATCGTGTGCAAGTTTCTGTATCTCCCAGTACCTACTGCAACCTACATCCTCCTGAATGTAGTGTAATCATCTCTTGGTCACCCTCTACGATTTTTGCCCTCCAATACTAAATTGGTGATCCCTTGATGCCTCAGAATGTGTCCTACCAACCGATCCCTTCTTCTAGTCAAGTTGTGCCACAAACTCCTCTTCTCCCCAATTCTATTAAATACCTCCTCATTAGTGATGTGATCTACCCATCTAATCTTCAGCATTCTTCTGTAGCACCACAATTCGAAATATTCCATTCTCTTCTTGTCCAAACTATTTATCGTCCATGTTTCACTTCCATACATGGCTGCACTCCATACAAATACTTTCAGAAACGACTTCCTGACATTTAAATCTAAACTTGATGTTACAAATTTCCCTTCTTCAGAAACGCTTTCCTTACATTGCCAGTCTACATTTTATATCCTCTCTACTTCGACTATCATCAGTTATTTCCTAATCTAATTCCCTCAGCATCACCCGACTTAATTCGACTACATTCCATTATCCTCGTTTTGCTTTTGTTGAGGTTCATGTATATGTAAACAAACAGAATACGGCAATGCGGTCGGCAACGCCTATATGAGCAAGTGTCTGGCGTAGTTGTTGGATCGGTTACTGCTGGTGCTATGGCAGGTTATCAAGTATCAAGATTTAAGTGGGTTTGAACGTGGTGTTATAGTCGCCGCACGAGCGATGGGACACAGCTTCTCCGAGGTAGCGATGAAGTACGGATTTTTACGTACGGTCATTTCACAAGTGTACCGTAAATATCAGGAATCCGGTTAAGCTCCAAATTTCCGACATCGCTGCGGCCGGCAAAAGGTCCTGCAAGAACGGGACCAACGACGGCCGAAGAGAATCGTTCAACGTGACAGAAGTGCAACCCTTTCGCAAATTGCTGCAGATTTCAGTGGTGGGCCATCAGCAAGTGTCACCGTGCGAACCATTCAACGAAACATCATCGATATGGGTTTCGGAGATGAAGGCCCACTTGTGTGCCCTTGATGACTGCACGACACAAAGCTTTAAGCCTCGCATGGGTCCGTCAACATGGACATTGGGCTGTTGACTGGAAACATGTTGCGTGGGCGGACGTGTCTCGTTTCGAATTGTATCAAGAGGTTGGACGTGTAGGGGTATGGAGAGAACCTCATGAATCTATCTACCCTGTATGTCAACTGGGTACTGTTCAAACTGGTGAAGGCTCTGTAATGGTGCGGGGCGTGTGCAGTTGGAGTGATATGTGACTCCTGATACGTCTCTGACAGGTGTTCCAACAGGACAATGCGACATCCCACACCTCCAGAATTGCTACAGAGTTGCTCCAGAAACACTCTTCTGAGCTTATACGCTTCCGATGGCCAACTAACTCCGCAGACATGAACATTATTGCGAATTAACTTCTCATGGTTGGAATTCACAGTGATATAATATTTCGTGAAAGACATCATAGTCGCCGTTGACTGTATGAAATATTTATTGTTACTATTGCAATTTCGGCCTTATGGCCATTTTCAAGTAACACTGCAAAGTTACCTAAACACAAAAATACAAAAGTGAAGCACAGGGTGTATATACATAATTAAGCAAACATTTCATTAAGAAAGTAGCTCAATTATAAAAATTGGAGATAAATGTATATTACTTACATTCTGTCAGAATATAAAACCATCTGACATGAGTCCATGTCGTCGTCAAAATGCAGCCTTTTGACTGTGAGAGTCCCACAAGATCCGATGAGTACGACACTTAATACATCGTAATATGTTGTTAAATATGTACTGAACAGTCGATATTACCATCATTCTAATAATCTATCACACATACAAGTTCAAGTGCACTGACAACATGTTGAACTAAGTCGGTTGGCGCGAAAATACATTTACTAAAGATACTGCCTGTGCACGTAGCAAAGATAGTGCTCACCAAGGATACAACTTATAAGCTTTATATCGTAAAGTCTTTTCATCTGTCGACATCATAGAGCTTACTGAATAGTGCCATGATTGTAATGGGCAGTAGGATAGGATGGGAATATTTATTTATAACGTAATAGGGGATAATACATGAGTTATCTGTTAATTAATGGTAATATCGACTGTTCAGTACATATTTAACAACATATTACGATGTATTAAGTGTCGTACTCATCGGATCTTGTGGGACTCTCACAGTCAAAAGGCTGCATTTTGACGACGACATGGACTCATGTCAGATGGTTTTATATTCTGACAGAATGTAATATACATTTATCTCCAATTTTTATAATTGAGCTACTTTCTTAATGAAATGTTTGCTTAATTATGTATATACACCCTGTGCTTCACTTTTGTATTTTTGTGTTTAGGTAACTTTGCAGTGTTACTTGAAAATGGCCATAAGGCCGAAATTGCAATAGTAACAATAAATATTTCATACAGTCAACGGCGACTATGATGTCTTTTAAGGAATTATTGCGAATGTTATTGAGAATATCCGGGATGTCTTGCCACGTGCTGTTCAGAAGAGATCTCCACCCAGTCTTACTCTTACGGATTTATGGACAGCCCTGCAGGATTGATGGTGTCAATTCCCTCCAGCATTACTTCAGACATTAGTTGAATGCATGCCACGTCGTGTTACGCGTGCGTGCTCGCGGATGCCCTACACCATATTAGGCAAGTGTACCAGTTTCTCTGGGTTTCAGTGTTTATCAGGACTTGATACTATTTCCTGAATGAAGTCAGGAGTTGTGAAACACTCGTAGTGTTTGTCGTTTCAGTACTTATTCCAAAACTTACCTTTTGTGATAAGGTAATTTAACAGCATACGTCAGGACTCCCTCTCTCTTAGGCCAGCCGACTATTTCTCTTCTTCCCGGAACCTCACCTTTGGGACGCGACAGTAGTAGGCACCACTTTGGTGACACTGACGTTGAGTATTTCAACAGTTATAGCGGTGCACGTTATTCTGTTTCCGACGATTTACTCGATACAATATCGCGTACGAATCAGTGTCCTTCTACCCCCACGACATCACCAGGACGAAAAACGTTGTCACGTAGAACGTCTCTCCGGGGAGGGGGGGAGGGGGGGGGGGGAGAGACTGGAATCGGCCGCGCAGACTGAAGGAGTGTTGGTGTTGGAGGTACCAGGTGGTCCCGAGGCGGTGCCAGCCGGCAGATGCGTTATGGGAAATCGATGGCAGTTCCCGCGCTCGCTGCCGAGACCGCAATGTCCTCTCTAGCCGCAATAGCAGGTGTGGAATCCGCGGTGAGGCACGCCCACGGCGGCGTGGCAAATGGAAAATCACATCGTATGGAAGACAGTCGTTGATAGATAGCAGTATGGCGATGCCCAGCTGCCAAAAAAAGGAAAACGTGTTATCCATCGTCGGCAAACAGTTTCTGGCAGAGCGTGCTACGAATGATGTGTTGCTCTAGACTTATGTATTTGTTTCCTTTCGAGCGAGTAACATCGCTAGTTCTTTTTTGAATGTGTTTCCATTCCGCCAGAAATAATTTCATTTTGCTATTAGTCTCATTTGACTCTAATTTAGTGATCTCTCCGTGTATCATGCTGTCACCCTATCTGTACTATTGCACAAAAACTTAGTTTCAAAATGATTTAGAAAAGATATTTTATAGTGTTAAAAGTTCCCTTTGACTCTGAACAATAAAAAGTGCAAGCTCCTCCGTACGAGTCCTAAAAACAATCCTTTAAGTATCGGTTACACTGTAAATCACACGAACTTGTCGTTTCACCTAAATATTTTGAGGTTATAATTACCATCAACTTAATTGGAACCACAAAACAGAAAATCCGGCGGGGAAGGCGAAACAATGACTGTCAGCTCCAGTACTCGAGTGCGGTGTGGGAGCCTTTAAAATGATTATTAACCGAAGACAGTAATAAGTTGCAATAGCAGCAGCTCGTTTTGCGCATCACCAACTTTATCCCCCGAACGCCAAAATATTTTGTTGCCTCCATCTATGTAGGCAGAAATGACTATTGTCACAAAATAAGAGGAATTAGAGCCCGCATAGAAAGATTCAGGTAATCATTTTTCCCGCGTGCTATTAGAGAGGCGAACGGTCCGGAAATAGACTGAAAAAGTTTCTATGAATCTACTGCCAAGCAGTTGAGTGGGAATTGCAGTGTGCTCATGTACATGTAGTTTGCTTATCGATATCTATACTTCGATATTATTATATAAGGACAAGTAGTTGTTTACAGTTTTTATTAAAAACCTCGAAAAGTAGTTGTCCAATTTACTTCAGATTTTTACACGATACTCTAATAAACGTTCGGACGGACATAGCCTAAATATGTTTTAAATATATATGGTGTAAATATAAAGTAGTAACTGACGGAATGTCGTCGAGTAAAACAGAAGTGATTTCTGGCGTTCCCGAGGTAGTGTTATAGGCCCTTTGCTGTCCCCTATCTATATAAACGATTTTGGAGACAATCTGAGCAGCCGTCTTAGGTTGTTTGCAGATGACCGTGTCGTTTATCGACTAGTAAAGTTATCAGAAGGTCAAAATAAATTTCAAAACGATTTAGAAAAGATATCTGTATGGTGCGAAATATGGCAGTTGACCCTAAATAATGAGAAGTGTGAGGTCATCCACATGAGTACTAAAAGGAATCCGTTAAACTTCGGTTACACGATATATCACTCAAATCTAAAGGCTGTGAATTCAACTAAATACCCAGGAATTAGACTCACGAAGAACTTAAATTGGAAGGAAGACATAGAAAATGTTGTGGGGAAAGTTAACCAAAGACCGCGTTTTATTGGCAGGTCACTTAGAAATGTAACAGATCTTCTAGACTGCCTACTGTACCCTTGTCCGTCCATTTTCAGAATACTGCTGTGCGGTGCGGGATTCTTACCTATTATCGCGGAACAGGGGGGGAGTGTCACTGACATGATACAGGATTTGGGGTGGACACCATTAAAACAAAGGTGTTTTTCGTTGCGGAGGAATCTTCTCACGAAATTTCAATCTCCAGCTTTCTCTCCGAATGTGAAAATATTTTTTCAACGTTGACCTACATAGGGAGAAACGATCACCGTGATAAAATAAGGGAAATGTTGGTTTGCACTGAAATCGAAAGTTCTGAAGTGATTTACATTAAAATTGTACAGATTCTGTAATAAATATTTACAGATTTTCGGTTAAAACTCATTGCGCGAAAGAAAATACTGTGCTGTGAAAAGTGTAGTTTCGTTTTTCTTCTTGCACTCTGTTTTAACTAAAATAGTGGGGCATTTTAACCATATTTGTTTTGTTTTTATTTAATCGAATTTTTATTTTGATCACAAATTGCAACGCCTTCTAACCTTTTCACGCTAATTAAGGCCATATAAGCATAGTCTTTTCCGAATGTATTACTGACCAATATAACGATTCTGGTAGCTAGAGTCGGATGTTTGTGTTAATCATGCTTTTTGCATTCTTGTGGAAATATTTCCATAGCAACTTTGTTCCCCTAACAAATATTTCTTTATATCTAACAGAGACGTGAAATACCAGTTTTCGTAAATTTAGCAGTAAGATCTTTTTAATGTAACGAAAATTTTTTTAGAAAATTTCATCCGTTATGACTTGAATTTACAGAAGCACTGAAACGTGGATATTTTTAATAGCTAACCGAGAAGTCAGGTACTAGTTGCTATAGAAGTAACCTGTAAAATCCTTTAATAGTACTTTAGTAATTATTTATTTTCAATAAAACGTTCGCTCCAATTTTACTCCCGTAGTGGTTGATTTTCCAAAAATTCTGAGAAACGTGTTTTTTAATTTCTGACTGAGAAACCAAATACTAGTTTTCGTAGTTTTAGTTTCAAGCCGCGCGGGATAAGCCGAGCGGTTTTAGGCGCTGCAGTCATTGATTGTGCGGCTGGTCCCGGCGGAGGTTCGAGTCCTCCCTCGGGCATAGGTGTGTGTGTTTGTCCTTAGGATAATTTAGGTTAAGTAGTGTGTAAGCTTAGGGACTGATGACCTTAGCAGTTAAGTCCCATAAGATTTCACACACATTTGAACATTTTTTTTTCTAGTTTCAAAATTTCCTTAATAGCGACATACTTTCAATAAGCCTATCATTCCCTATTTCACCCCTTTAAAAATGGAATTGCCTACGATATGAGATCCACACCCTCTCCAAATTACAAGTTTTTATCGTTAGCGGTTTGGGCTGAGCGATTATGATTCAGTGAATCAGTCTTAGAGGGTGGAGTTCCAAAAACAGCGAAACACGTATTTTTTCATCTCTAACCTAGAAACCAAATACCAGTTTTCAAATATGTAGCCTTAGAAATGCTTCCGCAATGAAATATTTTCATAAAATGTTTCACACCCATAGCGGTTGAATTTACAAATATAATGACATGCGTATGTTTTATTTCTAACAGACAAGCCAAATAAAACCCTTTAACCCCTATTTCATCCCCTTAGGGTTGGAATTTTAAAACATCCTTTCTTAAAAGACGCCCATAGTTCAAGATCCACACGTTCTTCAGATTTTAAGTTTCTGTCCGTAGCGGTTTGGACGGGCGATTATGAGTCAGTCAGTTAGTCAGGACATGCCTTCTATATATTGAAGACTTTAAACAAAAATTTGTACACCACAATGTGCTGTTTTGTTTTGTTCCTCGTAGTAGTTTTTCACAGAAAACAAACGAATCGGATTATGGTTAGAATACTACTACGGAATTCCGAATCGTCCGAAACTTCGCAATCCTACACGAAACTATGGAAATACGCCAATAAAGATACTATCCTCAGACATCCAGCAGCAGGAGAGGTCTCTGATACACAGTATACTAATGACCCCGATCAATTAACCCATTAATCTTAAATGACTTCAATTCACAACCAATGAGTCGTTGGCAATAACAACACAGAAGGCACAAGATCAACTACAGGGGAAAGAGGAGAGAGACAAAGAGGGGAGAGGAAATTGGTGTAGAGAAGGGGGCGATGGACAGAGAGAGGCGGGATGAAGCAGTGGAGAGAGGAAGAGGAGGAGGAGATAGACAAAAACGGGGGGACAGAAGAGGAGGAGGACAGAGAGAGGGGAAGAAAGAGATTAGGACATACAGTATATACAATTCCCATAGATATTTAGCAGTTGCAAAGCATTGCCATGTCCGCTAGTTTATTTGTTAAGGCAGAAGGAAACAAACGCATATAAACACAAAATAACGATGTTACAAATTTTAAATGGTTGGTGATCCGCAATTGCCAACGTGAGGTGCACTGGTTGTACCCTCGTTAAGTCGTCCGTGGTAAGAGAGACTGGGCATCGGCGACACTGCAAGAATGGACTGAGATGTGATCCGCTCCACATTCACAGGACACACAGTCCATATTGACACATCATTCTGTGGCGATTACTTTTGCCTCTTGCGACACACCGGAAGCTATTCGGTTGAGTGATTTCCAGGGAAACTTTCTTCAGATATTATTCATCTTTCCAGACGCTGTGTCCTAGAGCCCTCGTTTGTAGTCTCTTTTTCTTTCTAGGCACTGTGGGTACCTAAGATGGAAACATTTCCTTGGCCTACTGTTGTCAACATGCTTGGTGGTAATTAAGTAGAGGATGAACTTCTGATATTGTTGCCTTGGTTTTATACCAACGTTTGGTGATCCGCGGACATCATTCACATACTTTCTTAATGTCGCGGACCGCCCCGTCACGTGACGCGGCAGCAGCGCTATTATCACATAAAGTCAAAATTAATAACGTTCGTGACATTCATGTTTATCGGGTGATGCACCAACAGGAATGCCGGCCGGAGTGGCCGAGCGGTTCTAGGCGCTACAGTCTGGAACCGCGCGACCGCTACGGTCGCAGGTTCGAATCCTGCCTCGGGCATGGATGTGTGTGATGTCCTTAGGTTAGTTAGGTTTAAGTAGTTCTAAGTTCTAGTGGACTGATGACCACAGCAGTTAAGTCCCATAGTGCTCAGAGCCATTTGAACCAACAGGAATGGCAGCCCTTTCCAGACAAGCCACGCCAACAATATTCATATACTTATACAATGAGATGTCAAAAATCACGGAATAGCGATATGCACGTATACACATGGGGATAGTATCGCGTGCTCAACATATAAAAGAACTATGCATTGGCAGAGCCGTCATTTGTACCCCAAGAGTCGTGTGAAAAAGTTTCCGACGTGATTATGGCCGCATGACGTGAATTAACAGATTTTGAACCCAGAATGGTGGTTGGAGAAAGACGAATGCGACATTCCATTTCAGAAATCTACAGGGAATTCAGTATTCCGAGATCCAAAGTGACAAGAGTGCCCCGAGAATACCAAATTTCAGGCATTAGCTCTTACCATGGACAACGCAATGTCCGACACCCTTCAGTTAACGTCAGATAGCAGCGGCATTTACGTAAGGTTGTTAGTGCTAACAGACAAAAAGCAATGCATGAAATAACCACAGAACTCAATATGGAACATACGACGAAAGTATCCGTTGGGATAGTGCGCCGAAATTTATTGTTAATGGGCTACAGCAGCAGAAGATCGACACGAGTGCCTTTGCTAACAGCCACGACATTGCCTGCAGCGACTGTATGGGCTAGTCATCATATTTGTTGGACCCTAGACCGTGGTTTGATCAGATGAGTCCCGATTTCAAGTGGTAAGAGCTGCTGGTAGGATTCGAGTGTGGCGCAAACCCCACGAAGCCATGGACCCCCAAGTTGTCAGCAAGGCACTGTGCAATCTGTTGGTGGCTCCATAATGGCGTGGCTCTGTTTATGTGGAATGGACTGGGTCTTCTGGTCCATCTGAACCGATTATTGACTGGAGATGGTTGTGTTTGGCTACTTAGAGACCATTTGTGCCATTCAGCGATGAAATTTTTATGGATTGCAATGCGTCATGTCGCCGAGGCACAGTTGTTTGCGATTGGTTTGAAGAACACTTTGGGCTACTGGAGCAAATGATGTGGCCTCCCAGGTCGCCCGGCATGAATCCCATCGAACATACGTGGCGCATAACCGGCAATACTTTCGCAATTATGAACGGCTATAGAGGCTTGCACGCTTCCCTCCTCAATCCAGATTTCCGTTCGGCCTCAGCCCACTATGTGAGTGAGGCGGTGTTAGGGTAAATTGTGCAGTTGCTTAAAGCCGTGTATTCGCGTTACCCAAATAGAGGAGTGTATCAAATTTTCGCATTTTGTTCGTGTCTGGAGGATAGTTAGGTATGTCGGATTTCACTAAAAGGCACACTTGAAATATTTGGATACTTGGTCTGGTAGTAACATTCGCTTAGGTTAGCGACAAGATCTAGGCAGCGTTTGCACACATCTTCCCAATATATAAGGCGACGGTGTGACATACTGACTGGTTACCTCCATTCAACAATTTCATATTTTTTCTGTTGGTCGATATTTAGCATTCCTCCAATCCAGATAAAAATGTAATTTTGGTTGGAATTGTCTGGCTCCGTTTCGCACCATCGACAAATCCGTGAAGGGGTAATGGCCGGCCGATTTGATGGCGAGTTGAAAGGAGTTACGGGGCGCGAGAGAGAATCAGAGGGGCAAGGGTAGGGTGAGTGGGAGAATTGAGAGCGGTCCCGGTTTGGCGAGGGTGCGTCGGCCATCTTAGTGGGCGTCATCGACCGGTGGCGTTCCGGTCGAAACGACACGCAGCCGCGTGACAGCGCGCAGTGGAAAATTCCGTCGCCGGCATCGGGCCAAGGCCATTCCCGGGCGCCGGGGGAGTCCCGCTCACACCTCCCAGCAGCGGGGGTCGTAATTGCAGCCAGCCTTGACCTCCCTTCTGCTGGTATCGGAGGGCGACCCTTGTTTCATGGGCTGCGACAGGTCACGTGTGTTGCTCTCCAACGTAGAGAGCCGCTATAAATGATTCACCCGTTATCAGTACTCTGTTTTTTTCCAAAATGTTGTTGTCTTCAGTCCGACGACGTGTTTGATGCAGCTCTCCAAACTATACTATCCTGTGCAAGCCTCTTCATCTGCAATAACTATTGCAACCTGCAGCCTTCTGAATATGCTTTCTCTACAATTCCTCCCCCCCCCCCCCCCCCCACCCACACTCACTAACTCTTCCCTCCAGTACTAAATTGGTGATCCCTTGATGTCTCAGAATGCCCCCTACCAACCTATCCCTTCTTCTAGTCAGGCTGTACCAAAGATTTCTCTTCTGCTCAATTCTATTTAGTACCGCCTCATTAGCTACGTGATCTACCCATCTAAACTTCAGCATTTTTCCGTAGCACCACATTTCAAAAGCTTCTATTCGGTTCCTGTGTAAACTAATTGTCGTCCATGTTTCACTTCCATACATGGCCACACTCCATACAAACAGTTTCTCAAAAAGACTTCTTAACCTATTCAAAGTTAACAACTTTATCTTCTTCAGAAACGCTTTTCTTGCAATTGCCAGTCGACAATTTAAATCGTCTCTGCTTCGGCCATCATCAGTTATTTTGCTGTTCAAATAACGAAACTCATCTGGCATTTCAAGTACCTCGCTTCTTATCTAATATTTCAGCATCACCTGATTTAATTCGACTACATACCATTATTCTTGTTTTGCTTTTGTTTATCTTCTATCCTCCTTTCAAGACATTGTCCTTCCCGTTCAACTGCTCACTCAACTTTAATTCTTACTCCAAATTTTCCCTTTGTTTTCTTTGCTGCTTGCTCAATGTAGAGACTGAATAACATCAGGGAATATATACAACCCTGTCTCACTCCCTCCTCCACCAACCTTTTAAGATAAGTTATATGATCAATATTGCCTCTTGTGTGCTCACATTGCTCCGGAATGTAAACTGATCTTCCCTAAGGTCGGCTTCTACCAGCTTTTCCATTCTTTTGCAAAGAATTCTTGTTAATATTTTAGAACCATGATTTATTAAACAGTTACTTCGGCAATATTCATACCTATCAGCACCTCCTTTCCTTGGAATTGGAATTGTTACATTCTTCATGTCTGAGGGTATTTCGCCTCTCTCGTACATCTTGCAGACCACGTTGAATAGTTTTGTCATTGCTGGCTTTCCCAAGGCTGTCAGTAGTTCTGTACTTGTGCGGGCTTTTTTCGTTCCAACTTAGGTCTTTCAGTGCACTATCACATTATTCTCGCACTATCATATCTGACATCTCATTTTCATCTAAGTCCTCTTCTATTACTACAATATTGTTTTGGGCGGCCGCTGTGGCCGAGCGGTTCTAGGCGCTTCAGTCTGGAACCGCGTAACCACTACGGTCGCAAGTTCGAATCCTGCCTCGGGCATGGATGTGTGTGATGTCTTTAGGTTAGTTAGGTTTAAGTAGTTCTAAGTTCTAGGGTACTGATGACCTCTACATCTACATCCATACTCCGCAAGCCACCTGACGGTGTGAACCTCTATCGGCCCTTCCTTCTATTCCAGTCTCGTATTGTTCGTGGAAAGAAGGATTGTCGGTATGCTTCTGTGTGGGCTCTAATCTCTCTGATTTTATCCTCATGGTCTCTTCGCGAGATATACGTAGGAGGGAGCAATATACTGCTTGACTCTTCGCTGAAGGTATGTTCTCGAAACTTTAACAAAAGCCCGCACCGAGCTACTGAGCGTCTCTCCTGCAGAGTCTTCCACTGGAGTTTATCTATCATCTCCGTAACGCTTTCGCGATTACTAAATGATCCTGTAACGAAGCGCGCTGCTCTCCGTTGGATCTTTTCTATCTCTTCTATCAACCCTATCTGGTACGGATCCCACACTGCTGAGCAGTATTCAAGCAGTGGGCGAACAAGCGTACTTAACCTACTTCCTTTGTTTTCGGATTGCATTTCCTTAGGATTCTTCCAATGAATCTCAGTCTGGCATCTGCTTTACCGACTATCAACTTTATATGATCATTCCATTTTAAATCACTCCTAATGCGTACTACCAGATAATTTATGGAATTAACTGCTTCCAGTTGCTGACCTGCTATTTTGTAGGTAAATTATAAGGGATCTATCTTTCTATGTATTCGCAGCACATTACACTTGTCTACATTGAGATTCAATTGCCATTCCCTGCACCATACGCCAATTCGCTGCAGATCCTCCTGCATTTCAGTACAATTTTCCATTGTTACAACCTCTCGATACACCACAGCATCATCTGCAAAAAGCCTCGGTGAACTTCCGATGTCATCCACGAGGTCATTTATGTATATTGTGAATAGAAACGGTCCTATGACACTCACCTGCTGCGGCACACCTGAAATCACTCTTACTTCGGAAGACTTCTCTCCATTGAGAATGACATGCTGCGTTCTGTTATCTAGGAACTCTTCAGTCCAATCACACAATTGGTCTGATAGTCCATATGCTCTTACTTTGTTCATTAAACGACTGTGGGGAACTGTATCGAACGCCTTGCGGAAGTCAAGAAACACGGCATCTACCTGTGAACCCCTGTCTATGGCCCTCTGAGTCTCGTGGATGAATAGCGCGAGCTGGGTTTCACACGACCGTCTTTTTTGAAACCCATGCTGATTCCTACAGAGTAGATTTCTAGTCTCCAGAAAAGTCATTATACTCGAACCTAATACGTGTTCCAAAATTCTACAACTGATCGACGTTAGAGATATAGGTCTATAGTTCTGCACATCTGTTTGACGCCCTTTCTTGAAAACGGGGATTACCTGTGCCCTTTTCCAATCCTTTGGAACGCTACGCTCTTCTAGAGACCTACGTTACACCGCTGCAAGAAGGGGGCAAATTCCTTCGCGTACTCTGTGTAAAATCGAACTGGTATCCCATCAGGTCCAGCGGCCTTTCCTCTTTTGAGCAATTTTAATTGTTTCTCTATCCCTCTGTCGTCTATTTCGATATCTACCATTTTGTCATCTGTGCGATAATCTAGAGAAAGAACTACAGTGCAGTCTTCCTCTGTGAAACAGCTTTGGAAAAAGACATTTAGTATTTCGGCTTTTAGTCTGTCATCCTCTGTTTCAGTACCATTTTGGTCACAGAGTGTCTGGACATTTTGTTTTGATCCACCTACCGCTTTGACATAAGACCAAAATTTCTTAGGATTTTCTGCCAAGTCAGTACATAGAACTTTACTTTCGAATTCATTGAACGCCTCTCGCATAGCCCTCCTCACAGTACATTTCGCTTCACGTAATTTTTGTTTGTCTGCAAGGCTTTGGCTATGTTTATGTTTGCTGTGAAGTTCCTTTTGCTTCCGCAGCAGTTTTCTAACGCGGTTGTTGTACCACGGTGGCTCTTATCCATCTCTCACGATCTTGCTTGGCACATACTCATCTAACGCATATTGGACGATAGTTTTTGAACTTTGTCCACTGATCCTCAACACTATCCGTATTTGAGACAAAACTTCTGTGTTGAGCCGTCAGGTACTCTGTAATCTGCTTTTTGTCACTTTTGCTAAACAGAAAAATCTTCCTACCTTTTTTAATATTTCTATTTACGGCTGAAATCATCGATGCAGTAACCGCTTTATGATCGCTGATTCCCTGTTCTGCGTTAACTGTTTCAAATATTTCGGGTCTGTTTGTCACCAGAAGGTGTAATATGTTATCGCCACGAGTCGGTTCTCTGTTTAACCGCTCAAGGTAGTATTCAGAAAAGCACTTAAAAAAATTGCACGGGATTCTTGGTCCTTGCCACCCGTTATGAACATTTGAGTCTCCCAGTCTATATCCGGCAAATTAAAATCTTCACCCAGAACTATAACATGGTGGGGAAATCTACTCGAAATATTTTCCAAATTATCCTTCAGGTGCTCAGCCACAACAGCTGCTGAGCCTGGGGGCCAATAGAGACATCCAATTACGATGTCTGAGGCTGCTTTAACCGTGACCTTCACCCAAATTATTTCGCATTTCGGATCTCCTCAAATGTTACGTCCCATAGTGCTCAGAGCCATTTGAACCATTTGAATTTGAATATTGTTTTGAAGTTCATCTCCCTTCTATAGAGCCTTTATACACTCCTTTCAGCTTTCCGTTTTTGCTTAGGACTGGTTTTCCATCTGAGCTCTTGGTATTCATACAGCGCTTCTCTTTCTTACAAAGGCCTCTTGAATCTTCCTGTAGGCGGCATCTATCTTTCCCCTAGTGATACATGCTTCTGAATTCCTACATTCGTCGTCCATCCATTTTGCACTTCTTGCCTGCCTCATTTTTTAGGCATTTGTATTTCCTTTCGCCTGCTTCCTTGGGTGCATTTATATATTTTCTCCTGTCAGCAGTTAAATTCAACATCTCCTGTGTTAGCCCAAGATTTCCACAGTATTATATGTACAAATGTGATTGACACATGAATAAACCGTAAACTCACCAAGTTTGCGCTTTACAGTGTTCAAATTTTCTCTGATCACGCGATTCACGTGCAAGTGGTAGCTAAGTTCGTTCCATACCTTAAGAAACAACTTCCTGTGAACGAATGGTCAACACAGCAGCATTGATGTATTCTCTGGGCCGTTCCAGTCTTCCTGACAGTGAGTGTGCGTAAACACGGTTTTCGCCGTAACCCAAAGGAAAAATTCCAAGGCGTTACGTTAGGTGACCTATGTGTGGGGGGGAGGTGGGAAGACCAGAGCCACATCGTCTTCACCACAGCGGCAATCCATCTATTCGGAAGTTCTTCGTTTAAGTAAGGGCGAATATCGATACTCCAATGAAAAGGTGCCCCATCGTGTTGTAAGATGAACTTCGTGTAATCACCATTATTTATGAAAACAACTGAAACTTATCAAGGTAAGCGATACTCGACGTAGCGTTTTCGCAGAAGAAAAACGGCCCATACGTCGTCTATGACATTGCACAGAAAATAGTGACCTTCGGCCAATCTCGCTCATGCGCCACAATGTCGTGAGCATTTTCAGTACCCCACTCCCTGGCGAAAAACCTTTTTAGGTAAATGGAAGGCTTCTTCGTAGCTGAATATTAGCTTGGATGTGAAATGCTCATCTCTCGTGCTTCCTGCTTTGTGATGCAAAATTCATTACTGCGGCCATAATTTTCCGGTTTAAATTGTTGCGCTAGGCGCGGACGGTACGGTTCGAAACGGAATTACCGTCGTAAAATCTGCCATACAGGTTACTCCGGTGCTCCAAGTTCGTGGCTTGCGCGGCCCGTTGACTTTTTGGACTGCGTACGAAACTTTCTCTCGCCCTGTCCGCGGTTGCATCTGGCACACTTGATCGACCGCTACTTTCCTATTTACAAAAACAACCATTGTCCCTAAATGGTCAATAACGACGCACGATACTCTGTTCACACGGCTGTTCTTGTCCAAAATTCGTTCTAAACGCACGCCGCACTACGCAACAGATGAACATCTTGCACACAAAAACTCTTGTGTACTTGTAACGCCAACTGGTGGGCACAATGCAAACTCGGTGATTTCATGGTTCTGTTCATACATTAATCATATTTTTAGACGTAATAATTGGGAAAAAACTATAGAACTTTGAAAACTAATGAGTCATTTGTAGTGGTCATGCAGTTTGTAGGATCTCTTCTTCGGTAAAATTCATTGAATAAAGGTTTGTTGAGGGAGAACACAGTCAGTTTCAGATACTTTTAGAAGGATATATTTTACTGACATGGCCGGTTTCGGGCTGCGATGTCCATCTTGAGATGGTTGTTGTTGTTTTTGTCTTCATTGCGAAGACTGGTTTAATGCAACCCTCCACGCTGTTGTATCCCATACAAGGATCTTCATCTCCGAGCATGTCATCTGCTCTTCTACTGCATAAGAATGTCTGAGTAGTTGGTGCTGCATTTGATGCCTTATTATAATATAGAAAAATACGTTAATGTGCAGGCAATTAGTGACACATGGGGTGTGTGACTTACATGCTCCTACATTTGTTCTACTGAGCTGCGTTTAGTCTCCTTTTGTTCCTTACGAGCCGGCCCCGATGGCCGAGCGGTTCTAGGCGCTTCAGTCCGGAACAGCGTGACTGCTACGGTCGCAGGTTCGAATCCTGCCTCGGGCATGGATGTGTGTGATGTCCTTAGGTTAGTTAGGTTTAAGTAGTTCTAAGTTCTAGGGGACTGATGACCTCAGATGTTAAGTCCCATAGTGCTCAGAGCCATTTGAACCATTTGTTCCTTTCGCATTTCTGGGACCCGAAACGAACGCACAGCACTGCGGGCTATACGCGTAGCTACACCGCGGTGGGACACCAGTTAAAAGAAGAAGAAGAATAAGGGGGGAGGGGCAGCGGTCGACACTGCACACCAAAAGTATCTAGATATATCCGGATTCTGATACTACTAGGCTATGGTCAATAAGTGTAATTAGTAAATGAAGTTAACAGCTCTAATTTGCAAATGAATTAAACAATCTAAAATTTTTTTTATAGTTTACATGATTTCAATACATGCTCGTAGTTTTTACCGAAAACAGTATAGATTGTTATTTTCAGGGAAAGCGACAGTGTTAGACATGATCAGTATAAGATCCTGTGTGTATGCGATCTGGTAACGCATTGCTTTGCCAGTGAACATATCACCATCCGCAGATGTGTAACTCGGTGGTCTCAACAGTGAATTCTTGGGATCATAAATCTTCAGCGTGCGAGCTCGTTGGTTTCATTGGCCATTCACTTGATCCGTCTAGTAATGTGTCCGCTGTCGTCCAGGGAAGCACGACCACAGTACCTATGCGTATGAATGAGGTCGGTCGCCGTACGGAAACCTGTACGCAGATGCCCGAGAGGCGATGGCACGCGGCCTGATGACGTCCGTTATTGACTTGTGATTCGTCACGCTGGCTGCCGATTGCGTATTCATGCCCTGTCCGTACGTCAGGGATCGTCTAGTCAATAAAAGACCAATTGTTTGGTAATTCATTCTTTGTTGCAAGTTCTGCGCCGAGTTTCGTACGTATAGATTATTCCCTTTCTTGTGGCAAGTATGTTGATCATTGACCTGCTGCGTGAGTGTGCAGCTCGGTGAATGCACCGTGTCAGTATTAAAGCAGTGTTGAAAAGGATATATCTGCGCCTGTGACAAAGGTGATGTACAGCTCCATTGACGCATATATTCTTTGTTTCGGCATCGTTGGGTTGGCGTTACTGTTCATTTAGAATGAAATCGTATTGTTTTATCCGTTAAAATTGAATGCCGCTAATTCGTAGCAGAAATACATTGTTTTAAGCCGACTGAACTTTAGTCCCGAATCTATCCACATGTCTCTCCTAGCTCAAAGCACTTTCACGCTACACGCACAAACACACACACACGCACACACACGAAGTTTTTTGTCTGGGAGAATGGAAATGGAGAAATTTCAATGGTGCCAGTCCCCTGATTCCGAAATTTTTTTTCGGGAGGCTGTAACTACATATTCCCACTCAATTATTTCCATTTAGGAACACCTCTACGTCGCTCCCAATCGACTTACGTACTCCACTGAAAATTCGACATCAGACTGCCCAGCTCTCGTGAGTAGGGAACGGAATATCTAAAACAAAGGTAAGTTACAAAAGTGTTCTTTGAATTGTTATATTTTCATGCATCATGTGCGAGGGCCGTCCAGTAAATAATCCAACACATTTTTTCCTTGGCCATTTTCGATTGAAAAATTTCGGAATTCCTTGTGGGACATCGAGGAATATTCCCGTTCCAGCCCATATACACTAGTGGCAATTAAAATTGCTACACCAAGAAGAAATGCAGATGATAAACGGGTATTCATTCGACAAATATATTATACTAGAACTGACATGTCATTACATTTTCACGCAATTTTGGTGCATAGATCCTGAGAAATCAGTATCCAGAACAACCAACTCTGGCCGTAATAACGGCCTTGATACGCCTGGGCATGGAGTCAAACACCAATTGAAAACGTCTGGTCAATGGTGGCCGAGCAACTGGCTCGTCACAATACGCCAGTCACTACTCGTGATGAACTGTGGTATCGTGTTGAAGCTGCATGGGCAGCTGTACCTGTGCACGCCATCCAAGCTCTGTTTGACTCATTGTCCAGGCGTATCAAGGCCGTTATTACGGCCAGAGGTGGTTGTTCTGGGTACTGATTTCTCAGGATCGACACCCAAATTGCGTGAAAATGTAATCACATGTCAGTTCTAGTATAATATATTTGTCCAGTGAATACCCGTTTATCATCTGCATTTCTTGTTGGTGTAGCAATTTTAATGGCCAGTAGTGTAGTTCATCACTTCGAACAGCAAAAAGCAGCTGTCCATGGAGGCCGCGTCTTCTAAAACTTTGAAGGGGTTGTTCTTTTTGATGTTACCGCATGGTGCAACGATCAACTGAAGTGTTTTATGCGACTCTCAGGTAATTGGAGAATCGACCTAGCGTGTTCGTCGCCACAAGAATGCAAGCGAACTTCTCCATGACAGCGCGAGCCCTGGCACAAGTCTGCCCACCCGAGAAGAGATACAAAACTTTATTGGACTGTTCTCCTTTGTCGACACTACAACTCGGATTTCGCACCTTTCATCTGTTTGGTCCAATTAAGGATGCAGTTCGCGAGAGGCAGTACGTGTATGGTGGGGAGCTTACTGACGCAGGGAGACGGCTCCGACGTTGACCAGTAGAGTTGTACCATGGGGACATGTAGGCGTTCGCAGTAAGTTGGCGTAAGGCGATCGCAGTGAACAGAGATTACGTTGAAAAACAGGATTTTGTAGCCAAAAGAGGTGGAATAATTTTGTATATTGAAATCATGAATAAAACCATCCCGCTTTCGGGAAAAATAGTGTAGCATTATTATTGAACGCACCTCGTATGATAGCGTGTAGCATCCAAATGAGAAGTGCAGAGACCAAATTGAAGCCTGCAAAAAATGCATAGAACGAAACTGAGCGAATTTTGCCGTGAGGATGTGCACTGCATCACGGCCGAAAGGTGTGTCATTGCAGGTAGTGCTTCATCATTTCAAATATTTTATAAGACGACGCTGTACTACACCCAGAAGTATTTTAATGAGAATGACACCCGCCACGGAAATATATTTATGGACGAGTTTCATTTATTTCTGTATCTTCTTTTATACGCGTGTTTTAGTTTTGATATTCTATATATTAAAACTCGCAATTTTTTTTACCTTTCGTAGGTCACCTTAGACTGTCCAAAGTTGTGGTTAGTACTATTAATCAGATATCTGTCGTTATAGTGTGCTTGCAGCATATTTGACGTGGTGACTATAGAAATATAAGATTACATAATGAATATATCCCTGCCAACCAAGTACCAAATGACAACAGTTGCGTATGTACTACAAAATGATGTAACTGAATACCTGGATAAATTCCTCTATTCTGTTGTGTGTCTCGTCGTCTGTTGTGGACTATATAGCAACTTTACAGTTCATCGTTTATACCTTGCTTAACACTACTGTTCTTGTAGTAAAATAACTTGGGTGCATGGGCTTCCGCACTTACAGCATATACTGATCTGGGAGAATATCATGACTCCTCTACTTTGGTAACCACGCGGTCTTGTTCACGTAGAAGGGCGTATATCATTTGCACAATGCTCCAAGCCTCTTCTAACCTAGTTCTCATTGTTTGTGGCATAATGTGTGGGAGGAAAGGATTCAAAACCCGATCTGCTATCCATCTTTAGATTATCCGTATTTTCCTTAAAGTGCTTTAAATGCCGCAATAGTTCCTTTGATATTAACATGACAATTTCCTTGGCTACATTTGTCCAAAGCTAGTTTCCGCTTCTTCTCTACAGGAGAGTCTACACGGTGTTTTCCTGTTTCAGTATTTCTCTTAATGTACGGGGTGTTCAAAAAAGTCTCCGCAGTGCCGTGTGATAGTTAGCCGCGCGTGCCGTATGCTGCTGTGAATATACCGAAATGAAACTCAGTGAAATACAAGTTATTAATTTATTCAATATTCATTTTTACGTACAAATTTTCACATTAAATGTTGTAAGTGTCCCCCCTGTTGTTCAATACCCAATTCAATTCGTCTAATCATGTTCCCAAACACAAGCTGTAACATTTCTTCTGTAACAGAAGCAGTGAAAGTGGATATTGCAGTTTTCAGTTCATCGATGGATTTTGGACGGTTTTTACAGACAGTTGCTTTCTCTGCAACCCCGAAGAAAAATTCAGGTGATGTTAGGTCAGGCGATCGTGGAGGCGAAAGTCTCTATGAAACCATGCAATCACCAAAACCATCAACATGCAGTGACATTGAAACGCGAGCTGTATGAGCGGTTGCACCATAGCCGTTCAATATTTCACTTAACCCAAGTTCTCCTATGAATGGGTACAGAATATCACTGCAGTATCGTTGTGCGTTTATTGCTTCGTTGAAAAACCCAGACAGGCGAACAATCATACAGCACTGCGGAGAGACTTTTTGAACACCCCCTATTAAGTTTTGGTAAGGAACACAAGTACGGAAATGTTCCGTTGGATGGAAAATACGTTTCAAGATCTCATTACTTTCAAATCACTCGCTTCATGGTACGCACACAAACTGAGAAGAGGGCGTCATCGTATAAGCAAAGCCTTTCCCAGACTATTTTGCACAAATGTTGCTAGTTCCACGTAGCCCGTTGGAGAACATTTGCTGGTAGTATTCGGAAATTGTAGGTGGAAACATCGGTGCAGGTGGAAACATCAGTGACAATGGAAGTTTGAGTCAGGCTTAGAGGCGTCGTCAGATAGCCGGATGCTGGCTGCTCGCGAAAAGCAGGAAATGATGTGCGAATACTGGCATGACTCAAATTTTCAATAATCACTACATTTTTATTGCCATATTCGCTCTCTGAATACACCAAAAGCGCTGCCTCAAATGGACAGCGCTAACACACATTTCCATTCTTAGTCATCTGTTCTTTCACCCCGTGACTACACAGTACGAGTTTTTCCGTCGCTCTGCACAAGACCACTTCTGCATACTCATCCTGCTGCCGTCATCGCGCAGTGACTTGCACCTTGCATTGCGGTCACTGGGATCTGGACTGGCGCGTTTGTAACCTGTGAGAATACACGGCCAACACTTCAGTTGCATAGCTTTTATCAAGTGGCCAAATATTCGACGTCAGTCTTTGGGTAGCAAGGTGGGGTTGCGTACCGGTGGTGGTGGTGATTATATTGTGTGAATACATCGCGGATAAAACCCCAGCCATTCTGCGACGTATGCAATAATGAAGACGTGGCACTGTGCAGACTGATTAATCTGTCAAAAGCTAGTTAAGTCGACGGGCGCTTTGAAATTATTCGAGAGGCATGGGCGATGCGTCGAGTGAGCGTTTCACCCTCTCCGTTGCTACGATTCACATAATTTCCCGTAATAATACAATAACAAACCTACACTACATAAGCACACATTGCAGACACCTACACGGCACAAATACGCACTTGACACGCAACACTAAGGATTAAAGGTAAATGACAACGTCTCAGGAATTTAGTATTTCCCATTAACACCCGGGAAAGCATTGTTCATCTATATTTTGACTGGAACTTCGAATGTAGGCACAGAGTTAAAATTCGGGGAGTAGTTCAGGGAGAGCGTCGGATTGCTACATTATCGGCGGCAGTTTTTTTTTTTGTGAGATGAATTTATGCCAGAAGATAGTACTAGCATATTCAACGTGTATATATTTATACCAAATGAGCTGTTGAGAACTAAAAAATGTGGACTTCAGTGGGTAATGTAAGTTAAAGAAAGAACTGCAATAAATAAATGTGTTCCAGCAAACATCGTGCGATTCGTCTGCCCATTACGTTGCCATATCACAGCCATGATTCAGACACTCGCTGCTAAATGAACGGGAATGGAGGTTGTCAGCTATTTCGTGAAAACAAATTGGACAAAAAGTACTCAACAGTAACGGTAATGCTGATGGGCATGGTGCAAATGAAGAGGTAATGTGGCCGACAGTTGGCGTAGCTAAACTTGTTAATGTGGCTCCTATCGGACCATTAGTCCTCTAAAACAATTACGCGCACATTTCAGTGGCGCGCGCAGCGAGGAGAGTATGCGAGCTTGCGGCCGTACACGTAACGCCCATTGCCGTCAGCTATTTTCGTGCTACAGCCCATGTCTGCGTCGCGGTTAGTTACGTGCGTTCATATCACAGGCGGCCCGGTCGGCGCAAGTGACAGCTGCGTGCACGGATAGCGGAGAGGGAGGGCGTTAATCTAGAAGAGTTAAATCAAATACTCGCCAGATCCGAATAAAATCCCAATTCGGTTTTACAGAGAGTACTGATCGCGTTGGCTCCTTATTCAGCTTGCGTTTACCGCGAATCTGCCCCCAAGCGTATAGCTTTAAGCGACTGGAAAAAAAAGTCAGGTGGCTCCTGTATATAAAAAGGGTGAAAGGACGTACTCGCAAAATTAGAGACGAAAGTCCGTAAGATACCTGTGCTGCAGAAATCTTAAGCATATTCCAAGTTCGTATGTACGAGGTTTGGAACTTAAATAGTGGCAACTATTTATTCACAACCGATACAAAAGAGTTACATGTTTGCACGTGTTATTGTTGTTCAAAGCAGTCACCAGCGTTGTGTAGAATCCGTTGTAAGCGATGTGGAAGGCGTAGTATACCGTTAGCAGAGCCTGTTCTGTAGATGGTGCGAATGGAGCTCTCTACTGCCTGTCGAATCTCTGGAACAATTCTGAAGCGAATTCCACGAAGTGGTTCCTTCATCTTCGGAATCAAATCAAAGTCACAAGGACTTGTATCTCCAATTTGAAGCGAATGAGATGCAATGGGAAGAAAGAGTATTGAAAATATGGCCTGCACTAAAATCTCATTTTCTGGAATTCCGCAATGAATCCCCGCGTCTATCAGAAAATATAATCACAAGTGAAGAAGAAGAGAAAAAACTTCGACATATTTGTTGGTTCTGCATGACATAATTTTTTCGGTAGAAACAACAATGAAGAAGAGTGAATCATTTTCTCTTGTCAGTTATCGAGATGCATGCTGAAATGCACGGAATTCGCGAAAAGACTGAGCAAAGACTAAAAGACAACTTTTTCGAGAGTAAGACAATATAAATATAATTAATGGGTGAATTAAGCACTAACGGAAAAAAAACTATTTGGAACGATTTTCTACAGTTCTACAACAATTTTGTGGGATATTTGTTACCACGATATGATTTCTCAGAAAACAACATCCTTTCCAAGATGCTGTTTTGAAACATAAACTCACCAATAAATTAGACCATTTTTAAAAAGCTGCGGAATATTTAAAGATCTTCAACTGAACATGGGTCGCGAAAACGAAGAATTTCAAATAATTCAAAGAAACCTAGACAAGGGTCAGTCTTTTGATGACAAAACTAAGGGTGTGATTGAGATATGGAAGAAATTCGTGCAAGGATTTTCCAAGAAAGAAATCCCTAGTAGTATTCACGTCGTATCGTTCATTTTTATTATCCCTAGTTCCAACTGCTTAGTAGAAAGGGTTCTTCCACAGAAGGCATTGAAGTGAACTATTGTAGGAAATAAATGCACCTCGAATTTGATAAAAAGTGAATAAATGACAATTATCAACTATGATTATAATTGTATTGATTTTTAAATAGGTAAAATGAAACGAAACATGTTAAAACTTACATATTCGTCATTAAAATATGAGTAAATAATAAAAATTAGTTTTTTCATGTGTCCCGAAAAAATGTGGCAACACTAGCCTGTATACTTTTGACCAGATAGTGTGTGGACGTGCTGATGGTACATTTTCAGTTCTCTCTTATCATAACCGAGAGCAGACTGCACTAATACCGTACCTTGTCAGTTACGGTGGAAGTATTGTAGTGCGCAACAATTTAAATTAGCTCGTTTTGTGCAACGATAAGGAGATAGCTGTAAAATGAAGTTGTTGTCTGTTTAGCTGATAACCAAACGAGTGTGGGCTATAAACTTTTTAAATTCTCATATTCTGATGTTTCATTTTCATATCAGTTCTTATATTCATTCTTATATTTTATTCATATGTTTATTCTTCAGGAATATTTGGTGAATTCCCTTGGATGATACCGATCGTAGAAACATTCGAAACACAACGACTCGAGCATCGCGCGGAGACGGGTTCAAAAGGCTCTGAGCACTATGGGACTTAACATGTGGGGTCATCAGTCCCCTAGACTTAGAACTACTTAAACCTAACTAACCTAAGGACATCACACACACACACACACACACACACACACACACACACACACACACACACACACACACACACACATGTCCGGGGCAGGATTCGAACCTGCGACCATAGCAGCAGTGTGGCTCCGAACTGAAGCGCCTAGAACCGCTCGTCCACAACGACCGGCCGACAGGTTCACCGCTGTAACATTTTTCTCATATGAATCTCACGCCGAAAAGAAACGTCATTAACATTAGTGAAGATTTCGAGCGTTGGCAATAATTTCTCAGTAAACCATGCATAATGGATCACTTTCCCTAGAAGTGGCTCTTACAATTGATTATGATTCAAGATAACACTATAGGAATTTTACCGAAAACAATTTTATATAATTTTCTCGTTCCTTTTCTTTCCATTCATCTGACATGCAATTAGCAGACGAATAAGGACAACATTATATCTATATACAGTGAAAACATTCGTGTAGTAATCTTCTACAGGCACGGATTTATAAATGAAAAACAAAAGTAATGATCGGGTTTCGAACACCGAGCGCAAAATTAAGAAGCCACGACGCTAACCACTGTGCCATCATTTTGTCTGGAAGTACGCACGGTAAAAGGCACATGAAGTACCTCGAAAACTTTGACCATGGTTTTTTTTTCGAAACGGTCGAGTATCTACGGATAGAGCGAGACGCGTGTACGCGTATTTTGACGCCTCTTTCACTGAGCAAAGTTTCTGGGAAATCGGGCGACGGCACTTGCCATGTTCTCCTCGTTCGTGATAAACCCCTACTAGTCGTAATCAATGGCTGGTGACAGGTAATTTGTTGAAAAGCTTAATATTTCTGTAGGACAAAACACACAATAAGAATATTAATGAGATGTTTTTATATTTTAGGGGAAATGTGTTTAACATTTTTGACCTTTTGTCATTTTATTCGTCAAGAGTCTCTATGTATTTGTGTTTGAGTGCTAAAGCCCAAGATGTCGATCGCCATATCATAATAATTACATTTAATTTGTCTTGAATTGGCGCAGTGTGTGCTGCCTGTTGAGCGTTTAACATAGCTGAAGAAACAGAGGGAAATGAATGAGAGATCGTAAATAAACGCCGGCAGTGACAGGACTTGGACACTATCAGATAGATGGCAGACTGCGCAAGTCGTGGTAGGACAATGAAGTGATATGCAGGCTCGGGGCATTCATCAATCACGTGCTCTAGTTGCACCACTCGCAGTCAGCAGGAAAGAGGAAAGCGCTAAGAGTCGTGTGCTGTCGCATGATGACTGACCCTGCAGAAAGGGGAAAAGTGTATTTCGCTTCAGATCCATTTTCCCATACCAGTGCTCCTCTGGCCACCGTGCTAGTGTCAGCATCACGCATTCCGCCTTTCTTTTCGTTAAAACAAGCGTCTATTTCATTCACTTTGAATCCAGTATCTTGTTACGTACTTTCTGGGATATTACATCGGTTTTGGGACATCTCACTTTCATAATCTCAAAGGACAAGTACAGCACATCTGAATTCAGTCGCCCGTTTCTGAACGGTCGAAAATAAGAGATTAGACGTCTGACATATAGTCATCAACTACGTACGCAGTGCCGGCCGTTGGTGGCCGAGCGGTTCTAGGCGCTTCAGTCTGGAACCGCGCAACCGCTACGGTCGCAGGTTCGAATCCTGCCTCGGGCATGGATGTGTGTGATGTCCTTAGGTTAGTTAGGTTTAAGTAGTTCTAAGTTCTAGGGGACTGATGACCTCAGAAGTTAAGTCCCATAGTGCTCAGAGCCATTTGAACCACGTTCGCAGTACCGTTGATGTAAAACCACCCAAACAGAAAATTAATCCGTATTCCAGTTAACCATTTGTACGAAACACACACGAGACGATAGTTGAACACGTCTTATGAACCAAACTATTTCGCGTTCAAGATAATACTCGTACAACACGTATGTACGACGTTTACACCCATCACTGTCTGTTTTTCTGTGAACACGTTCCTAAAGCATTGTCGACAAAAAAACTGCTCTCAAAACAATGTAAATTTTTAAATACAACATCAAATTGTCGTTGGAAAAAAGTATTGCAGGACATACCAAGTTGTGAGTTACGGCAGTGATATGAACTTTTTTACATTTACTGCCGTTGTATTTTCACAAATAAGGATATATATTCTAAAAATGTATTGAGATATTAGTCACATTAAAAAATTACAATAAAAACCTTGGAATAACTGTTCTGCTATATTTGTTTGATGATGCATATTCCTTCCCATGTATGCGCTTTGGACAGACATTATGTTTCTTTTTAGTTTGGTGGACTGATTGCTACTCTTTGTAGTAACCACTGGTCGGTCTACCTCTTCTTCGAAAATTGGTTGTTGATGTTTGTTGTTTTATGTTCTTACCCTCGGCTGCCTTCTTTGGAATTGTTTTCACACATCGTGTGACTGGCGATGGGGGAGTCATGTCGAATAAAAGGCTTGGTAGTGGGACGAAACGTGTAGCGTAAGTTAATTGTTATCGACGTGGCTGCTTCTATTGTTTCAGCCGTTGGGGCAGATGGTGGAGCAGGGCATAATCTAAATTGTATTAATTTTTGTGCGAAACGTTCGATTTTCTCTACGTGGTAAGCAAAAAAATTTAAGGCAGTTATCAGTCAGTCTGTCATTATCTGTCTATGTATGCCATTGTATTTTGTTTGGATGCACACTATACCATGCGCTGCTGCTGTAACATCAAAATGGTTGGTAGAATTCAAAGTACGTACGGTTACTGATTTTGTACCTTTCAAACATCAACTGCTATGCTATTGGACTCCGTAAACCAAGTAACAGTAGGAAAATGCGGTACACAAATAACGCACTTTCAAGGCATCCCTCTTCTATTTGTTCGTTAATATACGCTTCTAAGCGACACAGTTTGCATGTGTCTGTACTAATTGTACTATTCATTCAGGATAAACCGTAAAGGTTGAGGTACAATAAAAAAGAAAAATCATTAGTTAACATCCGATTTTATTTTTAAGTGCAGTAGAACCTCTGTAATTCGAGGTTATTGGAACCAAGTAGAGCTATAATTTGGGAAAACTCTAATTACACGAAGAGTTTCAATTTTAGATATCTTTTTACTTACAAATAAATTCAGAACTTGCTGTTCACAGTACTCCAAACGTAATGTTTAACTCTATGAAGTTTCACGCTTGTAGCACTGTCTATCGACCCTTTATGAAACTAATTCAGTGTTGGTTTGATATAGTAATCGTTTGCCAGTCGGTGAGAGCAGATCGCAGTGGCCGAGACAATCGAAGATCCCATCACGTTCGATATGCGTGGTGTGATTAGATTTTTAGTAGGATCAGGATCTTCAGCTGTTGAAATCAGGCGTAAGTTATGCCGAATGTATGGACCTGAAATAATTAGTATCGAACTAGTCCGAAAATGATGTCGAGAGTTTTGAAATAGCAGCGGAGTTGCTGGCCAAGTATTCGGACCGATGACGGAAGTTGATCATGTGAAATAAAAACTTCGAAGTAATCGACGATTGACGATTAGTGGTCTGGCTAATGAATTCCAAAATGTTGCTCGAAACTCAATTTACAGGATTGTCACTGAACAGCTTCGATATCAAAACCCCAAGTTTATACCATTTCCAGCATCGCACTTCGTCACCCAGCATGTTTTGTTGGCTTTTAATTCACAAAGTAACGTTAGTCGTCCGTAATTACTTCGTCGAATCTTTCTATGTTGCGTACTTGTAGGGGCAGTACGTGGACCAACCCTATAAGTGTCAGGTTGAATGTTAAACATTGATTGCGTGCATGCATACCCGTATAAATACACGTCGATGTATGAGGTGAACTTCGACACCAAATTTTTCCTCTTGAATAACGGTTTCAGTGTCAGAATGTTATCAAAACGGAACATCCAAGTCGGCCATTTTGTAAACATAGCCTCTGATCGTATGATAGAAGTTAATGTCGTCACAGTGTGTCAGCACATAGTGTTAAGCTAATACATTACGATAATATAGTCGTTTTTATCTCTTGTTGGAATTTTGGTTATGACAAAGCGTTGGTCATGTGCTTCAGTGTGACCCAAGTGTCATCACAGTGCCAGACGATAGTGACACTTGTTGGTTGGTTGATTGGGAGTAGGGAACCAAACAACGAGGTCATCGGTCCCATCAGATTAGGGAAAGATGGGGAAAGACGTCGGCCGTGCCGTTTCCAAGGAACCATCTCGTCATTTGCCTGAAGCGATGTAGGTAAATCACGGGGAACCTAAATCAGGATGGCCGGACGCAGATTTGAACCGTCGTCCTCACGAATGGGAGTCCAATATGCTAACCACTGCACCACCTCGCTCGGTAGTGATACTTGTCAGTAGGATACTGACTTAGTCTTATAACGAGGTCTTTCGGACTGCCCCACTTGGATTTTCTTCCTATTTTGAAGAATTTGAATGCCAGAGCCCGGGCATCAATTTCCTAAGGCAGTTCGAAGCACTTCTCAGAAACACTGAAAAAATCGACTCTGAAGATTTGAACACTTAAAATTTCGAGAAATACTTTAATGGAAGAAACTGCAGCTGCATGCGTAGCGTGCAGTCTTATGATCCTGAGACAGCTGGTTCTGTTCTCGCTAAATGCATTTTACTACTTTTATTTGAATTGTATATTTATTAGCAAATTGAAATATAAACCAAATATGTTGAACCATAATATTTTAGTAAAAATGAAGTTTTTACTTTTAATTAATAATGACCTAAAATGCGGGTATTGATAATAAACTCAAATATTGTTAAAAAATGTGAGGTATTTCTGTGTTAAAATATGTAATTATTCGTAATCTGTAAAATAAAAAGGGATTTTATTTTCTGTTTGATGTTTCGCATTTAATTATCAAACTTCAATTTATTATGACTATTCTTCTTTTCACGCAGTAATCAAAAAGAAAAATGTATTTTTAGGAAGTTTTGACTGAATATTTTCTAATTAACATTTAAAATTGGTAATAAATATAGAATTCAGATAAAAGTTAAAAAGACGCATCTAACGAGAATCGAACCAACACGCTCTCAATTACAAAGCTAGAAACTACACATGCACAAAGATTTTTAAGTAAAATTTGTCAATGTGCTGAAGTACAATGATATAGAACGTTTGCAATTGTTTTCACTAAGCAAGGGATGCATATATTATTATTATTATTATTATTATTATTTGTAGTAGATATCAGGGTACATTATGTATGCACAAGATCTTTTGCTATTTAAAAACGTGAATTGATTCTAGTTCTTGCAGAACATTTTCTTTGTTCTAGGTTGATATGTTGTTTGAACTGATTTTAGATGTCAAGCATTGTCATAAGTGGAAGCTCGAATTTGTGTATAGTTTTCAGCGTGTAGATCTTGAAGGTAGTTTTTTTTTAATAAATTTTCGAGTGTCTTTGAGATGTGCACTGTAGTGCTTAAGGAATGCGATGCCCTGGCTCTGATCGTCAAACGCTGTAAGCATGAAGTAAATGGGAAAGGGCCAGTCCGCAATTCGAGCTGGCCAGTCGCATTGTCTGGTGGCCAGTGCTCCGACTGGACTGGCGGCGCTGAGCCGTGTGGCCATGCTTTACGAGCTATCCGCTAATTGCTTGTGGAGGACCGGACGGTTGCCTGGCTGTCCCGAGCGGAAAATTGCGCTCGCCCGGCGGCCGGCGGCTTTGTGAGTCAGGCGCGGGCAGTCTCCTGGCTGCCGCTCTCACTACCGGGCGTTGTGCACCACTAACTTACCCTCTGTCTCTGCTCCCGCACGTTACCCTCTGTTTCTGCTCTCACACATGCCTGTGTACCGTCTGTACAGCTTACCAGTGCCGCGTATGGTTCTAACACAGCACTGGCGACCGTTTTCAAGTTGGCTGTTTGGCATATAATCTCCACCCTGCACTTCTCACCGTTGTTTCCACGGCACTTGTTCCATTTTTATTGAAACTGCAGTCAGTGTGTGGGTCGCAGTTTGATCTTAACTCTTCGGAAAAATTCGCAGAGTTCTGTAAATTATAGTGACGTGGCGTCTTCACTGCAAGTAACTGTTACGACGCACTGATAGGCGAGGCATTGAATCGTGATCACGTACTATTGGCTTGAAGGAATGAAGATTAGGGTTAACGTCCCGTCGAGGACCAGATCAATAGAGACGCATATTGGCTTGATTGGGTTGCTGCTACACGTCATTCGGGTATTCAGACTTCGACAGACTACAAAATGACATAGATGAAATTTCACCTATTTTGTTATTCACAACGTTAGCGTTCGTTAAAATATACGATACAGTCCCGTTAATGTGACCGTCAGGCAAACCCTGAATAACCATATTTTCAGAGCGGACGTGCAAGAACAGAGTCAGTGGGGTAGATATCGACAGGGATGTGAAGTCATGTCGATCCCAGTGCCATGTCAAGCAGTTCTAGGTTCTTCGGTTGCGCATCCAGTGCGCGAACATCCAGATCGAGGTGGTCCCACAGATTGATTGGGCATGAATCCGGGCAGTTTGGTGGCCAGTGGAGTACAGTAAACTCATCGTGATGTTCTTCGAACCACACACATGTACTTCGAGCTGCGTGACACGTTGCAGTGTCCTGCTGGTAGAGAAACAAACTGCATGTCGGGGTGGACATCGTCCCCAAAGATAGATGCATCCATTGTGTGTGCCAGAGTGGTGAGGTCGCCCAGGGAATTCCGTTCTCTCCTCCGGATCGAGCGAGGTGGCGCAGTGGTTAGCACACAGGACTCGCATTCGTGAGGACGACGGTTCAATCCCACGTCCGGCCATCCTGATTTAGGTTTTCCGTGATTTCCATAAATCTCTCCAGGCAAATGCCGGGATGGTTCCTTTGAAAGGGCACGGCCGACTTCCTTCCACGTTCTTCCATAATCCGATGAGACCCCAACCCTCCTCCGGCCTGGATCCTTGCGACGATTGTTGTACGCGCCAACGGGCATCTCTCTGATACAGGGTAAAATGTGATTCATCTGAAAAGGCCACCCGTAGCCACTCAGGATGTCCAGTTGCAGTATCGGCGTGCAAATTCCAACCTTCGTCGCCGATGAACGACAGTCAGCATTAATGCATGAACCAGGCGCCTACTACCGAGGCCCCTACGTAGCAATGTTCGCTGAACGGTGTTTGAGGAGAAACTGTTGGTAGCCGCTCGGTTCATGCGTGCGGTCAGATGCTCAGTTACTCATCTATTCACTTTCACACATCTCCGCAGCCGACGCTCACCCCTGTCATGTATTGCCCCTGGTGCACCATAGTTCCTGGCCGCTGTGACCGAGCGGTTCTAGGCGCTTCCGTCCGGAACCGCGCGCCTGCTACGATCGCAGGTTCGAATCCTGCCTCGGGCATGGATGTGCGTGATGTCCTTAGGTTAGTTAGGTTTAAGTAGTTATAACTCTAGGGGACTTATGACCTCAGATGTTAAGTCCCATAGTGCTTCGAGCCATTTGGTTTGCACCATAGTTGCGTCGGCGCCGGTTTTGTAGAGCGCCATTTTGCCATGCACAGTATACTTTAACTACTGCAGCACGCGAACAGTTTACAAACTTGGCCATTTCTTAAATGCTTCCACATGTGATCAAAAAGTCATTGATCACGCCCTTTTGGACGTCGGATAGATCATTTTCGTGTTAGGACAACGCTTGCACTTTTATCCGCGTCCTCTGTACTCGTTTTATATACCCTCCACTGCTAATGTTGCCACCTACCGTGTCTGAGTGGTTATTTCACGTTGACGTCGAACATAGGGGGTGTGACCACATTAATGTGACTCCACCGTGTAACAAAACCGTCATAATATCGTGTGCTCTCATCTATAGCCGATCTACTAATCCACACGCAAGGTAATTCACACATGTAATTAATATACTTCTCACACAAACATGAACACTAGATGAAACTGTCCTAATATAGAATTAATGTGCGTTGCTTGCAGATTCGCGGCACGAATAACATCTTTGTTGGCTGCTGGGAAGTTGTGACTCAAGCCGTCTAGCGCTAGCCTAGGGTAAACGACTTCAATTGCCGCTGGCCAGACTAGTTCCTCACTGCCAGCGCGGATCACTCTTGTGGACATAGTTCGGCACAACACACGGAGTAATTCGGGTTGTTCATAAGTTTGCTTATGTTTCAGATATTATTGTCAAATTATTTTCGTTTGTATTCCTGAATGACAACATTGATATATTCATTCTTTACATTTATGCAGTGAACATCAACAAAAGCAAAGCGAGGATAATGAAATGTAGTCGAATTCAGTCAGGTGATGCCGAGGGAATTAGATTAGGAAACGAGACACTTAAATTAGAAGATGACTTTTGTTACTCGGGAAGCAAAATAATTTATAATTGCGAAATAGAGAGAATATGAAACGTAGACTGCCAACGCCTAGAAAAGCTGTACTGAAGAAGAGATATTGGTTAACAACGAATATAGATTTAAGTGTTAGGAAGTGTTTTATGAAGGTATTTGTCTGGAGTGTAGCCATGTATGGAAGTGAAACATCGACGATAAACGGTTTAGACAAAAAGAACCTTTCGAAATGTGATGCTACAGAAAAATGTTGAAGATTAGATGGGTCGATCACCTAACTAATCAGGAAGTACTGAATTCGGGAGACAAGAAATTTGTGTCACAATTTGACGAAAAGAAGAGATCGGTTGATAGGACACGTTCTGAGACATCAATGGATCACCAATTTAGTATTAGAGGAAGGGTGGGGGAGTAAAAATCTTAGAGGGAGACCAAGGGATGAATACAGTAAGCAGATTCAGAAAGATATAGGCTGCAGAAGTTATCCGGAGATGAAGAGGCTCGCACAGGATAGAATAGCATCGAGAGCTGCATCAAACAAGTCATCTCACTTTAGACCACAACAGCAACAACAACTTGTATGCAAATTCTTATCGGACGTCTTATTTGATAAATTATGGGTAGTGAAGTTTTAAGTTTTGGCGCGCATGCAGCACTCCAGCATACCGTCGACCCGTAGAATTGCTCCGCATTTTCCACGTCAGTTGAAGAAGCCCACGGAGCTGTGGTGCCATGTGCAAAACCACACCTTGGCGGAACACACACACACACACACAAACAAATATATATATATATATATATATATATATATATATATATATATATATAATCAGTACTTACGACGTCAGCTGCTTTTTATAGTACATAGAAATTGAAGCGAGGATTCAGGAGAGCAAATATTTTTTTGAGATCAGTAACACCTGGTTCGAAAACGAAAAAGTCGACAGTTAGAAAGCCATGCTTATTGTGGGATAATTTCACGAGATCATTATAAAAAAATGTGGATAATGTGAAAAGGAATTCTTACTCTGAGCTTAACTACATGGTAAGCAGATGATTTCCCGATACTGCCAGGGTTTCTTCGTTGGTTGGAGGGCTGGAAGGGTATGGGATGCACTCAGTTTCGTGGTGCCAATTGAGGAGCTACGTGACCGAGTAGTAGCGGCACCTAGACCTGCTAAACCGACAACGGGCGGCAGTGAAATGTGCCGGCTGCCACTCCTCCACGCCACATTTTGACATTGGAGACGCGGAGTTCAAAATGGTTCAAATGGCTCTGAGCACTATGGGACTTAACATCTGAAGTCATCAGTCCCCTAGAACGTAGAACTACTTAAGCCTAACGAACCTAAGGACATCACACACATCCATGCCCGAGGCAGGATTCGAACCTGTGACCGCAGCAGTCGCGTGGTTCCAGACTGAAGTGCGTAGAACCGCTCGGTCACAATGGCCGGCGGAAACGTGGAGTAATTGGTGACTGGCACGCCGAGTCACTTGGAACGTGAGGAGCCGTAAACGGCATTCCATTGAATCACACTGGAAGTAACTCTCAAGCGACCCGATGCCACCTCGTATCGTAAACCATCAGAGTAGCTCAGAGTGCGGTCGCGCCAAGAGAAGTACGTTGTCAGAAGCGAGTGGCACGCCAGCGGGAAACTGCCTTGTGAGCATGCGTAACACCAGTAGCAAAGTCCTAGCGTCAGCCGTCTTATTGCTAGCGCGTGCCATTGGCGCTGAGGCAGCTCACATGCTGAAAAAGCTGCAGCGATTTCTCCTGACGCGGGAAAAATAATTGCAATATAGGCAACGTGTCGCCTTGTTGTGCGGGGCAGTCTAGAGACAACAACAAGGCATCTGTCTGTTGATCATCATAGCCGCAGTAAGGAGGTCGAATATCGCTCCTGGCCTCATCCTAACGAAGTAGTTATACAGTTTGCGATCTGACATTGTTTTAGTAACGTTGGTATACCTTAACGTGTGGATGTACAATGTCGAAACACCATTGAAACAGCTATCGTTCAGTGGTAACACCTCGTGCAGCTATTTGTTGTTCGCGATCTATCAGCGTCAGATCTTTCTAACATTCTCCTTCTTTCTCTAGATCATTCTTTCCAAGCCCAGAAAGAAATTAACTTTCTGTTAGTACTGATTTTAGCATTGTCGTTCGTCAAAAAATTTGTTCTCCCATTCTTTTAGCGTGTTTCACTAGCAGTGGATTTCTAATGTATCCAGTTTTTTACTTCCCACTATCAGTCCCCCTGCCCACAAATATTAGTACCTTACACCGTTCTGATTTCAGAAATATCTACAGCTCGTAGTCTAGTGGTTAGCGTCGCTGCTTCTTGATCGGAGGATTCCGGTTCGATTCCCGGCTGGGTCGGAGATTTTCTTCGCTTGTGGACTAGTTGTTTGTGTAGTCCTGATCATTTCGTTTCACATTCATCACCAATACGCGCAAGTAACAGAAGTGGCGTCAGATAGAAAGACTTGCACCTGGCGAGAAACAATTCCTGAAGGTGCGTCATGGCCAGAAATGCTATCCAATCATTTCGTGTCCAGACCCAAAGAGATGTGGCCGAGCGGTTCTAGGCGCTTCATTCCGGAACCGCGCTGCTGCTACGGTCGCAGGTTCAAATCCTGTCTCGGGCAAGGATGTGTGTGGTGTCCTTAGGTTAGTTAGGTGTAAGTAGTCCTAAGTCTAGGGGACTGATGATCTCAGATGTTAAGTCCCATAGTTCTTAGAGCCATTTAAACCATCCTAAAACAATATTTGGCCCATGTTTCTTATTTCTCTTTTTTCTTTAGGGAAGCTACTTTCCTTCCATATTGATTTGGTTTTAAACGTTGCTTCTCCATAACCAACTACAGTTTCGACACAGAGAAAATACTCCCATTTACGCACTGCATGGTATCATTGGTCAGTGTCTTTCATTCATATCGCACCTGCTGGGCACCCTGAAGGCATAAGGTCAGTAGAAATTACGCGCAGTTGCACTTCTCACCTCAAAATATGTCGTCGCCTGCAAAGCATCCTAGTGTTATCCTTTCGTCCCCCCTTTCCCCACCCTCCCACGCCCGGCACTTGCCTTCCCCCCTCTTCGTTTCGTTTTTTTTTTTTTTTATCTGTTGTCCTCTTCTTTTTCTTCTTTGCGAAATTAACGTTAGGTTTCTTCGTTGTTTCTTCAGAACTTCAACACCCACGTTCCATTATTTAGTCTACGTTTTCCTGATAATTAGTTGTTGTTCTTCAGGCTTCCGAAAGAAAAAAAAAAAAAAAACTCTGCCAGTTACTGAGACCAGTTAAGAAGACAGGAGGCGTCAGGGTACTTTGGGTCTATATGGTACGTTGTTAATGTGGCCATTCTTATGTAGCACAAACAGTACGTACTGTGGAACAGCGCATGAAGGAATGTGAGAACTTTTATCGCCTGCGCTACCCCTAAAATCCGCTCCAGCTGAGCAGATTGTAGAAAACGGTCACCGGATAAAATCTGATGGACTCGCATTCGGGAGGACGAAGGTCCAAATCCGTGTCCGGCCGTTCTGATCTAGATTTACCGTTGTTTCCCTAAATCGCTTCAGGCAAATGCCGGGATGATTCCTTTGAAAGGGCACGGCCGACTTCCTTCGCCATCCTACCTAATTCCGATGGGACGTATGGCCTCGCTGTTGTGTCGCCTCCCCCAAAACAACCGAGCAACCTAAAATCTTATGAAACCTCTGTCGTGGGTCGCACCGGTGGCTTCTGGGACTGTGTAATTAAAGGAGTCACTGAAATAAAAATCATCGGTAATCTCATAATAGAGACGGTGACCTGCAGATCAGCGCGGCGTGGGATCTACAGATCGCGCGGTTGAAGCGAGCGCATCGAACGCCGAATCAACGTATGCCCGTATACGGCGATGCCGCGAGCACTAGTGACGTCACAGCCTGCAGCTAGTGTGTATATAGGGCCGTGCCAGCAGTCCACTGGAATTCATTCCACGTGACAGTGCCCAAGGAGTGCTTGGCCGATAGCTCGTGTAATTTTAATTGCTTTACGCGGCAGGAAACTCGACACCTTTTATTTGTCTGTCTTAATTTTTTTGTTTTCATCCTGGGATAGGCCGTAGGTTAATTTTCACCTTAAAATTGTTATAATAAATTGCCATTACTCTTACTTATAGTATGAGCCATTGTAACTTCTAAAATTTAATTTTGCCTTTTATTTCATTTTGTCTCAGTAATTACTGAGGTAAGGAGTTTTCAGAAATTAATCATTTATTTGGTTTTGAATGTTTATTTCCTGAATGCTATGGGTCTTTGCGTGTGTCTACAGCTTAAATTAAAACAATAAAAGTTTCTGAAATATTATGTGCGTAAATCTTGTGAAGCAGATGACATACAGATGCTTCTTCTGCACATAAACTCCGTGTCACTCTGGTAGATATCCACTGATTTGCAGGTAATACTTGTGTGAGGTTAATTATGTTCTGTGTCGAGCCAACAGACCGTCGTTTTAAGTTGAACAAATCCACTCACAACAAAAATGGAAGTAACTTTATATAATTTCATTGTGAAATACAAATTTTTGTTTATGCTTCGTTTGTAAACAGTAATGGATTAAACAGAATTATTGATACAGAAGCGGGCTGCTAATAATGTAGGTATGACCGTTTCAGATTCAGATAATCAGCAAGGAAATCTTTAGTACCAGCTATGTGTGTGTGTGTGTCACTGTTGTCAAGACTAAAATATCGATCTGAGCTAACTGGTGAACATTTAAGCGAACTTGTGCGAACTGCGCTCACCACTTATAAGCCAGATTTCAAACAGCTCGCAGCAAAAATAAAAATTCCAGAAAGCACATCACAAAAGTAAGTTCTTGTTGTGTAATGAAATGTTCAATGATGTTAGTTCCAAAGAAAGAAAATAAATGCTCATTTAGCAGTAAAAATGTGTCATCTTTGAGGTTGAGGTTGGTCTATAAAAGTCTATAAAAGTCTTCGGGTGAGAGCCATAAGTCTGCATCTCTCAAAGGTAATGTTAGTGGAGACCGACTGATAAATAGTCTCATGATTTGGTATCAACAAAAAGAAAAGTTTGCCCTTGAATTATCTCTTTGCAATCTTGGTAATATAAAATATAAATAGTCATGCAGAAGAAAAAAAATATAAATAACATGTAGAATGTTTGTACTTTATGAGAGCTTTAATGAATGTGATCGTATGCGAGATTTGTTTTCTGTATGTGTAAAATTATAAACACTTCTGCACAGTGGCGTCTCTAGACGTTAATGCCGTTGTATTTCATCTTTGATTGCGTTTTTAACAGTCTCTGTTACCATCACGATTAAAAAGAAAGCAGTGTTACCCGTTCATTATAAAACCGCGTACAACTGTGTTTGTCGCGTCGGGAGTGGGAATTTTGTCTGGCTCGTGGAATTGCACGTGGCGGCCAGCGAGAGTTCAGCAACGCGGACAAGGTCGACGACCCTCCTTAGTGGGTAAGGGGTGGGAGAAAGTGGTGGCGAGTGGGGGGGGGGGAGGGGGAGTCTGTGGCTAAGGAGGCCCTCTGCAAGACGAGCGCCTCTCGCGGCCGTTGCGCGCCTGCCTACGTCATCCGCGCAGCGCCGGAAAATTCGGCACACCCACTTGCTTCGCTCGAGACCCTTCCTCGTGGTTTAAGACTCGCCCTGTCTCCTTAATTTTTGCCTACGGTGTATGCTGAAGATTTCGCTGATAAAAGCCTGACGGATAGGAGCCTTACACTACACAGTTCTGCTTGATATACAGCTATCAAAAAGCTTCCGTTATGCGGCCGCATAGTCCAGAATTGGTGTGTCATCCAACCAGCGAACCAAGTTGTAGATACCAGTTTGGTAAAACACCGTGTCCTGGTGCGTGAACAAATCCGTAACTGCCTGCGATAGGAATCCTTGGCCTTTCAAGATCTTTTACGAGGAACCGAAGACGTGATCATCGCGCGGTAGGAGATCGGGAAAGAAGGGCGGGTGATCCAATGTCTCCCAGTTGAGTTGGCCTAACTTCTGCGTTACGTTTGCGATATGAGGTCTTGAGTTATCGTGGGATTTTTCGACAGACATGCTGCCTCATACACATTGTTCATTCTCTCCCTTAACGGATTCGCTTTCCGTTGCATATACGCTGTAGTAACGTCCTCGGATGGAAGCTCTTTGATCGCCCGCTTGTATATATTGTTGTTCAACTGTTGACAGGTACAAACAGAAGGGACGAGTAGAGGACAATAAACCAAGCAAATAGTCGTAATTAACATAGATTTGGAAAATAATCGCAAGCACAAGTATGATATGAAGTACGCACAACTGCAGCCGTGCAATGTCAAAACATTTTTAATTCTAAATCTAAACACCGGGTGATTATCCTTATGGTGAAAGGATGCGTATGTGATTGTAAACATGGTAGTGCACCGGCACACTCCCATTTGACTGTTGGACAATATTTAGCACGTATAGTGTACCTACCTATTGTTGCTGTTCGCACTCAGCACTGCATTTCATATAACAGCCGAGGTCTCCAGTTAGATCTTTGATGAAACTGCATGTGGCATAAGTCCTAGACAGCAAATGTATCGGTCGTGAGTCGCCAAAACCATGGGCTCCCAGGTTCCCCGACTTGAACATTTGGATGTTTTTGTGTGGAGGTATTTTTAAACCTTGGGGTATTTCAACCCTTTTGATAGTGTAGGGAACATACTGTGGTTTGCTCTCCGTGTTTTGGTAACACTCGTGCCATTGTTGGACGCTGACAGGCATCGATGATACGCAGGTGCGTATCTGCGGTTTGGATCCTTCGATCCTCGGGAATCTATTATAAGTCGTTCATGTAACCAGTCGTAATATTAGCGAAATTGCTTAGTTCTATACGAACGTCAACCAAATCTAGCCGATCAGGAAACGAGTATATCATTAACAGAAGCTGTTATTAAATAGTGCATTAAATAAGATATTTGCTATAGTGAAGTTGCAAATATGTGTCTACATTCAAGTGATTGGCTTGTTGGCTTGAAAAAAAATTGCTTCTGTAGTTCCTTGCAGCTAAATGCAAGCGAATTCTGTCTTATGAAAGACGTTTACAACAACAAAAAAGCTTCTAAAAATACACAGGACTGGTACTCTTACAATAGGTCGTCAAGATACAATGGTTTTATGGGATTAGTACATTCATTTGAAACACAAATATTATGGATGTTGATGAAGTCGCAAGACGACTACGAAAAGTAATCTGGAAAATTTTGTGATCTAAAATATTCTGTAGAAGGAAAATAGTGAAAGAGTATATAAATGAAAGTCAGAAGTGTACCAAATTTTGACTTGTAAAAAATACAGGTTAAAATATTATTGCTACATCAAAAGAATGGAGCCAATCAGATCAACTTGGCAAGTTGGAAAGACCTACCAAAGTTGTAGTAAACCGAAAATTGAGGAAAGAGGTACCGCAGCATTATGAGTTTAGCTGAAACAAAAAGGAGCAAAACAATAGTACATAAAAGATGAAGGTATTAAGCAGTCCAGACAGTTCACGTTTGACTTCTGTTAGAAAAAAACCTAGAAGACAAGAGCGCTTGGTCTTACGAGAAAAAAAGTTCCCAGAGAATGGAAGAAATGTGAGCACAAAGAAGGATTTTAGGAAAATTTTTTTGGTTAATTGCGTAGGCCCCTTAGTTTCAAACCGAGATTTTTCATTATGTTAAATAAATGTGATCACATAAAATGAAGACTTAATCGAAGAGTTTACCAATTACGTTTATCCCTTTAGTGACCAAATTATTTCCATAAGTTGTAGACTTTCTATGAACACTTTATTGGGCCAGGGAACCATTTATAAAATCATAGTTTAAATCTTAAAAGTGAGAGTTTAGCCTAAGAGTATAAAAAAATTAGTGGGAACTATTGTTCCCACCGAACTCTGGAGTAACTTCTCTTGTTAATTAAAAAAAAGTATATCCTTTTTTTTAGTACAAAAAGCATGTTAAACATTACATTTATATTAGTATTTGTTCATATTGTCCTTAGAGTTCACTAAGGTGATGTACTATGGAACTTAGAGAAGCATGGTGCTACACACAAAGGTACCCGACAGTTGCTGCACATTAGTTTTGTACTTTTCTTTGCTCTTGGTGCAACATTGGCTGCATCTTGTGTTTGTTGTACCTTTTGTAGGCAAATGAGTTCCAACTTTCTCCAGACGAACTTCATCTGGCACTCCAGACCTGTCCCCTTTCTGGCGTTTGAAAATGAACAGGCCTTCCTCTTCGCTTATGACATGAGATTCCAGAGATAAGCTGCCTCGCCAAGTACAATCTAATTGTTAGCTGGTCTGCTTCTGTCTTCTGTAGCTTCCACATAATGTAGGAATTGACAGCTGACAAATCTACAAGAAAGAAAAACAGTCTGTGCCACCACTTCCATGAACGATAGCCTACAGCATACTGTCCACGCAGGTGATCAAATCTATCCACTCCTCCCATTATTTTATTATACTCTGCCACAGCCAATGGGCAGAATGCTTACTTCACTTCTGCTTCCATCTTTGTTTCTTCTCAAAACAGTTGTAATGTGTTTGGATTGTGGTAATTGATAGCATACAAACAGGTTTGCTATCCTGCCACTTCACTACAGCAACACATGACCTGACAGAAAATTCGAATTCTCTCCTGCTAAGTCTAGAATTTTTTTTCAGCATATCTGTGAAGTATTTGGTGACTCAAAATCATCATCAGTCAGCATCGATATCTGAATCTTCTACATCTTCTGGTAAAGCATACAAAATTCTGAAAACATCTTCTGCCATCAATCCAGGGATTCTAAACAATAAGAAACAAACAATAACTACGATGCCAATTGCGCAGCCATATGCATTGCACTTCACCCAAGTTCAGTGGGAAAAATAATTCCCACTAACTTACCTTGTAATATTTACGTAATTTTCAGTCAAATCCAGCAAATATACACGAATACTATCTCCCTCACAAATGTAAAAGTAGATAAATACGACACAAGTCACTTCACACGCAAAAGGAAAGCACACTGTACAAAAAACGCTGTGACGGTTGAAACAGTGGCTCGTTTTCACGCGGAAACTGCGCTTCTGCATTGATTGACTAACAAGGTGGAAATACAACCGCTTTCGCACACCCGTTGACAATTTACGTGTAGTTAGCACACTGTAACAGAGCTGACAGCACAAGTTAGAAGTGGGAACACGGGTTACCACTGAACTTACAGCAAAAACAAATAAGTGGGAACTATAGTTCCCACTGGTCACTAAAGGGTTATACGAACTAGGACAGAACTCCATACTGACGTCAATGGCGACTTGTAAACTCACGTTTGTAATTATTTCGCAAACGACTAGTTTGCGGTCTCATATTTACTGAGTCGTTTTTCCTTCTGTTATCGCATATTTGCATCCATGTCATTTTTTACTATTAATTGTGATACATTCTGTTGATCCGTCCTTATAAAAATATTATCAGGAGTTGACTCGGAATACGGTGATGAACGGTCCCTGAAATGCAGTTCTCTGACAAGATCATGTGTGCGGCCTACCAGTCACGCATTTTTCCACTTGCTGTTTATGTCGCCCTCGTATTGCCACCTGCTGGCCTCGTCGATTTATCGACGTGCCCAGTTCACATGCCGGCTGCTGCGTGGGGGTGGAGGGGGGTCGGGTGGGACTTTGACCGGAAACTGGGTCGTTGCCGCGAGCGCCCCTGGCGGCCGCACCCCGCACTGAGGCGCCGCGTATGCGAAGCGCGTGCGTGTGCGGCAGCAGCGGCGCTGGCCAGCATCGATCCCGGGACGGCCGACCACGGGACACTGCGATCCCAGCAGGTTTGTGGCATGCCGTTGCTTGCGTAGTACACGCACCTCTGTGTTACGGAGCAAAGCCCTGTGACGTCATCACACAGTGCACAATTTACAGTGACACCAGAATGAAGTTTCACTCTGCAGCGGAATGTGCGCTGATTTGAAACTTCCTGGCATATTAAAACTGTGTGTCGGACCGGCGCTGGAATGTGGAACCTGCACCATTCACGGACAAGTGCTCTACCGACTGACAGGGAAAGGAGCTGACGCGTGGGTAACCGATTTTGATCCAGTTTTGCAAGGACATTATGTCTTGAAAATCCAGAGACTGGTGTTTCGGCTGTTAGACAAAACTTTTTGAAAAAATCTAGGTCAACGTTGATGACGAAAAGTCGTATTATCAACGGTATATGTCGAAAGCGCGTATGAAACAAACATTTTCATCAATATAAATATGATGCTCGAGTTTTAACGTTTTCATGCTGTAGTTTCGTTATCCGTCATTCAGTGCGGCTAGCAGAGCGAGGTCGGCGGTCGGAGGTCAAGGCATTAGACTGCCAAACTGCTGGTCCGTTTTCAGTTTCTTGGCCCCGCAATTTTTTTCATTCGATACTTTTTTCGGTAAGTCTGATAGTATTCTGGTAATCGCAATACTTTTCTTTGCCATTTTGAACTAAAACATGGAGAGATGTGGCTAAAATTATATAAACACATGCAGAAGTGTCCGGAAAAATGAAGACACTCTTTCATAGCCAATATTAGTGGATCAAAATGACATACCGTTACAATTCTTGCACCGGAGACTGTCATTTTATTTGATCAAAGTCACTCCTATTAGCAGCCAAAAACGTTGATACCGCTGAATTATTGATCGAACTACTGCTGTCAGTGTTGCCCGTGTGTTAGCCGCACTGGACGCCACAATGGTTTCTCGTAACTCGTTCAGTGTAGATGGCTTCTGTTGATGAATTTCATTTTTCAAGGCCCCCGTAAGCAGAAGTCGAGATGTGTAAGGTCTGGCGGAGACCGTAGTGGATAGTCAAAAGCTCCTCTTTGACCTATCCATCATCCAGGTAGATCTTAATCCAAACAGGCTCCGACACCTCTGTGGTGGTGAGGCGGAGCGCCATCTTGTTGCAGGGAAAAATCTTTCTTTCCCAAACGCCTCTCGGGTGGCAGGTAAAATCAACGATTGCCACATATGATATTCACCTCACCAGTTACGGAACCTTCAAAGAAGAAAGGGCCAACGAAACTTCGTGATGACAGACCACACTAAACGTTAATAACCGGTAGATTAAAACGTTTGTCCATGTGAATGTGAAGATTTTCATGAGCCGAGGACACGTAGTTGGGGCGGTTAGGTTTGAATTGCGCCTCGTCAGACCACATAACCGTCCTTGCAAACGGTTCATCCTCGCGAATCATGCCTTCACACCATTGTCAGTACTCCATACTTCGATCCGGGTCGTCCTTGTTCAGAGCGTGCAACAATCTTGAAATGTACACTTTCCTCTTTGCAGTCTTCAGAAAATTCGCTGTGCGCTTGCTCGGCCTACCCTGCTTTCACGAGCACCTGGTAGAAGTTTGCAACACAGCAGCGCTCGAAACTGGACTGGTTGACGTTTTTGGTCGACCAGGCCTTTCCTTATGCACATCCTGAACAGTACTGTCGGCTTCAAATTTATCCTGAATACGATTAATTGTTATGTGTGTTGGTGGCTGAGTTCTGCACACATTACGCCATTGCTGTTGTACCTCCATCATGTTTTCGTACTTCCAGTACCACTCCAATACGGCCTTGCGTTGCCCAAACGACAAAATGCGCACCAAGGTCTGTTGAGCAAACAGTGGACTACGCTATCGCGCAAAATCGCAAAGATCTGTCATTTTGTTCCAAAGATATTAACTATCAAAGAGAGTCTTCATTTTTCTGGACAGCTCTGTATAATTACGACAGTTATTGCCGTCGTGATTCACGGTACACAACATACCTAAAGTATATTATTGAATAATCCCAACCGATCATCTATTCGCCAGCGTTCTCGCCATCAGTGGTGTGAAACGTATCATAAAAACAGGCGGAACATAAATATTTCTCGCACCATGTGCAACGCACGAACGAAATCTCGCTGCATTGACATGTTTTCTGCTACGTTCTTCGTGGAAAACACATCTAATTTAGTTTGCTAAAAACAGATCTATGAGATACCAATTTGGATGCGTACCAAGCGTATAAATGCATATCCTGAGAGACCAACGTGGACAAGTGGTTATGGACTAACGCATGAATTTTGATAACATTGGCCTTATCTTATAATTATTTACTTGGCTGTTATGTAGCATGATTTTGAAGTAGAGCGATGAAATTCTTTAGTGTGGGAGAAAATAAACGTCACAAAAAGAGAGAAGGTATATATATATATATAAAACGGAATAATGTTATTCGCCGGCCGAAGTGGCCGCGCGGTTCTGGCGCTGCAGTCTGGAACCGCGAGACCGCTACGGTCGCAGGTTCGAATCCTGCCTCGGGCATGGATGTGTGTGATGTCCTTAGGTTAGTTAGGTTTAACTAGTTCTAAGTTCTAGGGGACTAATGACCTCAGCAGTTGAGTCCCATAGTGCTCAGAGCCAATAATGTTATTCCGTTATTTATTCAGTTTTCAAATTTATACTGACTTTTTGATCGATTATTAATCGCACCTCTCAGTGCTTTACTTCAGAAAGAGGAGATAAACATATCCACAGTCTCAGAATATTATCAGGAACACCAAAGAAAAACGAAGAAAAGACGCCAGACCAAGAATCGAACACGAACCAGTGGTTTGACATTTAATGCCTTGACCGATCGACAGCCGACATCGCTCTTCTAGACAGATGGAATGACGGGTATCCAAGCTACAGCATGAGAATACGAAAACGTTAATAACTCGAACGTTATTGACGTTGGATCCCAAGTTATATTGATAGGAAATGCTTGGTTCTAGACGATCTTTCGCTGTATGGCACTGAAAATACAGTTTTCCGTCATCAACTTTGACTTCGATTTTTTCAAAAACAAGGAAGTGTCTAGCAAAAATCCGAAACTTGTCTACTTATTTTCAGTATAGAATTCCTTGCGAAACTCGATGAAAATCAGTGACCCACATGTCAGAGCATCCCCTCGTGAGCTAGCCAAGCAGGACTCACGACCCTGCATCACGCTTGCACCTCTCTCCTACCTTCCAAACTTCACAGTTCTCCTGCAACCTTGTGGAACTAGCACTCAAAGAAAATTGCGGAGAAAGGTACCGGGAGAAGTAAAGCTGTGTGGTCGAGTCGTGATTCGTGTTTGGCTATCTCGATCTGTAGAGCACTTGTCTGCGGTTCAACGAAACACAGTTTTTATCTGCTGTTTGCTGATAGACGGACCTGTGATTCCCATAATTTAATTCTATGTCCTATGACTCAAACTGACATCATTTATCAATTCGTAAATCGTTCCGTAGCGAATGTCTTAGAACGACTGCCCAGTGGTGTCGGAAAAGCACCTGGCTGGATTAGACAGATCAGATTTACTGCTGGGTGGCCGTCTTGATAGTGCACTGTACTAGTTCTCCTTGTTGACCATAAGTGTCCAGTTTGACAGAGTGAGTCACCGCCAGCGCAGTGGCACAATTGGTGAAGTTCAGTGACCATATCGATGTCGGTACTGGCTGTATCGGAGGCGGTCACAACGACATGCATGTACTGACTTTTTCCAGCTCACTGTGGTGGTTTGAAACATTTGTCCTAATGGTTAGTACCGCTTTTCCGATGTTTTGCCGGCTGTCCATCTAGGATCTCTGCAGCAGTCCGGCTGTTGCATAACCGCTAAGCGCCAGGACTGGAGTCGTAATCTGTCTATACTGGCCAAGGTTGCGCTGCTCCGCTGGGTGACGCATACTCGCTGCGCTGCTCATGTTGGCTACAAGGCCATTAAAGAGCAGTCAACCCAATGTAGAAGCGCCGCGGGGCCCGACACGAATAAGTAATATGTATCAGGTCTCCCGTCAGATTTCATTTCTCCAATGCCCCTAAAAATATATTCAGGTTTGTTTTTCAGACACTCAGTTGGATTCATAACGAAGATTGCTATCGTGCCTCACTATTAACAAAATGAGTACGTACTTTAGTGACTTCGCTTTCCCATCACTCTGCTGTGTGATTCGACAGAGCAAATAACGTGGCGTCGTACAGCAATCGTACTCAGTCTCTGCTTACCGAAAATCGTCATTTGTCGAGATACTGGGTCTGTATAACGAATGCATATTTGTTGGAAATAAGAAAGCGTCTGAAGATGGTTTTCAGTTCCAAAGTGGTTGAGGTGTATGTTGAAATATATTTTTTTGTGACTTGCAGTAGTCTGGAATTTTATATGCAAATATGTGTAGAAGACAAATTTTTCGACACGTTTTTCGTGTCGTTTTTAAATCACAAAGCAGATGATTACGATTTCAAATTCTTACTGATCTTCCAAGCATAAATCTGTTTCTTAACTTCTTTTTTCTTTTCGCGATGTCAATTCTGTATATTGACTTTGAAAGTTCTCCAAGCCCTCTTTCGAAGAACAGGAAGAAATAATCGATTCTCTACATCTTGTTACGCCAAATGCCTTCTGCAAATTTCGTCGTATCTATGAAGCTATTACATGCGATATTTGATTCCTCCCGATACTCTCGTCTGTGGAACTACAGTGGATCGAGCTTCTGCCAGCTGTGAACTGTTATGTCTCATTGGAGACCTGATAGAAGTACGAGGCTTTTAATTTTGAAAAGAATGGAGAGAGAGAGAGAAACGGCGGAAGGAAGGACGAAGAAGTATTAAGACGACGCCCGGTGACATGGTGGCCATTATAGACGAGGGGACGGTGAAGAAGAGGGGAAGAAGGATGTGAGGGATGAAGAGGAGAGTGACAGATAGGAAGGGGGAGTGACAGAAGAAAAAGTCGGGCATTTAAGACAATCTTGCTCTGCTCCTCGTATCTTGCAGCGGTTACGTACGGGTGACAGAATACGAAGTGCAGAAAGCCCTGCGAATGAAGGCTTTGTTGAAACTTGGTTAGACAAACATATATGCGATATTGCGTACCCTCACACGTCTGCCTTTCGCCAACTTTTCGAAAACCTGTAGTCGATTTTCGAGCAGAGAATCCGATGACAATGTTCTTGCGCCAAATGTTAAATGTTGCTCTCGAAACAATTCGTGTCGTGCCTTCATCCATTCTGAAATGTATCGTACCTTTGCAACAGATTAAAATTCGACCAGCAGTTTATGAATTAAGTTGATTCTCGTATGTCCAGTATCCCGAGTATTTCTGAGCTATTAGAATACAGAAACTCGTCACCGATAGGTAAAGTAAAAGTTTTCAGCAGTGATTGTTCACATTATGCAGGAAAATGTAATAAGGCGTCTCATATGATTCAAATGCTTTGCTGAGTGATCTGTCGCGTTGCAACGATAAAGTACCTGGTTACCATCATGTCGTCATTATGTTAGTGTTCCAGTTCTTTTCAGTTTCTTAAGATCATACAACAGCTTGTTCGATTTTGTGTAACCTACGGTAATAAATAAACACTTCTACAGTGGTAGTATTTACTGACCATCAAATATCTGTACAACTTCAGTCCCCAGATGCATGTATCTGAGAGAAACTGAACTCCACAAGAAAATAAACTAAGTAGAAGGGTAGAAGGAACTCACACTTCGAGTTTTCGGAAGTTCAGTATCTACCACAGGAAACAGTGAGTAGCACTTGATAATGATGTGAAGAAATTCTAAATGTCCCCACAACATATACCGCATCAGCACAGATGTCCAGAGGAAATATTTCTTGATCTATTACGTGTAGTCGACCACTACTGACAGTCAAGTCTCGTGACGTTAACAGCACGGCAGAATGACTAATTCGCCGAGTCCAGCAGAGCGAAGCAGGGTAACGAAAGCCACCAACAGTGAATTCGACGTGTCAGTGGCTTGGCTTAGCTGGCGATGTTCTGCTAGAGGTGTCTGCCCGAAGAGAAAATGATTGTCTGCTTTTCTTCATACACTGAAGAGCCAAAGAAACGGGTACACTTGCCTAATATCGCATAGGGCCCCCGCGGACACGCAGAAGTGCCGCAACACGACTTGGCATGGACTCGACTAATGTCTGAAGTAATGCTGGAGGGAACTGACACCATGAATCCTACAGGGCTGTCCGTAAATCCGTAAGAGTACGAAGGGGTGGAGATCTCTTCTGCAAAGCACTTAGCAAGGCATCTCAGATATGCTCGGTGACCAGCGAAAGTGTTTAAACTCAGAAGTGGGTTGCTGGAGCCACTCTGTAGCAATTCTGGACGTGTGGGGTGTCGCGTTGTCCTGCTGGAATTGTCCAAGTCCGTCGGGATGCACAATGCACATCAATGGATGCAGTGCCGGCCGGTGTGGCCGTGCGGTTCTAAGCGCTTCAGTTTGGAACCGCGTGACCGCTACGGTCGCAGGTTCGAATCCTTCCTCGGGCATGGATGTGTGTGATGTCCTTAGGTTAGTTAGGTTTAAGTAGTTCTAAGTTCTAGGGGACTGATGACCTCAGAAGTTAAGTCCCATAGTGCTCAGAGCCATTTTTTAAATGGATGTAGTGATCAGACAGTATGTTTACGTACGGGTAACCTGTTAGTCTTATCTAGACGTATCAGGTGTCCCGAATTAATCCAACTGCACGTGCCCCACACCATTACAGCGTCTTCACCAGCGTGAACAGTCCCCTGGCGACATGCAGGGTCTCTGGATTCATTAGGTTGTCTCGATACCCGTACTCGTCCATCCTCTTGATACAATTTGAAACGAGACTCGTCTGACCAGCCAATATGTTTCCCGTCATCAACAGCCCAATGTTGATGTTGATGGTCCCAGACGAGGCGTAAAGCTTTTGTGCCGTGCAGTCATGAAATGTACACGAGTGGGCTTGAGCTCCGAAACCCATATCGACGATATTTCGTTCAATGGTTCGCGCGCTGACACTTACTGATGGCCCAGCATTGAAATCTGCAGCAATTTGCGGAAGAGTTGCACATCTGTCACGTCGAAAGATTCTTTTCTTTTGTCGTTGGTCCCGTTCTTGCAGGATCTTTTGCTGGCCGCAGCGATGTCGGAGATTTGATGTTTTACCGGATTCCTGATATTCACGGTACACTCGTGAAATGGTCGTACATAAAAATCCGTACTTCATCGCTACCTCGGAGATGCTGTGTCCCATCGTTCATGCGCCGACTATAACACCAAACTCACTTAAATCTTGATAACCTGCCATTGTAGCGGCAGTAACCTGTCTAACAACTGCGGCAGAGACTTGTCTTAGATAGGCGTTGCCGACCGCAGCGCCGTATTCTGCTGTTTACATATCTCTGTATTTAAATACGCATGCCTATACCAATTTCTTTGGCACTTCATTGTAGTTCCCGGGCGATAGACTTGGGTAGGCGGTCGGCACGTGACGTAGTTACCACTTCGGGGGCCGCTAATCCTGAGATGTTCGTGGTACCTGTCATCGAAGCGTCTTCGCCTATCGGTGGGCAAATACGTAAGAGAGGGATATTTTTCCGTAAGATTGTGTACAGGACGTGAACAAAACATGAGTCGGGTGAGAGATTGATGGATGTATAGATGGACCGCCACAGTTCGACGCGCGATTGGTAATTGATCATACAGTTTCAGTGGCCAGTGCTGCATTCTACGTACGTCCGTACTGTATTTAGTCACAGGCGTGCCGGCAGCTGTGTCACGAAACCGCAGACTAGGCATGCGTGCAGTGTGCTCACGCTTCCGCAGCCATGGCCCACACGCTTCCGCCTGCAGTTCGTCGCAATGCGCGGCTTTGTCGTGTTTCGGGCGTCCTCACGCGGCGCCGATAAACGCGTGTCCGCCTGGGAGCGATGACCCATCCCACACCACGCTCCCGACCCCCACCCTACGCTCCCGACCACCGCCCCCTGCTCGTCCCACTCCCGATATACTCACACCACAGAAGGTTCGATCGCCGGCCCACCTTTTGTGTGTGCTGTGATGTGTGGCCGCTACCGTGGCCAAAGATAATCGCCGGATCACGCGGGCTTGACTGCGCAAAACGCAAAGTCGCCTCGTTCTCGCTCAACACTGACTACGTTTGTCACACCGGTGTGAAGCAGCTATAACCAGAGAGCTAGATCGATAATGGCAATGGGTGCTCGTGTTGGAGGTTGTTTGCCCTGCCTTGGATTCCATTCTCTTCACCAGTGGACGGTTGCATCAGTTCGGTTTAGACAGATGAGCTGCAGAGCCATCAGCTTCCATTTCTAATGTAATCAGATGAGTTTAGTTAAAAAGTGACATGTGTGGTTGTATCATAAACCATACTTACTTTCAGTTGAAACACACACATTTAAAAGTGTTACAAATGCAGTTTTAAAACTAACGCAGGGAACGGTAGCTTTCCTAGTTGGTTTCACCAGTTACGGTCGTACCCGCGTTGCCTTTAAGTATTGCATACCTTTCTGGCGTTATATCGATCGCTTTCTTAGGTATGCGATCAGTGTCCTACTAGATTCCCCTAAAAACCGTCAAGAAACTGAGTGAGGATATATAAAGGGCCGTGTAACCTACGGAACATTGTTGTTCTACATAGTTATCCGTCTGTCCGTTACTTGAAAATAAACTGTTTATGGGAAAACTCAAATTGTCACTGTTTAATTTAGATTTTATTCGAAAATTGTTGATTTGTAATTTGATATAGAGGCATATTGAGTAACAAAAAAAGAAACAATACAGATTTACCATTCAGCGCTAGAAAACGCTGTGGTTGTCTAGAAAACGCTGTGGTTGTGAGTCGACATGTTATTGTTGGTTCCCGTGTACCGAAAGCCAGAAGTCAGAAATGTATTGACGTTTCAAAGAGTACTTGCCAGCATTATATGGTAGTTGCTGCTTACTTCGGATCAGAAATATGAAAAAAAACGCAAAGCAAGAATATATCAAACATCGCTTCAATACTATTTGAAACTCTTGCCTTCGAGCATGATGAATAAAGTTCGATTGAGAACAAAGAAACAACAGTAATTACATAGATTTTTTATGTTCGTGCGTGTAAACTGTATTTGCGTCAGAAGTAATCGCTTTGGTTAGATAAAAACGTGGAAGTGACGCGATAAACTAATTTGTTATTACTTATAAAATTTGTGTTCTGTAAGGACTAAGACTAAATGGTGTGCGGTTCTAATATGAGAAAAACAACCAACCACGCATATAAAAACACAAAGAGAATTCGTTGGTTCCCAATTTACCCCATACAAATTCATTTATATTTGTATCCGTACCAGTGCTACCACTAATCCTGTACTATTTACTACGTCATTTATTTATGAACCGAGGTTTTTGTAGAGCGCAACCGGACAGAATATTAGTCACAGCCTCAAAGGAGAAGACTGGTTTCTACGGAGCTCTGTAAATACAGAACTGGTACCAGGCGCTCACGTGACTCTCCACAGCAAGTCTCTGCCCCGACGTAGTGTGTGCGCGTGCGCGTGCCAGTCGGTTGAACGAAATCACAGCAGTAAGACGACTCAACGTGCAGATGTGACGGAATGTCAGAAAGGAGCTTCCGAGTCGTTTTTTGAAGTGTTCATGACTACTCTGTGGATGAAGTTGTCTTACTTGTTGTATCAACGCGGACGGTCCAGTGTTTCTACAGAGAACGGTCAAGCACTCGCAGTCATGTAACGCGGCGTAAAAAAAATAATAACGACACCGACCTGAGACGAGTGCCACCATTTGTCATTGACAATCGGTTTCAAACGCCACAGGAATTGCTGCTGTCAGGGATTGTGGATTTATCTCAATCATTTTCCGAGCAACCTTTGCGAACGAAACCGTATGCAGCTGAAATTTGAAGTCGATTACGTCGCAGAATGGCATTGCCCGTAGTGGCACATGAAGCTTCATGCCTCCAGTGGCCCGAACAACATACAAGCTAAACAGTAGCTGACTGGAGTCGCTTAGTGTGGGCCGAAAATTCGCAACTTTGCTTATTTTCAAATGACGCTGGACTTGGACGACCCCATGGAGTGTTTAAAACCTCAGTGTGTGAAGGGTGTAGTTGAGTGGGCTTGTGATGTGTTGGGGGCGCATTTCGTACGATGGCGTGGGCCCACTCATTCCCATTACCGTAAACATGAAACAGAATGTTTATTTCACCACTCTCGGTGACCTATTCTTCTGCATCCTCGTGATGAAACCTAGTCCCAGCAGGGAATCATAAAGCGCTCTTAGAAAAAAGTGTTCCGAGACTGTTACGTGAAATGCTCCTCCATGATACAGACAAGAGGGAGATTGAGTTAATAATTAAATCACAAAAGACTTAGAACTCTCATGGATATGACGGGGTATCTAGCAGAATACTGAAGTATTGTTCTATGTATGTTAGCCCAGTACTTAGCCATATCTGTAACTTTTCCTTTAGGAGTGGTCGATTTCCTAACCGATTGAAGTACTCAGTAGTGAAGCCACTTTATAAAAAGGGAGACAGGAAGGTTGTATATACAAGGTTACTGGAGCATTTAAATTCACATAATTTGCTGTCAAATGTACAGTTTGGTTTTAGGAATGCTTTAACAACTGAAAATTCTATATTCTCTTTTCTCTGTGATGTTTTGGACGGATTAAATAAAAGGTTGCGAACGCTAGGTGTTTCCTTTGATTTAACGAAGGCTTTTGACTGTGTTGACGACAAAATATTACTGCAGAAGTTGGACCGTTATGGAGTAAGGGGAGTACCTTACAATTGGTTTGCCTCTTACTTTAAGAACAGAAAGCAGAAGGTAATTCTCCGCAATATTGAGAGTGGTAGTGATGTTCAGTCCCAATGGGGCACTGTTAAGTGGGGCGTTCCCCAAGGGTCGGTGCTGGGGCCCACAGCTGTTTCTTATTTATATAAATGATATGGCTTCTAGTATTACAGGTGATTCAAAAATATTTCTGTTTGCTGATGACACCAGCTTGGTAGTGAAGGATCTTGTGTGTAATATTGAAACAGTATCAAATAATGTACTTCATGTAATAAGTTCGTGGCTTGTGGAAAGTAATTTGATGCTAAATCACAGTAAGACTCAGTTTTTACAGTTTCTGACTCACAATTCAACAAGAACCGATATTTTGATCAGACAGAAGGAGCATTTTATAAGCGAGACGGAACAGTTCAAGTTCCTAGGCGTTCGGATAGATAGTAAGCTGTTGTGGAAAGCCCATGTTCAGGATCTTGTTCAGAAACTAAATGCTGCTTTATTCACCATTAGAACAGCATCTGAAATAAGTGACATTTCAACACGAAAAGTAGTCTATTTCGCATATTTTCATACGCTAATGTCGTATGGTATTATTTTTGGGGGTAATTCTTCTGATTCAAAGAGGGTATTTTTGGCTCAAAAACGGGCTGTTCGAGCTATATATGGCGCAAGTTCGAGAACCTCTTGTCGACCCCTATTCAATAGTCTGGGAATTTTGACATTGCCCTCACAGTATATGTTTTCTTTAATGTCGTTTGTTGTTAGCAATATTAGCTTATTCCCAAGTTAGCAGCTTTCACTCAGTTAATACTAGGTAGAAATCAAATGTGCATGTGGAATGCACTTCCTTGACTCTTGTGCAGAAAGGAGTGCAGTATTCTGCTGCATCCATTTTCAATAAGCTACCACAAGAACTCAAAAATCTTAGCAGTATCCCAAACACTTTTAAGTCTAAACTGAAGAGTTTCCTCATGGCTCACTCCTCCTATTCTGTCGAAGAGCTCCTGGAAGAGCTGAAAAATTAAGCAAATTCCAGTGTTACATTGTTGATCTTCTTTATTTAAACTTACGACTTGTCGCCTGAATATGTTTCTTATATTTCATTTTATCTGTTTTTACTATCGTGTTGTAATTTCATGTATTGACTCGTTCCATGACCATGGAGACTTCTCCTTAATTTGGTCCCACGGAACAATAAATAAATAATAGACTATGCTGTGAGTTTTCCTGTCTTCCAAGATGACAACAGCCCTGTTCGGAGGGCTGCACGCGTAAGTTCCTGGTTTGACGAATATTCAGCCACCATATCGCACATCGACTGTCCATTAAATCACCCGATCTCAATCCCATAGAAAATGTCTGGGATATCTGGGTCAAGGGGTGAAACGTAGCAGTTAACATATCTGCAATTTGCTAACTCTACGGAAACTAATCATCAATGAGTGGCTTCAGCTGGACATACTTGCCCACTCTCTTCCACGCAAAATGTCGGCAAGAATCAACACTAGAAACGGTGTTGCTCGGTATTGACGAGAGGTCTCCTAGGGCGACTAATTTGTTGCCCTGCGTGCTTAGTTTTAGTGTGTTATAATTGGATAAGTATCAGACTACAAACCCAAATGTCGGTTTTAGGATTTTTTTATCGCCTGAGATTTGTGTCACCTTCTTCAATGATTTGGTCATGTGCAAAATTCCAGGTGTGACTGTGATTGTGAGTCGACAGGTTGTTATTGGTTCCCGTATACTGAAAGCCAGAAGTCAGAAATGTACTGAGGTTTCAAAGATTACTTGTTACCATTATATAAGTGATAGTTGCTGATTACTTCGGATCAGAAATCAAGCTATTCTTATAAACAGTTCAGAATAAGCTATAGTGAACGTAGGAACTGTGTGTTTTAGTTATTTCCTCACATCAGTTCGCGTCGCACAGCCAAAGAATAAATATTTGAAGCAGTTCATTTCATGTCTACGCAGATCCCGAACTACTGACCTTGTGTGTATTTAGCTCTAATGCAATTTGTCGAAGACGAGTCGCGTGTGTCGACGGGTGAAGTGAAAGTCAGCGTTGCTGTAGATTGGCGTCAAAAGTTGACCTGTGGACCAACTTTATGGGCACCTTGAAGTTTATTGTGGCTCTAAATCACTTGGGTTGCGTGCCGTGCTCACGTCTGAGATAAGGTCTCTCCTTGCAGACAGAGGGAAGTGCCGTCGTTTCTCCACAATTACGTACCTTTGCAGTTGCTGGCTTTGTCAGCAGGTCGATACGAGAGAGGGCAGCCGTCAGACGCCGAATTACAAGTAGCTGCCCGGATTTGCGGAACCATTACCTGGTAGACATCGGCGCTATAAAGCCGACAACTCGAAGGCTTCAGACACGACCGACCGATTCGGCTTTTGTTGTGCCTAAAATTAATGATGGAGGAATTAAAGATAGTTTAGCGCAGTACACCCCCTGCACCCATTTTCTAGAAAACCTCCCCTAACGTTAATGACGCACAATTGACATAAGATTGACTGGAACGATAGATAATTGAAAATTGAGATTTTTCTTCTTCGTATATGCGATCTGCAAAGGCGTATTGTCCGAGAAACTCTTGTGACTGCGGCTAGTAGTTGTTGCCGCTGTTGTTGTTATGGTCTTCAGTCCTAAGACTAGTTTGATGGAAAAGTCCACGATACTCCATCCTGTGCAAGCCTCTTCAGCTCCGAATAGCTACTACAACCTACTTCCCTCCAGTAATGAATTAATGATCCCTTAACGTGTCAGAAAGTGTAGCAGCAACTGATTTCTTCTTTTATTCAAGTTGTCAGACAAATTTCTTTTCTTCTTAGTTGTATTTAGTACCTCCACATTGGTTACGTCATGTACTCCCATAATATTCAGCATTCTTCTAGAGTACCACATTTCAGTAGCTTCCATTCTCTTTTTGTCTAAACAATTAATAGTCCACATTTTACTCCCATACAAGATCACACTCCAGTAAATATCTTCAGAAAAAATTACCAGACACTTAAATCTATATGTTTTGTTAACGAATTTTTCTTCTTCAGAAAAGATTTTCGTGCTGTTGTCAGTCTACATTCTATATGCGCTCTACTCCAAAAATGGTTCAAATGGCTCTGAGCACTATGGGACTCAACTGCTGTGGTCATTAGTCCCCTAGAACTTAGAACTAGTTAAACCTAACTAACCTAAGGACATCACACACATCCATGCCCGAGGCAGGATTCGAACCTGCGACCGTAGCGGTCTCGCGGTTCCAGACTGCAGCGCCAGAACCGCGCGGCCACTTCGGCCGGCCGCTCTACTTCAGCCCTCAATAGTTACTGTACTGCCGAAATGGAAAAACGTATCTACTACTTTTGGTTTGTTATTGTCAGTAGGCATTGTTCAATTTAAAAAGTGTATGTTTGCACAAAAAATATGCTTTCTAAGTAGTATTACAATCTGTTTATTGGCTAACAATACGAGCCTTGTGAAAACGAATTTTGTGAAAACTGCACGTCTATAGCACTTTCCATTTTCGTAATATTTGCGGTGCAAATTTTAGGTGATTCACCCTGTATATATGCCAAGAAAGAAGACAGACTGGAGTCAACGGTTCGTTACTGTCTAGATATATTAGGGCTACCCAGCTAGTTGATACAGAATTCATTACAGACACAGCTGAAACACTGTCGTGAAAAATTGCGGGCTTGTTCGCGAGCGTCTTGAGGAACCCTTTCAACATTCACCCGAAGTGACAGAAAGAAACCACGACTCACCTATCGCTGGACGGCCATTCGAACCTCGTCCAGTGCTGCTCGATTGGTCTACGGTTACAGAAGTAGATTGTGGCGGTAACTGAGTTCTGACGTCGCTCAGCAGTATCACCGCTGCTGTTATCTGTGACAGTCTTCCTCACAGTGTGGTGCCTCGACTGGTGACGATTGGATCACAGTTATATTTCGATGAGATCTGACCTTGCCTTTTGTACGTCATCATACCTCGAGCGCATTGCTGTCAGTGTCTCTGGCACATCGTCAGTTTTCAGTGGATGTGCTCTAACTAGTCGCACTCCAGTAATTTACCCCTCGTTGAAAAGCGAAGAGAACTCGCATTTGACCTGTTAGCTGAGTGTGCAATTGCAGTAAAGGGTAGATAGAATGCTGGCGTGGAGTTGCCTCGTAATGGTCTGTTTGGTCGATATCGCGGGCAGAGCACCGACTTGCACCGCCGATAAGCCCTTCCCTGTTCCTGTCTCTGTGTCCCTGACAAACGTTCTGTGCTCGCGGGCACCAGTCTCCACTCGTCCTTCGGCGAACGCTGCAATGACGAGCACGGTAGCTCTCATTTAAATTGCTCTCGAAGCAGTCACGTTGCTCACAAAATACTACTTTTCACTGTCAAGTAAGTTGGCTGTCCCCCAAATGTCGGACTGAGCTAGAGTGGCGTGTTGCTAATGCAGTGGACTCACATTCTAGTGGTATGAGGTTCAGATCCCCGTCGAGCTAACCAGCAGCGGGGGATGGGCCTCGAAACACCTACACTGATGAACTGAAACGTTATGATCACCTGTTTAATAGCGTGTTCGTATATCTTTTGAAAACACCTAGATAGGTTTCCGAATGTGTATGGTAACAGATACATACGTACAGTTAAGGCAATTCGCGCAAATTTCTGGCCGGTCGTTTGTTGAAGCGAAGCTGGCGCCCTATAGCGTCCCGTGTGTGTTCCATTGGGTCGCATCAGGTGAATTTGGTAATCAAAACAACGCCACTTCACTTTCACACGGAAGGGGTCGTCTGCCGCGCAGTCCCTTGTTCAGCAGTGTGAACTGATAATCACTGACGCATGCATCATAACTGTACTCTGTCGTCACATCTGCGGCAGATCAGCGCCTACCCTTATTTACAAATCGGGCAAGCCTGCGACCTTCACGTTATCTGGCGTGGCGTGGACACTTTATTGCCTACTCGTGGTTCCGCCGTCCTTTAAACACTTTCCGTAGATGCTCACGACAGCACCGAGTGAGCGAGCGTTCGTTTCCGGGACGGGCGCGCTCCTTGGTGCTGGTCCATAGCAGTGTGCCGTTTATCAAAATCGCTTACGTCACTGGATTTCCCTATTTGCGGCCCAAATCGCCGGTAGAGTTATTACCCATTCGTCTCTGCTCTATTTATACAGGGTGGTCCATTGATAGAGACCGGCCCAAATATCTCACGAAATAAGCATCAAACGAAAAAACTACAAAGAACGAAACTCGTCTAGCTTGAAGGGGGAAACCAGATGGCGCTACGGTTGGCCCGCTAGATAGCGCTGCCATAGGTCAAACGGATATCAACTACGTTTTTTTTAAAAATAGGAACCCCCATTTTTATTACATATTCCTGTAGTACGTAAAGAAATATGAATGTTTTAGTTGGACCACTTCTTTCGCTTTGTGACCGATGGCGCTGTAATAGCCACAAACGTATAAGTACGTGGTATCATGTAACATTCCGCCAGTGCGGACGGTATTTGCTTCGTGATACATTACCCGTGTTAAAATGGACCGGCTGTTGTGATCAAAATGCCCAACGGGCGTGTGCTATGTATGCTGCTGGGTATCCTGCACATCATCCAAGTGTCCGGACCGTTCGCCGGATAGTTACGTCATTTAAGGAAACAGGAAGTGTTCAGCCACATGTTAAACGTCAACTACGACCTGCAACAAATGATGATGCCCAGGTAGGTGTTTCAGCTGCTGTCGTGGCTAATCAGCACATTAGTAGCAGACAAATTGCGCGAGAATCGGGAATCACAAAATCGTCGATGTTGAGAATGCTACATCAACATCGATTGCACCCGTACCATATTTCTATGCACCAGGAATTGCATGGCGACGACTTTGAACGTCGTGTACAGTTCTGCCACTAGGCACAAGAGAAATTACGGGACGATGACATATTTTTTTGCACGCGTTCTACTTAGCGATGAAGCGTCACTCACCAACAGCGGTAACGTAAACCGGCATGATATGTACTATTGGGCAACGGAAAATCCACGATGGCTGCGACAAGTGAAACATCAGCGATCTTGGCGGGTAAATGTATGGTGCGCGTTATGTGGAGAACGATAATTGGCCCCCATTTTATCGAAGGCAATCTAAATGGTGCAGTGTATGCTGATTTCCTACGTAATGTTCTACCGATGTTACTACAAGATGTTTCACTGCATGACAGAATGGCGATGTACTTCCAACATGATGGATGTGTGGCACATAGGTCGCGTGCGGTTGAAGTGGTATTGAGTAGCATATTTCATGACAGGTGGATTGGTCGTCGAAGCATCATACCATGGCCCGCACGTTCACCGGATCTGACGTCCCCGGATTTCTTTCTGTGGGGACAGTTGAAGGATATTTGCTATCGTAATCAACCGACAGCGCCTGAGAACATGCGTCAACGCATTGTCAATACATGTGCGAACATTGCGGAAGGCGAACTACTCGGTGTTGAGAGGAATGTCGTTACACGTATTGTCAAATACATTGAGGTTGACGGACATCATTTGGAGCATTTATTGCATTAATGTGGTATTTCCAGGTAACCACGCTGTAACAGCATGCGTTCTCAAAAATGACAAGTTCACAAAGGTACATGTATCACATTGGAACAACCGAAATAAAATGTTCAAATTCCTAAGCCAAAACTTTGACAGCTGGTAATATGTGTATCTAAGTTTAATTGTATCACTGGTCATGTTAGTAGTATTAGGGGCTAATATGTTCATTCACATTAAATTTAGGTCAGTGTGGTATTTCGTATGCGGCCAACTTGAACTCACACGCACTAAAAATTATGTACCAGGATTGATCAAAAAGTAACGAGAATTTTTCAGTTTCGCGGTTGTATACATTCGCTTCTCAGATTTTTTATCTTGTTGACACACATGTCCCTGATGTATATTTGCATTTTCAGTTGTTTTGAATATATAGCTTACTGTTAACGGTGGAAAAGGTTATACGTGTTCTCGAGTGCTCGGCGAACTTCTAGTTTCGAAAAAGATCCATCAAAGAATTTGCATTAAATTTTGCGTGAAAAATGGAATAGTGCAACATCGCACTCGAAAAGGTATCTGTGGCTTTTAGCGAATCTGCTGTTCGTATGGCAAGAGTTTACAAGTAGTATAAATGTTACAAAAGGATCGAGAAGACATTGAAGACGACGACCGACCTGGACGCCGTAGCACGTAAGTGTCTGACAACAATGTGGTTCAAATGGCTCTGAGCATTATGGGACTTAACTTCTGAGTTCATCAGTCCCCTAGCGCTTAGAACTACTTACACCTAACTAACCTAAGGACACCACACACACATCCATGCCCGAGGCAGGATTCGAACCTGCGACCGTAGCGGTCGCGCGGTTCCAGAGTGTAGCACCTAGAACCGCTCGGCCACTCAGGTAGGAAACAATGAGGAAGAAGTACAGAAAACGGTTCTGGAAAACAGCCGAAACGCCATCAGAGATGTTGCTGATGATATCGGCATATCCATTGGCTTAGGCCAAGCAATTATTACGGATATTTTGGGTATAAAACGTGTAACAGCAAAGTTTGTTCCTAAATTGTTGAATTTCGACCAAAAGCGATGTCGCAAGGAAATTTCTCAGTAATTGCTATATGAAGTCAACGACGATCCAGAACTTCGAAAGGAGGTTATAAAAGGTGACGAAACGTAGGCATATGGGTATGACGTTGAAACCACGGCTCAATCGTCCCTGTGGTAACTGCCTGAATAGCCAAGGCAGAAAAAAAAAATCGATAAGTTGGATCACATGAGAAGGTTCTTCTTACTGTTTTCTTCGATTACAATGGGTTAGTGTATCATGAGTTCCTGCCTTATGGTCGTACGGTTAGTAGGGAATACCACCTGGAAGATAGGCGCTGTTTGCGTGAAGCAGTCTTGGGGGCAAAAAAAAGCAGTTTGTTACAAAACCACGCGTGGAAATTGCTTCATGATTATGCTCCCGTTCATACCTCAATGCTTGTTCGTGATTTTTCGGTAAAAAACAAAGCCTAGATGTCTCAGCCACCGTATTCACCGAACATGGATCCCTGCGACTTCTTTCAGTTCCCGAGGCTGAGGAGAACCGCTAGAGATGGTCGTTTTGCCATCATTTTATGAGATTAAAAAAATCGTTGAAAGAGATGAACTCCATAACAAAAAGTGAGTTCCAGAAGTGATTCCAAGATCGGAAAATCTCTGCCACAAATCTATTAAGTTTGAGGGGGGATTACTCTGAAGGGGTCAGAATTAACATTGATGGATGGATAAAGATTCTTTAAGAAAACTAAAAATTCCCGGTACTTTTCAATCATACTCGTATACGAAGTCCTTAAACAGACTTTTCCCACGGTATTTCGTTAAGAATTGCAGTACTGAACTACGTAACCATATTGAGGTTTAAGCTTTTTCTGTCAATGTTTGCGTTCAAATAAATGTATTTTTGGAGGGGGGCCAAACACATTTTTGTTCTATTTCCAGGCATGCTTCGCTGAAGCCTCAGCATAGTCAGCGGACTGTCATTTTCTTTCTTGTTACCACATGCTGTGGTATTGCTGTTTCTTTGTTGTGCGTTATATTTGCTTTCCTCTCGTAGTTTGGCATTTTTTTCTGGTGCCCCGATTATCTTCACTGTGGAAAACTTGCACTATATAACTTCCACTGTTGCTGTTTACAAACTAAGAAAAAACAGATTACGAAAATATATTCTGGAAAAACAAACAACAAAAATCTTATTTTTCGTAGTTTGTAAACAGTGACAGCGGATGCTACAAAGTGTAGGTTTTTCCTGGGAAGATAATGATAAACTAGAAAAAAGACAAATTATGAAAGGAAAGTAAATATAACGCAAAACCAAAAAGACCAGGAAAACCACAGAATGTGGTAACAAGAAGGAAAATAAAAGCCCACTAAGAATGCTAAAAAAAAAAAAAAAAAAAAAAAAAGGTTCAAGTGGCTCTGAGCACTATGGGACTTAACATCTGAGGTCATCAGTCCCCTAGAACTTAGAACTACTTAAATCTAACTAACCGAAGGACATCACACACATCCATGCCCGAGGCAGGATTCGAACCTGCGACCGTAGCGGTCGCGCGGTTCCGGACTGAAGCGCCTAGAACCGCTTGGCCACAGCGACCGGCCGCTAAAATTCAGCGAAAAATGTCTGGGTAATAGAGAAAGAAAAAGAAAGTTGTTTGTCTGGGTCATACCCTTCCAAATACAAATTTAGAACTACTTAATATTTATCAAAGTAACTTAAGGCAAGTGTTGGGATGGTCTCTTTCAGAACAACACCTCCGATTTCCTCCATCCTTGTCCTGGCCGTGCTCGTGCTATGTCCGTAATGACTTCGTCGTCGATGGAACGTTAAACCTTTATCTAATGCCGACAAAACACCACAAGCATTCTATAATGCTGTACGGTGATTAAGCGTGGTACTGTATGTGTTGTGTGTGCCTGGTAGTCTGGTAGTATATTCGTAAGAAGCTAAACGGGCACTCATAGTGTGTCATTTTCAAAATCATGTCGATTATTCTCAGTATTGCTTGTACGTTTCCATTTGCGGCTAATAAAGCAAGTTTGTAAGGGAGATTACTCGGTTCTTTAAAATTTTAAGATAAAGTAAAACACACGACGGACTGTTCATTTACTTTTACATGTATATGTTTAGAGATAAATGAATATAATCCCTCACATACTGTGGCAGAAACATTTAGCGTTGAGTGTAAAACTAAATATGCGTTCTTTGAGAGTCAGTGTGACAGTTCTTGTAATGAACTCCTGTTTGGTCAGAGTTAGAACATTACTTGGCAGGAGCATTAAAATGCAAGAAAACGAGAAACATTCGAGTACTGTGTGCTTTAGCGAATCCTCGCAAAATCTAAAATTCAGCATTCGCCACTCGTAAGCTTGTCTGCTACCTCTCTACACATTTTCTCCAGTCTGGCTGTAATTTAGTTCTACTCACAGACATTTGAATGCTGCTGGGCTCCATGCTCGTTCCTTTGTAACAGGATTAGTCTCAATAGGGCAGCTACGAATCCAGCATAGTGGACTAACAAAGGAAACCTCTCCTCCCCCCCCCCCCCCGGGATAGTGGCAAGACGGTCCGGTGGATAGCCCTTCCAAAACTGAACACAGATCAAGCATGAAGACAGGAAGAAGGTGTACTGAAAAAAAAACAGTGAACGGTCCAAGAGAAGCAAGTGTAACATGGTGTTGGACTGCTAAGCGGGCGAGCCGTGTTCAAAACTCCGTCGAGCCATTTATTTATTTCTCAACATTATGAACTGCCCGTCCGGTTATTGAAATGTTTGTTCTCTTTCTAAAGTCTTCGCAGCTGTCATACCACACACTGGTTGTAGAATATGAGTCATTTGGTAATAATACGTTACCGTCGCAATTTGATTAGTGAGAGCAGGCGAGATACCAGATAGACGTCTCACGGAAATGAAAACAACAAATAAACTCTTGTGAACTATATCACAACAAAGGAATTCAAGAGTCAATTTACGAAACGGAATGCAACTGCAAAAACGTTAAAAACGTATATTTTGACAGAGCACAAAGAAACTGTGTGATTGTGAAACTAACGCGTTCATTTGTTGCAGCCTATGTGACAAACTTGCAGCCTATGTGACAAACTACACTGGACCACCAGAGAAGCTGGTATAGGCATGCGTATTCAAATACAGATATATGTAAACAGGAATAATACGGCGCTGCAGTCGGCAACGCCTGTGTAGGACAAGTGTCTGGCGCGGTCGTTAGACCGGTTACTGCGCTACATTGGCAGGTTACCAAGATTTGAGTTCGAACGTGGTGTTATAATTGGCGCACGAGCGATAGCACACAGCATCTCCGAGGTAGCGATGAAGTACGGATTTTTACGTACGATCATTTCACAAGTGCACCGTGAATATCAGGAATCCGGTAAAACATCAAATTTCTGCTATCGCTGCGGCCGGAAAGAGATCCTGAAAGAGCGGGACCAGCGACGACTGAAGAGTATCGTACAACGTGACAGAAGTGCAACCTTCCACAAATTGTTGCAGATTTCACTGCTGGGCCATCAGGAAGTGTCAGCGTGTGAACAACTCAACGAAACATCATCGATATGGGTTTCGGAGCGGAAGCTCCACTCGTGTACCCTTGATGATTACACGACACAAAGCTTTACGCCTCGCGTGAGCCCGTCAACACCGACTATAGACTGTTGATGACGAAACATGTTGCTTGGTCGGACGAGTCTCGTTTCAAATTCTATCGAGCGGATGGACGTGTACAGGTATGGAGACAACCTCATGAATCCATGGACTGTGCATGTCAGCAAGGAACTGTTTAAGCTGGTGGAGGCTCTGTGATGGTCTGGGGCGTGTGCAGTTGGAGTACTGTGGGACCCCTGACACGTCTAAGTACGGCTCTGACAGGTGACACGTACGTAAGCATCCTGTCTGATCACCTGCATCCGTTCATGTCCATTGTGCATCCGGACGGACTTGGGCTATTCCAGCAGGACAATGCGACACCCCATGCGTCCAGAATTGCTACAGAGTGGCTCTAGGAACACTCTTCTGAGTATAAACACTTCAGTTGGCCACCAAACTCCCCAGACATGAGCATTATTGAGCATATCTGCGATGTCTTACAACATGCTTTTCAGAAGAGATCTCCACCCATTGGTACTCTTACGGGTTTATGGACAGCCCTGCAGGATTCATGATGTCAGTTCCCTCCAGCACTACTTCAGACGTTAGTCGAGTACATACCACGTCGTGTTGTGGCACTTCTGCGTGGTCTCGGGGACTGAAGACTATATTAGCCAGGTATACCAGTTTCTTCGGATGTTCAGTGTATTATGTTTTTTTCTTTTTCATTTCCTCGGGAGTGATCACATTCACGTATATACGAACACCTATATCGGGCAAGGAGGCATATCGCACTTACTTACCAGTCGTACAAATAGTGTGCGTCGGTAAGAGATTGCTATCAGACGACACGTATTGTCGGTAAGGCCGTGTATGACACACCAGACGCGTTTTCTGGTGGAGGATTCGGTTGATTTGCCGCCTTGTCATCAAATCTTTGTGGTTCCCATTCGAAAGCCACTTTCTCTCGGTTCCTAATACAGTACTTGTGCAGAATCAGCTGTCATTATAGGTCCCTACCTTACACCTCGCTGTTGCAGATGGACGTTACGCCAAGGCACAGACACAAATTTGTATTTAGCGAACCGCGGCAAAAAGAAGTTAGCACGACGGAGGTTTGAACACGGCTCGCCCGCTCGGCAGTCCAACACCGTAACGACTATTGTGTGTGTGTGTTTTCGTTGTTGTTTTCTTTTTCGGAAGTATAAAGGTGACTCAAAAATAAGGAAGGAAAATTGCCACCACGACTTTTACGCTAAATACAAACCAACATACCACCACTTTAGGCTTTGGCCCCTATTTAATCCTACTCCCAGTAAGATTAACCTAGGGCTATGAGGGGGCGAGAAAGGATAAAGGAAAGGAAACCACAGGGGAACCATGAAAATTTAACGTAATTTTGTTTTATTTTTTAATTTATTGTTTTGTGTTTGTTATCTAACAAAAATTATATATATATAATTTTTTGTTGCATAAATTGAGCGCCTTGAGTAGCGAGTCCATTAACCGCGAAACGATTTCTCTTCCCAGCTACTCTGTATTGCAGTGCTTGTTATTGGACTGTTCACTGTGTCTTTCTGATTAGTGTGGGGGATAGGGAGTTTCTCTTGTAAGTGTAACATGAGACGCATGAGAAGTGCTTGATAGTTCGTTCGGGATAAGAGCTGTAAGGCGCGTGCTGCTGAAAGACAGCTGCACAACTTTTATTTGTGTAATTTCTGTGGCAGTTGCATAAATGTTGCAGACGGCAGCTGCGCAACAAGCATATGCTTCCCAGTGGCAATTGCGTGATTGGCTGTCTGGGACATAACAGCCTTTTAAAAGGGGATGTCCTGTCACCGAAGTATACTCGGCACGCTTTCCGTCGCTGCACTTCCGGATCAGTTGCGGTGCAAGCCCGGAAACGGCCCTGAAGCTGTGTGGTCGTACTTCCCCCTCCCGTCCCCTCCCATTGTAAGATCTCATTCCACTGCGACTGGCAACACAATAGAGGGATTCCCGGCCGTGGAACAGTGCCCGCTCTCCCCACCACTACTACTCTCTTGCGCGCCCCTCCACGCCTTACTCCACTTCATCAAGGCAGCATACAGTTGCCGTTTTCCCCTCCCTCTAACTTTCCTGCACACCTCTGCCATCCCCCACCACATCCCCACCACACCCCTCCCCACTTCCGCAGTAGGATTCGATCAACTTCCAGCGATCCTCACGACTTAATTCTGATGCAGAACACGACAGGCAGAGCGCCAGCTGCGGTGTTTACAGGACATGTTTGGTACCGAACGACTGACATCAATTTTATCTGAACGCTGTCAGAAATGGTCGTCGAAGATGAAGGTTTAGGGCAGGTTATTGATTTGTCTCGCCTCGTTGAAATAGCTTCGTACCGTTCCTGCGCATTGCGCTATATGCGGAAAGGGATTATCCTTCGATTTATGCAAGCTCCTAGCATCACACTTGGCGGGACCATTATGATAAATAAATACATTTCATATGGTTGCCTTCACGGTTTACATAAAGTTCTGACGAGAAACGCAACTACTCCCATTAATCCGAAACTAAGCTGAACTGCCGGCCGCGGTGGTCTCGCGGTTCTAGGCGCGCAGTCCGGAACCGCGCGACTGCTACGGTCGCAGGTTCGAATTCTGCCTCGGGCATGGATGTGTGTGATGTCCTTAGGTTAGTTAGGTTTAAGTAGTTCTAAGTTCTAGGGGACTGATGACCACAGCTGTTAAGTCCCGTAGTGCTCAAAGCCATTTGAACCATTTTAAGCTGAACTGCCTCCTTAAGCTGTGATTCCTTGCGTCAAAATCCGTGATCTCAGTGGACGAGTAGTGTACTACAGGTGTAGTGTCGCACTCGGTCGAAACGGAGAAACATTTACAGCTGTGCGGTACATATGTAGAAATCGTTTGACCTGTGGAAGGGACGAGTGTAGATGTATATGGACTCAAACGCATCCAACTTTCTTGGACAACCATCACTAATTAAATACATTTGGTAACTAAGAAACTTTACAGCGCCAGTTTGGATTCTGTTGTGTAGGAGATGGTAAACAGGTGTTAGCGCGGAACGCAAGAACGTGTAGTAGCGGACCGCCCCCTAACACTGATGAGAATTGTGATGCTATTTGGCAGACCATAAGGTCACAGCTCAAATCCGAGAAGCAGTCATTTAATAATACACTACGACAAATAGCTCCTTGGTAATGCGAGTATTTTTTCTCCCTCATTATTTTATAAGCCTATAGAGAGCGCCGGCTTCGATCAGGGACGCAAGCGCAACCACGTAAGGTGCCAGACTAGAAGTCTTCCCTTACTGCGTCTCGTCATTTTCTTAATTGTTGTACGAAACACTTGTTTCGCTACAGGAGATCATGTTTCTTCGAAAATTAAAATTAATATTAATTATAATCGTCATGGTTCTGCAAAAGTACGGGTCGGGATATTGACTAGAGATATGAAAAGGGGCCCGTTAATAATTAATCGTTGCCCTCTAAAATAATGAATAAGGAAATCGTTATTTACGAAATTAAACAAGAATCACTATTAATTTAGCTTATTACATTAAAGTGCATACTAAATCTTCTGAAAACATTGAGATTGTTAAACTACTTCCTTGAGAAGTCTGGTTAAAGAATCTGCTGTCTGCTGAAATGAAAAAGGCAGATAGCGTTGGTGTTAGAGCTGAAGTTACTGTATAGCAAGTTGGAAGCCATATGCCCACCAAAGGTGGAAGAAAAATGAGATTTTATAAATGTAGCACACGAATGAAGTTAAAGTGTGTAACCTCCCCACAAAAATTTAAAAGAAAATGAATGACAATACTTAATACAAATGGGAGCCGAGTGTAACCTCTCTAGCAATTAAATTTAATGACAATAAAACTGATAATCGCAATCTGACTCAAATATAAGTTCTTCACAAAAATTAAAGTCAATTCAGTGACAACAAAATCTCACCGATAATGTTAATTCAATTACACCGAAATATCGGTCTTGGGCCCTGTATAAAACAATCAGAATTAAGTTCTTACCTCAGTATAACTGGATGTCAAATTTCTGCTCTTATCTTTGCGCACGCCTTGGAGGAACTGCATTGCAAATAATAATATTCCTTTTTTCTGTAATTTTACTGAAAATTTTCTTTAAAAGAAGTGGAATGAAATGGGAAGTGCAACGAAATCTTTAGTTCAATAAAAAATAAAATTTTTGAAAAAAATGCTTTTGAAATAAAAATTATTATTGGGGCACTTGTTGGAGAATAATTACAATAAATAAATTTTTACATTATCTAATGATTATATTAATTAACAGTATACCTCATTCAGCATCTTGACCAGTGTTGCCGACCGCCTACATCACACAACCGCACTGGGCTGCTACTACTGACCGACCGCGACCGCTCGCAACTAAACCGAGCTACAGACTGCTACGACTACAGACAGAGTACTGCTCTGCATAGCGACAACTAGCGAACTGCTCGCAACACTCGCGCGGTCAAGCGCATACCCTCTGGTCAGAGACGCTGCAATGTCTCGCCATCGCTGCTGCGTTACATACGTGTTTCAAGTGTAGTAGCTATCTAGTATCGTTACGTATTACATTGTGCTCCGCAAACTTCCATGGCACTTCGCCTTAGGGAATAATGTTATACAGAAAATGTGTAAACTCAAAATATGTAAATATACGTAGTAGGCACTTCGCCTTAGGGAATAATGTTATACAGAAAATGTGTAAACTCAAAATATGTAAATATACGTAGTAGGTAAGAACGCTTTGTTTTTGAAATAATAATTTTCAATAAACTGTGTTGAGGTACTTCAGCGTTAATAAGAACAATAAGTTCCTCTAATTATTTAGTGCCTATATGCTGAGCTCATACTTTCGAGATTTTAACCATGGTTTTATGCATGATTACTTAGAACATAAAAGAACACACAAGTTCTCATAAAAAAAAATATCCAAACTTCTGTTACTGGACAGTAGTAAGGGTATCCCCGCCCTCGCCTTTATAATGGCGTGAACTCTGCTGAGGACACTTGCAGTGCAGTGACTGAAGTGTTTAAGGGAACAGTAACCACCCATTCGTCCTCAAGAGCCGAAATTAGAGAAGGTAGTTAAGCTGGACGCTGGGATGTCGTTCAAAGGCATCCCAAAGGTACTGCATTGGTGTCTGTTCGGGATTCTGAGCAGGGCAGTCCATTTCAGGAATAATTTGTCCACAGACCATTGCCTTCGGATGCTGCATGATGGAAGGGTGCATTGGCATGCTGATGCCATCGTCATCCTGTCGGAACTGTTCCTCTGCCAGACACAATGCTGTAAAATGTTTTCTTATCGTTCCGCTATAAGGGGATCACACTTCAACCACGTAATACACCCTCACATCGTAACACTACCTTCTCCGTGTTGCACTGTTAGTACTACACATAATTCTAGACAATGTTCCCCAAACATTCGGCAAAACCCAAACACTTCCAGCGGATTGCCACAGGGTACAGACTCACTCGTTTCCAGTCATGAACTGTCCAGTGGTGTAGCTCTTTACATCAGCTGAAATGGCGCGTAGCATTGACTACAAAGATATGTGCCTTATGACCAGCTGCTCGGCCATTCTTTCTAAGTCTCTACGCACAGTCACTGTTCAAAAGGGTTCAAATGGCTCTGAGCACTATGGGACTCAACTTCTGAGGTCATCAGTCCCCTAGAACTTAGAACTACTTAAAGCTAACTAACCTAAGGACATCACACACATCCATGCCCGAGGCAGGATTCGAACCTGCGACCGTAGCGGTCTCGCGGTTCCAGACTGTAGCGCCTAGAACCGTACGGCGTCTCCGGCCGGCACAGTCACTGTGCTAGTTCGACTGCTGTAGCACTTTGCAACTCACGAGTGATCGCTTCCATTGATTCCAAGCGATTTTTTACAAACTGCCTTCCACAACGCTCGACGTTCCCTGTCCGTCTGTACAAGATCTTGGTTTATCTGCGGTTCTTCTTCACGTTTCCGTTTGACAATCGTATCAGCAACAGTCAGCTTGGGAAGCCTTATGAGGGTTGAAATTTCCCTGATGTATTCGTTACTCAAATGACATGCAATGACCAGTTCACGTTCGAAGTCACTGAGCTGTCCTGAATGACCCTTTCTGCTGTTACTGCTTCTCCGCTGACAAATGCAATACTCCCCGCCTCCATTTATACTGGCGGGTGCCCGTCTCGTAACACACAATAGTCAATCCCGCATTACATATGGATCTCCAGATAATTTGGATCAGATTGTAATTTGGTCAGGAAATGAGGGCAAGGTATCGCGGGTCCCGGAAGATGATGAAAAGTGCGATACGTAATAATAATTTTCGTTTCGTGTGTCTCACTGGTCTGGTACAAAAGTCAATTGGACGCCACTTCGGCGGCTTGCTTGTCCCTAACCTACCCCAGTTATCCAACTGGGGAAAGGGGACTTAACAGTTTGTCGTGGAATCCGAACCACGTGACGTTTTTGGCGACTCCTCACATCGACGAGAGGTGGAGGCTAGGTAAAGCGCAGACTGAAAAATCCGAGGTCCGACCGGGTTTCCGCGACCCCTCGGTTTCCAGTCAAGCGCAAGGCCACCAGTGCGGTACGTAAGGGGGTACCATCTGGTGGCGAGCCCGGCGACTGAAGAGCGTAGCGGCTGGTGGCGCAGCCTGTTGGCGGGCAGGCGCCCTACAAGGCAGAGGGCACGCGCGGCGCACGTGGCCCGCTCTTCCGAGGCCAGGGCGGAACTGCACGGTCGCGTGCCACCAGCGGACACGCCCCTCTGCCTTGCGTAACGCGGCGTGGCGTTGCGTAGCCTAGCACCGTTACTCCTGTCGAGCCTGGGGTCATGTCCGCTCTGCTCGCACCCACTGAACCTTGTGTCGTAATTTAGTGCTTCGTAACTGAAAATGTAACGTTAATTCTACGTAGCTCATCCTCCGACTAGACGAGACAAGGATGTTATCATTTCGATATTGGCTTTAACTGACTTGACAGCGTCCGAACAGGCCTTGGAAAGCCCAACGATACCGACCGACTGCCTTGTTAATCCTCAGCGGATTGGGCGTCATCGGACGCGTGTATGGTGGGACATGGGGACAGTACACAGCTCTCTCGACCGTTGTGATTTTTTTTGATCTGGAGCCGCAACAACCCGGTCAAGTAGCTCTCGAGTTGTCATCACGAGGCCGAGTACACCTTGGTAGGTCAACAGCGCACGGCGGCCGGGATGGTCACCATCCAAGTGCCAATCACGCCCGACGGTGCCTAAATTCGGTAACGTGACGGGAACCGGTGTGTCCACCGCAGCACGGCCGTTGACTTTTAACCGATTTAAGGGCCTTTAAAAATTGCTATAGGCTTTGATTTTTACAATCATACAACCATCTCTAATCTTTTGAATGTTGGGCTCCATAAGGTTCCCTTTCTGTGCAGCGACCGTGGAATATAAAATTATAAAGAATGTAGCAACCAGTCGCGGAACCGTAATTTATTTATCTTGTTGCAAATCGATTTGCTCCAAAATGTTCAAATGTGTGTGAAATCTTATGGGACTTAACTGCTAAGGTCATCAGTCCCTAAGCTTACACACTATTTAACCTAAATCATCCTAAGGACAACCACACACGCACCCTTGCCCGAGGGAGGACTCGAACCTCCGCCTGGACCAGCCGCACAGTCCATGACTGCAGCTCCTCAGACCGCTCGGATAACCCCGCGCGGCGCAAATCGTTTTCGACTGATATCAGTCATCATCGGTGCGTTTTTCTAACTGATACATGCCATAAATATAGAACAGCAAACGTGTACTCAATTCTCGTGGCGTTCCCTCGACTGTTTGGGGAGCGAGGGAGGGAGAGAGGAAGGGAGGGGAGGGAGGGAGCACAAGTTCAAATGGTTCAAATGGCTCTGAGTACTATGGGACTTAACTTCTGAGGTCATCAGTCCCCTAGAACTTAGAACTACTTAAACCTAACTAACCTCAGGACATCACACACATCCATGCCCGAGGCAGGATTCGAACCTGCGACCGTAGCGGTCACGCGGTTCCAGACTGAAGCGCCTAGAACCGCACGGCCACATCGGCCGGCGGGAGCACAAATAAGCACCGCTTGGCGGAAGTTAGGGTCTGGGACGTTACCGTGCATAATGACACATTAGCTTGAATTGATCGAATAGCCACGCGGAAATCACGGGAATGCGCATCGGCCACGGAGTTGCAGTGTGCACAGGCTGGATGCTCTTCCATAGCCCTCGCGCTGCTTTGCGACGTAGCTAACTGCCACGTTTCTTTAGCATCTTTTACGGCATGTAGCCACTATCAACTAACTTTCGCAAGCACTTGCTGAGCTGCTTAATTGACAGCAATAACTTGAGCAAGTGTACTTCTGCAAGTTGTGTCGGCAAGTTAATTTCGGGAACTTCTTGCAAGTACTTCCAGAAGTGGCCGGCCGGTGTGGCCGTGCGGTTAAAGGCGCTTCAGTCTGGAACCGCGTGACCGCTACGGTCGCAGGTTCGAATCCTGCCTCGAGCATGGATGTGTGTGATGTCCTTAGGTTAGTTAGGTTTAATTAGTTCTAAGTTCTAGGCGACTGATGACCTCAGAAGTTAAGTCGCATAGTGCTCAGAGCCATTTGAACCATTTGAACTTCCAGAAGTGTTTCCACCAGAGCCGCGTCGTGAGAGGTGAAAGCGAAAGTTCACAGTATCATGCCTAAAAACCAGAGGAGCCGCCATCGTTATTGCATCATTATTATTGAAGAAAAGTCGTGACGAAAAACAAAATTTTAAGAAAATAAGAAATGTTTAGATGAAGGAATGAATGTGGAGGAGCACGTATTTAAGTTATGAAGAAATACTGTTAAATGAACTAAATTCTGGTGAAAAGCTTTTTATAGCAAAGTTCGCTTAAATACTTATTATCGACAACCGATTTCGATAGACTTCACTGTCATCTGCTGGTATGTAACACAGTGCTTGTACATGGACTATATCTCTTATCAGGATACACGACGTAAAATTTGAGAAAGAAGATAATAATTTTTTTTTGACATTACAAGAAACGGAAATGGAAACTGTACATTCACACGCATTCGACAATTCTTGCAATGTCAAACGGAGAACATTTTTTGCTCAAATGTAACACCATGAATAATGAAAAGAGAGATACTCCTTGTACGTGCACTATGTTACAGACCGTAAGATGAAAGCAAAGTCTGTCGAAAACGATTGTCGATAGTAAAGATCTATTTATGCGAGTTTGACTACATAAAGCTTTTCACCAAGTAAAACAGATCGCTCCGTCTCCTTCCTCAATATGAGGAAATTCAATGAAATCAGATGACTTCGCCGTTAAACATTTTCTGACAATGTTGTATGCTAGTTCCGAGTCAGTCGCTCACATCTATTCTAGGTCTACAATGAAATACTCGAAAACAGGATACGAAAATGTGGCACGCTACGTCACTATGAGTTCGCCTTTTAATTAGTTCAAATGTGTGTGAAATCTTACGGGACTTAACTACTAAGGTCATCAGTCCGTAAGTTTACACACTACTTAACCTAAATTATCCTAAGGACAAACACACACACACACATACACACACACACACATACACACACACACACACACACACACACACACACATTCCCGAGGGAGGACTCGAACCTCCGCCGGGACCAGCCGCACAGTCCATGACTGGAGCGCCTCAGACCGCTCGGCAAATCCCGCGCGGCTTTTTAATTAGTCTTTGATTTTTGCAAACAGTGTTGTTTTTATTACAAATGTAACGTTTACACTGACATTAAAAAATCACTTTAAATTTAAAGACGTCTGTACTGCCGTTGTAGTTTCCTATCTCATGAAACAAAGTAATCGGTGAATTCCTTTCGTAGGTCCTTGGCTGTTGGTGGCCGGTTACGTATGTTTAGGAGTTCGAAAGGTACATTTCTTTCGGCTCGTGTGTCTTCGCGCCCTTCTTCTTTTCGATACTGACATTTTGGTACCGGCATTAAACACACAATATTTCTGCAAGTTACAGAACGCCTACCAGCAACTGGAAAGTTCAGAAAGCACTTCGCAACAAGGTCCAAGAAACTGTTTCCGCCCACTTGCCGAAACTATTTCTGGAAGTTAACGAGACCAGCGGAAGTCGACTCGCTGTGCGTTGTTTACCTCATAGATCACGCAGAAGTAGCTTGTGCAGGCGAGTTGGGGTCGTTTGCCTGCTAGTGAGTAGACGCCTTTAGGTCACACTAGGAGAGTGCTCCCCGCGTGAAAGCGAATCGAGACCAAACCGTGTGGATAGCAAACGACGGGGAACCACTGTCGCTCATTCGGCTTTACCACGTGGATACAGTACTTTACCCGCTAGTGGTCCGCTTCCAGCGCTGAAGGAAACTGAAAATCTTGATGATGCCCACTCTTGCCAAGTGTATTTACGCAAGGAAAGGTAATTTCTTACGTAAAAAACAAAATAAATAAATAAATAATTCGGAATAGGAAAAAGTGATAACGGACAGGAAAGAAATATTGTACAGACTATCACATCCTGGACCTTTGGATTTGTAATCCGACGATCCTTTCAGCATTAATGACGACTGCTACGAGAATGGTCTTTTGTATGTACGGGTGTACAGCTGCCGTGAATTTTTTGAGAGAAGTCAGTTTCATGAGTAGATGAGTGCAACAATCTCAGACGCGACGTCGTTTTTAGAACTGAAGGCAACTCTTACGCGGTCTTTTCCATTTTACAAATCGACATCACGTCTGAGGTAGTAGTGCCCGTAACTACTATGGTCCTGCGAAACCATTATTAGGGACGTAACCACATGTTACTACCTCCGTCCGGCTGAGCGGAATATGTCGTGCTGTATGCATTACAGTTTTTACTTTGATGTAGCTTGATAGAGTTCAAAGGGGTGGAATTAGCTATTTTATGAAATAAAGTGCTTATTTAAACAACAGCTTACGCAGGAAAGTGACTTCCATCAAGAGTGCTTCGAAATTGGGCTTGAAAAAAGTCGTTTTGACTTCATGGAATCCTTCTCCTGGTAGTGAAAGAATGTATGTTAAGTCGCCGATCCTGTACACAATAAACTTCCTAAGTGATTAATACTGCGTGGTGGACTGAGATTCGAGAACCAACCGTTGAATATCACATCTCCAACTTTCCAAACTTAAGAGATATCCATTGAATTAGATTTACCTACGTTAAATGAATGAATGAGTGCGTGAAATCAACGAAGATGCATTGACATGTAATGATATAAACTAAACCCAGTCAGGAATGCAGAATCTGCTCTGTAAAGAATATATCAACAGCTACTCATAGCTTCTCGGGTATACATTTTAGATCCATGTTTACTAGACATTTCTTCTTGACATGGTCCGTTATACAGTACCACCTCTGAAAGTTGTATACCCTACATTCTTAGCAACAACAGTACCAGTACATGTATTCCACTATAACTTTCGACTCGTTCGTCTTCGGTACATGGATCCATACCTCGCCGGCCGCTGTGGCCGAGCCGATCTAGGCGCTTCAGTCTGGAACCGCGCTGCTGCTACGGTCGCAAGTTCGAATCCTACCTCGCGCATGGATGTATGTAATGTCCTTAGGTTAGTTAGATTTAGGTAGTTCTAAGTCTAGGGGACTGATGTTAAGTCCCATAGTGCTTAGAGCCATTTTTGATCCATACCTCAGACTGACACATGCATCCTCCTCCATCATACTAGAAAGTTTGTAACATCATTATGGTGTCACCCTGTGTTTGCGTACATTTAGAGGCGCCGTGACCTATAACTTAGACGCTCTGTTGAATGATATTTCCGAACATGGGTTCTATGTAAAATGTAATCTACAAAGTCCGTTCTACAACGTCTAGAAGTGTGTAAAGTGATTTATGTTAAACCCTGTATGTGAAACACGGTGATGAGCAATGTATCTGTTTCATCGTCCTGTATGAAGGATAGTAATGAAGGTTTTTTTTTATTAAGTCCAAAACATAACGTTTCGTATATAACTTTTTTTTGTATAAGATACATGTCCGCAGTCATGGTACACATTGAAATCCACGCGCAGTACAGCACTATAGCATGCCTCTAGGAGAAGCAAAAATGAACGGTGATAAAGTAGAGTACGTACGAGGGTACTCATAACGTTTTAATTAAGAACTCGAAAAAATTAAGTTATGTGTTACGTATGTGTAGCCTGGTATACATGAAATCCCCAAACCACAATAGCGTATCACGCCGCTGGACGAGCCAAAACAAAATAGCACAATCCACCAACACTGTCAGTGGAGTGCGCTATCTTTACGCTCCTCTAGCAGCCTGCTACGCTATTGTGACGCGTCTGTACTAGGATTGCAGACATGTACCTGCAAACAAACAAAAGACTAATTACGCAATTTTATTTTCCAAGGTGATAATTAGAAACTTCATGGCTTCGCCCAATAGAGGCCTTACAAGAACCTCTCCGTCTAGTGGAAAGCTGGTAGTGACTTCAGTAGTGACGTATTTCTCCGGTTTGTGTGCTGGCTATTGTGTGCGAGCTGTGGTGATTGGCAGCGTGTTTGTACCGGAAGGAGGCGCCCAGTGTGCCAAGGTCGCGACCTCGGCGACTATTCTAATGGCGGACAAATGCCACGGGCGCGATACACACAGGCGGAAGTCGCCCGCGGCTCCTGCGGAAGTCAGCGGCCATTGTGGCGCAATACCTTCTCACGTAATGTCCCAGGCCGGCCGTTAGCGAGGGCCTGACTCAGCTTATGCCCTTGGTACTGTGCCGGTCAACGCAGTTTCTTTAATTTCTTTACCCTATGAGAATTATCAACTGATGGTATCGGATCCGTCGCTGCACTACACAGGGTGGTCAGGAACAGTCTGAAAAGTATGAAATAGTGTTGTAGGGTAGGTCGTGCTGAGAAATAATTGTTAAGAAAAAAATTCGAAAAAAATAGATGCCTTGCGCCGTTTCCATAGGAATTAACATTAACGTTAGCCAATCAGGCCGATGCACGCGCAAATTCAAGGAGCCCGCCAGAGGCGCTATCACCAAACGTGTTCGTTTGGCTTCCTAAACCGGAACGAGAGCGATACAAAAATTGGGCGTGGACCGGGTAGTAAGGATCGAACCCGAGCCAAAGGCTGGGCAGTCCGTGCTCTTATCATCTACGGCTGTAAGCTATGAGAACAACTGACAGTAATAAGTAACTGGCGGCTCTCTTGAATTTGCGCGCGCAAAGGCCAAAGTGGCTAACTTATGCTAACTCGGAAACGGCGCAACGTATCGAATTCGCGCGGATAGCTTTGTGTGGTACAGCGCCCGTTTCTGGGACTGGGAGGCGGATTGACAGAGAGGGCCGGTGTACCGGCCAGCCTGGATGGGGTTTTTAGGCGGTTTCCCACACCCCACTAGGTAAATACCACACCACAGAGACACGCTACGCAAACATTTAGAAAACTTAGTCACATGTGCACAAAGAATTTACTGCAGGGGTTGACAGTTGAGAAACATTTTTGATGAACGATTCTACAGTGACAGTCATTTTGTGAAATTTTTCGTATTTTATTACAAGCAATCACAGTCGTCAGCAATGTTAAAATTCAAAATTCTTTTGTTGTGACATTTAGCCTTTTTGTTGTCTCTATTTTGGTCAATGTTTAACAACTGGCGTATGCGGAAATCGCGTGACCTTCCGGAAGTATTTTCAGCTGGAACTGAAAAATAAATAATGAAATAAACAATGATTAGATTTGATTGAGAAAATTTTCGTCATTTCAATGGAAAATGTGTAACATCACTTGATAAAATCTCAGGATGATTTTTCGGAACTGTCCCGCGGCTCCGGCCGCTGTGACCTTGCGATTCTAGGTGCTTCAGTCCGGAACCGCGCTGCTGCTACGGTCGCAGGTTCGAATCCTGCCTCGGACATGGATGTGTGTGATGTCCTTAAGTTAGTTAGGTTTGAGTAGTTCTAAGTCTAGGGGACTGATGACCTCAGAGGTTAAGTCCCATACTGTTTAGAGCCTTTTTTTTTTTTCAGTGGGTCAAATCACCAACTTGATTTTTCAAAATAAAACTTAACACTTTTTCTTTTGATGTTTATGCAGAATCCCCAGCGCTGTCTGATTTAGCGGTGACAGTTCCTCTGCCATTTGAAACCAATGATTTACGAATTGTCTTTTCCAACAGTAGTGGCATTAAGTGAAAATATTAAGGGACGCTTGGAATTACTGCGTCAGAATAAGCACTCGCATCCATTCTATTATAAGTAAACTTTTAGTTTTCCAGACGTCATTGTATCGTGCTTTGTTATACTCATAAGTCATATGATAAATTAACTAGTAGTGTATTTTTTAAATTTTACTCACTTGTTCAATCATAGCTCTTTGCGGTAAATCTATCTAGTGCAAGTAATTTTGTCAAATATTGTTCGCGCTTAAGAATTTATTGGCTCAGAGTTTCAGCAAAGATGATGCATGGGATGGAGTTCAGGTAGAAAAATATGCATGGAAAGTTACAAAATGGTTCAAATGGCTCTGAGCACTATGGGACTCAACTGCTGAGGTCATTAATCCCCTAGAACTTAGAACTAGTTAAACCTAGCTAACCTAAGGACATCACATACATCCATGCCCGAGGCAGGATTCGAACCTGCGACCGTAGCGGCCTGGAAAGTTACATATCGGCTGTTGGTACATGCAGTTAGTATTAATTACATTTATAACAGAAAGCGGGAATAGCGAAGAAACGTGTCTCTACGAAAGGAGTCTGCTCTAGACTGTATTCATCGTATCGCTCGTCGTGTAAATACTCAGAGACGGATAACACTGCAGGAAAATGCTTGTGGCCTTCAGGATTTTATTCACTGGAATGTAGCTCACGAACGGCGCAGAATATCTCCACACGTTCTTCAGACAGTGTGACGTCCACATCTTCTGAAGATATTTTAGCCACTGTCGACTGCTTGTCAGCGTGATTTTTATCGTTTTATTGGCTATCATTGGTCACTCCTCGAATTACAAACAAAAAAATTGTGAAATCAACCATTTCCCACTAGAACCAAATGGACAAAAACTCCAAAGACCCCAGGGGTATTTTGGGACAAAATGAGAGTAAAATTAAAATTGTTACACTACCATAACTTCGACTAGTATATGCCCACAGAAGACGCTTCTGACTTCCGTAAATCCAAACATTGTTTTGAATATTTCTGATATTAACAATCTTCCTGACTATACACTATGTGATCAAAAATATCCGAGCCCCTGGCTGGAAATGACTTGCAAGTTCGTAGCGCCCACCATCGGTAATGTTGGAATTCAATATGGTGTTGTATCACCCTTAGCCTTGATGACAGCTTCCACTCTAGCAGGCGTACGTTGAATCTGGTGCTGGAAGGTTTCTTGGGGAATGCAGCCCATTCTTCACGGAGCGCTGGACTGAGGAGAGGTATCGATGTCGGTCGGCGAGGCCTGGCACGAAGTCGGCGTTCCAAAGCATCCCAAAGGTATTCTATAGGATTCAGGTCAGGACTCGGTGCAAGCCAGTCCATTACAGGGATGTAATTGTCGTGTAACCACCACAGGCCGTGCATTATGAATAGGTGCTCGATCTTGTTGAAAGATGCAATCGCCATCCCCGAATTTCTCTTCAACAGCGGGAAGCAAAAATGTGCTTAAAACATCAATGTAGGCCTGTGCTGTGATAGTGCGACGCAAAACAACAAGGGGTGCAAGCCCGATCCATGAAAAACACCGGGCATTCGCCACACCCACACCCTACCATCGAATCGCCACATTACGTACCGTGATTCGTCACTCCGCACAACGTTTTTCCACTGTTCAGTCGTCCAATATTCACGCTCCTTACACCGAGCGATGCGTCATTTGGCATTTACCGGTGTGATGCTTGGCTTACGAGCAGCCGCTCGACCATAAAATCCAAGTTTTCTCATCTCCCGCCTAACTTTCATAGTCTTTGCAGTGGATCCTGGTGCAGTTTGGAATTGCTGTGTGATCGTCTGGATAGATGTTTGCCTAATACACATTACGACCCTCTTCAACTGTCGGCGGTCTCTGTCAGTCAACAGGCGAGGTCGGCCTATACGCTTTTGTGCTGTACGTGTCCCTTCACGTTTTCACTTCACTATCACATCGGAAACAGTGGACCTACGGATGTTTAGAGTGTGTAAATCTCGGGTACAGAAATCTCTGGTACAGACGTACGACACAAGTGACACCCAGTCACCTGACCACGTTCGAAGTCCGTGTATTCCGTGGAGCGCCCCATTCTGCTCTCTCACGATGTTATTGACTACTGAGGTCGCTGATATGGAGTACGTGGCACTAGGTGGCAGCACAATGCACCGAATTTGAAAATCGTATGTTTTTGGCGGTGTCCGGATTCTTTGGATCACGTAGTGTATCTTTATGTCGTGACATTCAGCTAAATCTCCTATGGTACTAGGAGATCTGCAGTATGCGCCACCCTCTTTATTTTTCTCATGATATTATTTAGGTTTTCTTTGTCAAAGGCAGGACTCGGTTTCATGCATTTTAATATTTTTTGAGGAATTTCCGAATATAATTATACTTCCTGATAACAAAAAGAAGCATGTGTACATAGTGAAACTGATAAAGTAATGAACAGCGTAAAGGCAACTGATTGGAATTTTCCAAATTTATATTGTTAGAGAATACCGTTGAACTTCCGAGATGTCCACAGGAAAAGTGGCTCACAAAAGAGTTAGTGGCAATAATAATAATAATAATAATAATAATAATAATAATTGTGAAACTCAGCCTGTAGGGCTCCTAGGGTGCAGGTCACATTAGGAAACAGCGGTTAACAAATATTGTACTTTATCCTGCGAACCATGCATTTTCCGCGCAATATCGTCTTATTTTTGCCTAGTTCTTTGTCATCCTTGTCTGTTTTTCTTACTGTGCAAATCGTGGGTTCATTGGGAAGCCACTAAGCGTTAAAAGTTATTGAAGTCGTATCATACTTCTATTGTGAGCAGCATGAGTTGTACACAGCGTATTAGCACAGTGTCTGATGTGAGACAGTGTTTTCAATCTTATGTAGCGAACACACATACTTCGTGATACAGGTATATACGGGTATAACGTGCGTGCGTGTTTAACGTACGTATGACAACAATACTCTTTTGCACTTGAGGTCACCGTTGGCTATTGAATTAACTGAGGTTACGTGCCCCTGCTGTCGCCTCACAAACGGCGGTGTAAGTAAACAGAGTATATATAGTAGCTCGTTTACATAATTACAAGGACTTCCATCGCAGAATGAGTTATTGCACGACCTGCACGAGAGATATTAACCGCGGTATTCAGCTTTTACAACGGCTTGAAAATACCTTTCTCCAGCGTGAAAAACTTTACTGCAAACAGGAAATGCACAGTAATACAATAAAAAGCGTTGTTATTAAAAGAAAAACTAAGATGGCGGTAGCGAGAATCTTGCAAGTCGAGTACACATTGCTGTAGTGTTCTCAGATGTGGAAAGCGCACATAGCAGAGCGAGGTATCTCATTGGTTAAGATAGTAGACTTATGTTCTGCATCTGCAAACCGCTGTGAATTGCACGACAAGGGATACTTAGCACTGTGCCAAATGTTAGGGTTTCTTCCTGTTCCAGCCGGCCGAAGTGGCCGTGCGGTTAACGGCGCTGCAGTCTGGAACCGCAAGACCGCTACGGTCGCAGGTTCGAATCCTGCCTCGGGCATGGATGTTTGTGATGTCCTTAGGTTAGTTAGGTTTAACTAGTTCTAAGTTGTAGGGGACTGATGACCTCAGCAGTTGAGTCCCATAGTGCTCAGAGCCATTTGAACCATCTTCCTGTTCCAAATGCATATGGAACGTTGGAAGAAGGATTTCTCGAATGTCTCTGAGTGCTGTAATTAGTCTAATCTTTGTCTTTGCTGCTTCTAGTGGAGCATTACGTAGAAGGCTGAAGTACAGTTCGAGATTTTTCACTTAATACTGGTGCTTGAAACACTCTGTATGTGGGTTTTGTGGGAATAGTTGACGTCCATCTTTAAGAGTATTCAAGTTCAGGGTTCTCAACATTTCTGTTGACATTCTCCCGGGAGTCAAAGTAATGTCACCGTAATGAGGAAGAGGAGGAGGAGTGGATTTAATTATGTTTGAACGAACTTAAGGTGTAGCTCGTCCTTTGTTTTCTGCATTGACAATACGAAATGCTTCTGAAGTCAACACTGGACGAATACGGTTGAAACGTCTCGCCTCATTCAAGATGTGAAGTTTCACAGTGTTCTAAATGTGTACGCATCATTGTAGAATCATAATGAGAATTTGATCCGTAACAGTTCGCTGCAGGGAGTACAACTTCGTAGTACTACTATATACGATTAATATTTTGATAGTGCTGTCCGCTATAGGCATCGAGCATGTAGCTGTGATCTTGGTTCAAATGGCTCTGAGCACTATGGGACTTAACATCTGTGGTCATCAGTCCCCTAGAACTTTGAACTACTTAAACCTAACTAACCTAAGGACATCACACACATCTATGCCCGAGGCAGGATTCGAACCTGCGACCGTAGCGGTCTCGCGGTTCCAGACTGTAGCGCCTAGAACCGCACGGCCACTCCGGCCGGCAGCTGTGATCTCTTTTGATATCTAGTGATTTGGTGCAGTAGTTAAATTCATGTCTCTAAATCTGCTGGAGAACGGTTATTATTTCAATATGATCCACTTGTTTACGTTTTGTTTGGTTACCCTAAATGACTTCAACAAAATCGGAACGATTTCTGCGCGTATCCCCAGTTAATACTTTGTCTCTGATAAGCGTAATGTTGACGCATCGCTAATCTATGGTTTACTTCCCTTCCAAAGCCGATCATCAGCCGCTTTATTTTTAGCTTAAGCTTTCTGCGTCCACAAAATGCCCCTTTTCTCGTGTGCTACTGCAGATGCGCTGGGACAAAAGGCCACGTCAAATTTTGCTGGACGCTTTCAGTGGTATTCTAGTGCAATAAGATCCTTTTATATTTCTGTCAAGTAACAGGTAAACTTTGCATCGTAGTACATACAGTTTGGGAATTTTGTCTATCATGTTAATAACAAATGGCATTGGGGTATATATTTTGTTAAAATGTTATGAATGTAATGACTACAACCACATAACTATATGTGTTACACTGTACCTTTTTTCTTGTTACTCGACAGAAAACTGAGAGGAATACACAGATGATGTAGAAACATACTGAAAATGTATGGGCGCAAAAAGAAGAAAACTGTGTTTGATCAAAGAAAAATACAAGCCAAAGCATATTTATCTTATTCAGACCGTGGATTAAGGATTGTGGAATGTCCGCACAGGTATGGAATGGAATATCCCACGGTACAGGGCTCGACAGCTGTGCTCCGTTCAGGTTCTACAAGGTTACGCGTCGTCTTACTTTTCCTATCTTCGCCGGATGTAAACAGATAATTCTACAGTGTTGTGTTGCTCTTCTCCGCGTGGTTGAAGAATGCTAGTGGCCGTTGCGTAATGCATGCGACCCACGATCGGAAAAGAAAACATTTATTAAGCTATCGATTATTAAATTGCTTTCTTATTGGCCGTCAGCTACGCTTTCTCACGAAACAAGGTGAGTTAGTCAAAAGTTGTCCATCGCTGATTTCAGCCCTGCTGCTGTCAGATTGCACTCGGAAAACGCTAAGATTGGATCACTCCATCGAGTGCTAGACGACCCTCCTAGTTCCCACTTAACCGCCTGCAGGTACAAAAAAGACTATCTTAAATGTCTAGGGAGAAAAGTGTGTCAAGTAATGACGAGTGCATATCCATTCAAGTGTGAAGACATTAGTTTCTACACATACTATACAGTTTACTCACTATAATCAATCCTAGCCAAGTCCCGTCCTTCTGCCGTAGCCTTTCTTAATTAGCTGTTATAAATGTATAATCCCTCACGTCTGCCGTCATTAAGTTTGCATTAGACCAGAGATCGTCTCCAGAAGCCCTCCACATTAGGTGCTCACGAAAAGAAACGTAAATACCTCATCCCGCTCACTCTACGAACTTGACACGTTAGCTCGCCGGTCCCCATGGATCACAACACTGAAAATAATCGTAACTGCCGAAATAACGATCGCCGCCAACCCGCGTACCGCAGGGAGCTACAAAACATTTTCCTATGCACCACAGAACCCTGACTCTCACTCGTAGATTTCTGAAGATTATAGCACCACACAAAGATCGTTTGAACTAACGCCACTTTGCCAGTCAGGGCTTCTGTTAACTGCATGATGGGCTTTGTGGATGTCTGTCTGTCAGGAAGTGAATATTGAATGTTCTTGCACTCTCTGACTGGAGTTTCATACTCCCGATTCTGGACGCTCAAAGAATAATAACCACGGTCCAGGTGGGATCACCCGCAATAGGGGCCTAACATAAATCACTAGTGAATGCGATATGGTTAATTAAAAACTGGCTCTGTATAAGTACATTGGCCAGTCACGTTAATGTGACTGTATGTCAAAAACCTGAATAACTATCTTTTCCGGCGTGGACTTCTACGAGAAGTGAGAAAGAGTCAACGACGTTCTGGAAGGTATTGTATTGTATTGTACTGTGTTGTATGGAACTGGGGATATAGAAACGACGGAGAGGCTTCGTCCCCACCGTAGCTACAGTGGTACACAACCCCATAACAGGCTACAGCAGTCCGCTCACCCCTCCGCCACCCCACACCGAGCCTAGGGTTACTGTGCTGTTCGGCTCCCAGTTGCACCCCCCCCCCCCCCCCCTCCCCGGTCCACTTAAGGGGGTAGGACGTGAAACGGGCCGAATTGGAACAGGAGAGGCACCACAGAACATTTAAGTTCAAAAACATAGCAAAACAAATTTTTTTTACATGTGAAATTTCATCATTTTTTCACTTGGTATTGGCTGCATTTGTTGCTGTAGGTGCACTTCTCTTTATAAGTAACAGAGATTCTTCGATGAATTTTGCAGAGCATACAAACCATTCTTACAGTTGTATGAAACTTTAGAATTTCCCAAATCTGTTAAAAACTGTGGTAAACATTGAGATAATTAACTATAAAATTCGAGTTTTCTTTAAACACAAAGTTTAAAACGTAACAGCCCATTCATTTTTCCATAGATTAAATAAATTCTAGAGTTTCATACACCTGCAAGTATGGTTTGTAAGCTGTGCAAAATTCATCGAAGAATCTCTCTACTTATGAAGAAAAGTGTAGCTATAGCAACAAATGTAGCCAACAGTAAGTGAAATAAAATCATGAAATTTCACATTTAAAAACATTATTTTTTCGTATTTTTGGAATTCCACTGCTATGAGTGTGAATCCTGAATCATTCCTGGTCGTGCTGACAAAGTTTTATGAATTTATTTGTAAAAGTATAGACAGTGCAAATTAAAATGTCCTGTGGTGCCTCTCCTCGAAGTCGGCCCGTTTGACGTCCTACCTCCCTTAAGCGCACGGCTAACACCGGGCGGGTTCCTAGAAGGTACCGACGGGGATGTGGAACCATGCCGACTCCAGTGCTGTGACCAGCTGCGCTAGGTTTCACGGTTGAGGATCTGTAACGCGTACTGCCCAGTCGAGGTGGCCCCCATAGATTCTCGATTCTGTTTAAATCCGGGGAGTCTGGTGGCCAGGGGAATGGAGTAAACTCATCGCGGTACTCCTCGAACGCCGAATGTACGCTGCGAGCTATGTGACATGTTGCATAGTCCTACTGTTAATGCAATTGTGCTGAGGAACGGGCCTGGAGGTAGACATGGTCGCCAAGGTTAGATGTGTACTTTTGTTGATCCATTTTGCCTTCCAGGATGACGAGATCACCCACGGAATGCCAAGAAAAGATTTCCAGACCTTCAACACTTCCTCGTCAAGCCCGGGTGATTCCAGCGGTAATTGCAGGGGTACCAGACTGCAGTGTCTTTGTCAAGAATAACGATGCAATGTTCTTTCGTGCGTGCATATCCGAAGGAACAGGCAGTGCGGCGACTACAGCCCTTATGAAATACATGAAATACTGTCTGGCTATCCAAATTTAGGTTTTCTGTGGTTTCTGTAAATCCCTTGAGGCTTCTTTAAATCGCTTGGAGCAAATGCCGGGATGGTGCATTTGAAACGGACACAACATGTTTCTTTCTCCGGCCTTCCCTATTCCGAGCTTCTGTTCTGTTTCTAATAACCTCGTCGTCGGTTAGAATACCTTCTCAGTAAGTACTGACAACTAGAAATGTTCCCATGACGCCATGGGAAGCCCTCTAACCCCCCTTTGTCTTCCCAAATACTCTCGCGTGAACACTCAGCACAGCTTACTAGGACAACCTCTCTTACTCATTAAGGTTCCCATCGTTCTAATCTACTCTTAAGTCGTTTTTCCCACACACTGCCAGCTGTGGATCCAGTGACAAAAAAAATGTCGCTTATGCTACATCGTATTCACGCAACACATTTAACAGGTATAAAATCACTCGCTGAGTTACACGTGAAACCCGGACCTTACAATACGCTTATGTGGAAGTGGTAATGGAAACAGGCGCGTGCTTTGCTGGACTCTGTGTGGTATGTGTAATTGAGGGTGCCCACTATCCGCTGCCTCTTTGCTGTCACATTTGTATTCTGCTTTTAACTACTTCATCCAGCTGTCATACTTCAAAGATGCTGTTACGCATATTAGCAGCCTCTGGATCATGTATAACATCGTTTCACAGTCCATGAAGCAGAGCTGAAACCATAAAACCTCGACGTCGATGTGTTCGGCAATTACATGACCGCAGACAGCTATTCTACCGCAAGTCGCAAGATTGCAGCACTCACCATTAAAGATTTTCCTTTTCCGCAGCGCACAATGCTAACTAGTTATAAGCCTTAATTCGTCGAGTGAAATGAAGGAAATGCTAACGTATTGAAAAGAGAAAGTCTTTGTGTTGAAGGCAAGGAGTGTTGCAGAAAGCGGTTTGGGTACTAACACGAGTGGTACACAGATTTATATAGTTGGGTGACTTACTATTGTTGTTGTTGTTATTACGTTTGAAAAATGATATTCCACCAGGCTGAGTTTAATAACAGGTGTCGACACATCGTCGTCATTTCGTTAAAAAAAATAGTGTGCCATTTGGTTTCGTGAGCAGCACGGTCGTCAACGATCATCTTCTAAAATATAAGGTGAGTCACATGCAAAGTTCTTTTGAGAAAGGTAACATTACAGCCTTGTTAAAATGTCACATCTAGCCAGAAGCACCAAGGAAACTAACTATACAATATTTACTACAAATCACACTATATGGACTTGTTCAAATGGCTGTCACATGTGCGTAGAAAAAAAATTGTCCATTCACGTTATATAAAAATTTTATTCTAGGCTCTTATGATGGATTACTGGGGTTTCATTATTACTACCACTCACTAAAGGCAACGTCCTCTTGATGTATCCTACCTTCTCTGTCCCTCGCCCTCTTCACCATACTTTGTTGTCACTGCAACTCATTCCACTGATAACACTATGGATGTTCCGGACCTGCCTCTTGATTTTTCCCAAAATTTTTCCTTTTAAGATGTTTTTATGTCGCTGTTATGTCGAACTAGGTGTCCAGTTTGCTTAGTTCTTCCCCTTTGAATATTGTTAATCAGAGATATATCAATGTCTTTTTCTCTTCAGTTTTTTACTTAGATTTTCTTTCAGGGCAGAAAGTTTTCGTCCATTTCGTCATATCCACATCGTGATTGTTCAAGTAATCTTAAAATGCTCATAATAAGTGTCTTGATGAATTTTTTTGTCTCTGTATTAAGGTGCTTGTTTGTTAGTATATTACTCTTATTTCTGAAGGCTATATATATATATATATATATATATATATATATATATATATATATATATATATATAATACGTCTGTTGTCACTTGTTTATTTAACTTCCCAACTATCAAAATTCATTTTCCTGCATTAGTATTTTATTTCCTATCACAATGTTCTGGGGATTGTTCCACAACAATATTTATGAATCTGTCCGGATTTGATCTCATTACAAGGCCAGTCCGGATTATTCTATCGTGTGACAATAGTCAGAGTCTTCATTTGTTTGCTGTCGGTATGTGTGTTTTGCGTCCGGCTTGCCGGCTGCTGTGGCCGAGCGGTTCTAGGCGCTTCAGTATGGAACCGCGCGACCGCTACGGTCGAAGGTTCGAATCTTGCCTCGGGCATGGATGTGTGTGTTGTCCTTAGGTTGGTTAGGTTTAAGTAGTTCTGGGACTGATGACCTCAGATGTTAAGTCCCATAGTGCTCAGAGCCATTTGAACCATTTTTCGCGTTCGGCTACATTGTTTGGCAATCATTTGCATTTCTCTTAATATCCCACGTTGGACTGATTGACCCCATGTGAGACCCCCCAGCGTGGAAGACCAGGTGGTTTTTGTTAAGTTTTTCTTCCTAAAGCTTTACCCGCGCGGTCTGGGGCGTCTTGCCACGCTTCGCGCGGCTCTCCCCGTCGGAGGTTCGAGTCCTCCCTCGGGCAAGGGTGTGTGTGTTGTCAGCGTAAGTTAAAGTTAGATTAAGTAGTGTGTAATCCTAGGGACCGATGACCTCACCAGTTTGGTTTCATAGAAACTTACCACAAAAAAAGGTTCAAATGGCTCTGAACACTATGGGACTTAACATCTGAGGTCATCAGTCCCCTACAACTTAGAACTACTTACACCTAACTAACCGAAGGACATCACACACATCCATGCCCGAGGCAGGATTCGAACCTGCGACCGCAGCAGCAACGCGGTTCCAGAGTGAAGCGCCTAGAACCGTTCGGCCACAGCGGCCCGCAAACTTATCACAAATTTCCAAATTCCTTCCTAAAGCGTTTGATAATTATCTGACTATAAAGCAACAGTGGCAAGTTGCTTTACACCCTGGTATTTTATTTCACTAGTACCCACCACATATGGTGAATATTCCTTTATCCACCGCCTGAGGAAGCACCTGTTTGGGAAGTTAGAATAATTTGTTGTGGGTTCGATATTAGTCGGACATGTAATTGTAAAAATGTGCGAAATTCTATTTTTATGATATGTCGAGGAATTTTGTACAGCAAAAGGGCTGTACCTAGTGATGATCAAGTAAGTTGCCGCGACGTGTACCATACGGTAATGAGGTCAAGTTTCTTGCTTGCTACGTAAACGAGCCCCTTTCACGCACAGTATTTATTGCAAAATAATAATGTTTCTGTGTATTGCGAGAAAGTGCGAGGGCGACAACTCCATAGTATTATTGCGTAATAATTATCCCCGAGACGCTTCAGTTAGAACTCTGCCTCCATATAGAATATATTGGCCCTCGGCGATGTGGAACTCGCATGTATTCCGGTTGGCTTGTTTGCCACAAATTAAATAAGTGGACTGAGTAATGTGCTGTTCCCTGTTTATTTCTCTACCGTAACTACCGCTGCAAATAAAATAATTAGGTACTGTTTACTTATTGGAAGCATACGTGATCTTACGTCCGTGGTGTGCACACCGTTGCAAGGGGGGAAAATGTATGCTGATCTGATCTTACCAGTTCTGAAAAATGCTGCAAATAAAATCAAGATTTCTGCATGTTGTCACGACACCAGGTTGTTCAATTTCCTTTGCTATTGTGGACAACAACGTATTGGGTGTTTCCTAAACAGTCAGGAATTTCATTTCTCAAAGTACGCATGATGCTTTAATATTCATCCTCCAGCACACTCCCCGATCTTTTGTCATTTACTTTTTTCAGTTCTTTGCGGAAATTCATTCGCTGCAGATTAATTTCTCTCCGTCTTGACAGGAACCGCCGCTTATTGCTCAATACTATCCTTACACCATATAATACATTGCACAATATATTGAGCGAGCGTCAGTGTTTCAAAACTCTGCAGTCGCCCTAAGTATATTGCTCAAACAGTCCATACTGCTCTTAGACTGTCAATATTCCTACGCCGTACTAAGCATTGCGCTCCTTAATTTTCCCGCGTGAGGTGCGTGAGGAGCTGTTCCGTTGACTTCCATTCTTTCTCTCTGTAGGGAACACACAATGGATTGATGTCGGATGGGATTATGACTAGCAGAGCTTGAAATGAAAGTTCAATACAAACAAGGTAATAAAAAGTAAAAGCTTACCTGCTGGAGTGATAACTGTAGTTTGCCTTTCTCATGGCTAATGAGTTGTTGGAATGGCAAGGTTTTTCTAACCAGTGGACCATTTTTTGTAGCTATGACTTCGCTTCGGAAGAGAAAAGAAAATCATTCGCAATGGTACATCTGCCGCGTAGCACGTAGTCAAATGCTGGTGATGTAGACTGAGGTAGTTAAACCATTAAGTCATTCAGGATGATAGCTAAAATTTCCTCTATATTCCAGCTATGGTTGGCGAAATCATAGTTGCAAATCAGCTTAAGATTTCCAGAGCTTTGATTACATCAGTTATTGTTCATAGAATTTAGGCCCTGTCAAAGGATCGCGCTGTGAGAGGGGAAATCGTTAGGACAAAAGTCCTCATGAAAGGGGAAGGTGTGAGAAATACTTGAAAAAACTGGTCCGTGTAACTGGAAATTTGCTCCACTCTGGAATAACTTAAAAACAAAAAACTGTTTAACATGTGACTGTCTTAACGTCATATTTGATCTAATAGGAATTCAAAGAATTTTAATCGTAGATTCATGTAAAGTAAGTGACATATAACACCCTGTTAACTTAATTTCTCCAGGTTGGTGTATCGTGGTGTTACGGGTTCTCTTGAAAATATCATCGTTTCCTGTTAATTTGCAGTTGAGATGGGGTTTCACTACGACCTGTCGTGAAATTGAGTTTGGCATAAAGGTGGAGTGGGAGGGGAGAATATGTTTAGAGTGTGGGAAGGACGAAATTTAATGAGTGCGATTAAGTCATCTTTATGTAGCAACATGTAGCCTGTAACACAAAATTAATGTGCATATCAAATTTTACAGATGTTAGGAGAGGAGAAAAATGCGTGTCGTTAAAGGCATCAGAAAAAGGTGACCTGACGCAGCTGGTGTATAGGATTATCATATATTAAGGATTCATGAAGCGCAGATAAATAGGCAACGTGTGATATTCACGCTGTATCTGATTACAGCTGGTACTTTTTTTAAATGTTTAAGTGATACAAGAAAGGAACTTAAAGTTGTTCTCACAGTACATTTCCTGTTTTGTGGATCAGAAATAAGTCAAGAGCTCGCTGACGACGTGTGCGCGAGGAAACTGTAGCGGCCAAGTGCTAGAGATACCATATAAACGAAACGATAAGAAAACGTAGACTACTTCTCTTTGTAGGTTCAATAAATAGTTCTTCATAGGACGGCCTGCTTCGTCATTTTCCTATTTATAGTGATTGTTAAATCGTGCTTAGTCATGGATAAGCTGTGTGTCTAACTTGAAAATGACTTTGCGTTTCGTGAGAAACGCCATAATCAGTTACAGTTGGGATGCTTTGTCACTACATGTTTCGTAAAATAATCTATATCCTCAAGTTGTGCAACTAGACGAGCACCTTCGTTTAAAAGATTAGTCGGATTAGACAAACATGGGGTGCTGGCCTTATTGAAGGAGCCACTCACTATTGGACTGTAGTTAGGCAGACGATTGAAAACCCAAATTTGGATGAGTATTGGATCTGAAATGTGATTCTCCCAAATAAACGCTTTGATCAGTCAAAAGAACGAAACGTGACTGTCTACAGTACGTTTTTCTTCCTGTGCATTAAAAAACTTATATAACCTACAACTTGCTGAAGTTGCTAACACCGTGCCTTGTAATGAATACAAGACGGTCTTTTTTGTTACATACTATTACTGATTCAGCTTCAGACGCTGATCTACATATGTGCTCCACAAGCTGCAGTACATCGGACAGTATTATCGATTTCCTGTCCTATTCCGTTTGCGTACTGAGTGAGGGGAAAAAAAACCTTTGTACTTCTCATTTTACTCTCATGATCCGTGAGCCAGATATACTTCGGTGGCAGCATTGTAGTCGGACAGGCTTCTCTGAAAAAAGGTTGGATAAATTTGACCAACTGTGTTTCGCGACAACTACTTTGTCCTTCCTGCAAGGTTTCCCCGTTTAAGTTCCATGGCGTTTTTTGTTACCACTTTCGTAAGGACATTACTTACCTTTTAGGATTCTAGCTCTGCGTCTTTGAATTCATTCGATGCCTGTCGTCATGTGTACATAATGGAGACTCGAAATACTGAAACAGTACTTCATAATTGGTCACAATAGGGTCTTGTGTTATTTCCTTAACGGATGCACCCAACAAATATAATTGATAAGTCTACCATGCACCTACCCCAATATTGATGTTACGTGATCGTTCCATTTCATATTTCTTCTCAGTGTTACCACTAAATTGCTATGTAAAAGGACGTGTTAAAAATGTTCACTATTAATCTTGTAAACAGATACTGCCGGGTTCTCTGTCTTTGTTATAGGTATTGTCTTTCATTTATTCACATTTAAAGAGAGCCGCCGTTCATTACACCAAGTGAAACTTTTTTGCAGGTCGTTCTGCATTTCGTTACGACCGTCCAACAAAGATACTTCCCTGTACACAGCTACGTTGCCAGCGAATAATCCTATAGTGCAGTTGATTCTATCTGATGATATTCGTAATGCTTTTTATCTAATTATAAGCGCTCTTTCTTGTACTTTACAGGTGTTTTTGTTTTGCGGAGGCATCTCTCGCTATATACCTGTTGCTCGGTTGAAAGAGTCAACAGAAGAAGATGGCTTGTTTAGCTTTTCCTGTCCAGCGTGGAGGTTGTTTGTACAGCGATAAAGATAAGGTTATCTGCAAGTCGGGGAGACCTGTGCACAGTCCTTCATGCATCGCGAGCACCCAGCCTTACTGTCTACCTCTACTGAACTCTTGTAAACGGAAGTAATCGATGTTTGCTCTAAAATTGCTGCCTTCGCTTCCACGATAAAATCTAAGATTCCAGCCTCTCCTTTATGAAACGGCTTTTCAGCTGAAGTTTTTTTACTTGTTTACTGTAGATGGTTCTATTGCTCAAGTTCTTTCTTGGACGTGTTCATGCGACAAGGTCAGAATACCAACACAAAAGCCAACCATCACTTTTAGTAATATGTGGTGTGCGTTTATTGTACTACGAGGGGCAGGCGCATCAAGACAGAACACCGGTCACAACAGGACCATACAATGGTTTCGCTCGAATGTCAACACTACAAACATTGCAGCGTTTATCCTACTGGCAGAGGGAACGGTCAATTCTTGTTTCATAGGACGAGGTTGGCCGCTGATGGATCCACAACCGCGTCCACGCATGTCTTTCTTCAGGTCGCCAAAGATGTGAAAATCACACAATGAAAGATCCGGGCTGTACGGAGGATGTTGAAGTTTTTCCCAACCAAATCGTGGAAGAGTAGCCTTCGTCCGATTGGCAATGTGGGGGTGGGCTTTATCGTGCACCAGGATGATTCCTTCCTACAGCTTTCCGACAGCAAACGGTAAAGGCAACAGTGGAAACGTCCCACATCTCCCCTGCCAAAGAAACCCAAAGCGGTTCTCAAAGGTTCCGGTAAGGTCATGATGACCTCCACCTTCGACTGCAGATCCTCAACTCGTCGAGATCCTCGAGCGTTGAACCACAATCAGTGGACAGTGCAGTGAAGACACTGTGCAGGAACTGCGACGCGTCGTAATGTCAAAATGCCCAGGAATGTTGTCGAGCGGGAATCATCCTGTTCCGTGATAACGCCCGCCCGCACACTTGCATTTGGACGAAAGTCACGCTTCGGCGTTTCAGTTGGGAACATTGCAACATCCTCCTTACAAACTGCGCGATTTTCACATATGTGGCGATCTGAAGAAATGTATCCGTGGACGTCGGTTTCAGTTGGACGAAGAAGTGCAAGAGTGGGTGTCGTTATGGATCTATCAGCTGCCGACTGCTTTCTATGAAACAGAAATTGATCATCTTATCTCCCAGTGGGATAAATGTATTGACGTGTGTGGTGCTTACTTTGGAATGGAACCATTCCATGGTCTCGTTGCGGCGGGTGTTCAGTTTTCATTTGACTCCCCTTATATATACCGCTCAGAAGATACTGATTACTGTGTAGGATAGCCGGCCGGTGTGACCGTGCGGTTCTAGGCGCTTCAGTCTGGAATCGCGTGACCGCTACGGTCGCAGGTTCGAATGCTGCCTCGGGCATGGATGTGTGTGAGTCCTTAGGTTAGTTAGGTTTAAGTAGTTCTAAGTTCTAGGGGACTGATGACCACATATGTTAAGTCCCATAGTGCTCAGAGCCACTGTGTAGGATATTGGATAAGAAAGGGAACCCTTCTTCATTACTCTGCGTACTATTCAAGCCGCATATACATTTCCTTTATTAGTCACGAAGGTTATCAAGATCCTTCACTGCACCCGCAGTAAACTTTGTCGTCGTCTCCGACGAACTGTATGAGCTACATGCCACTGCCTTATCAATAGAAAATTCTGGGTTGATCTGTAGTTAGTTAACAACTCCGTATGGCCGGCCGGTGTGGCGGAGCGGTTCTAGGCGCTTCAGTCCGGAACCGCGCTTCAGTCTGGAACCGCGTGACCGCTACGGTCGCAGGTTCGAATCCTGCTTCGGGCATAGATGTGTGTGATGTCCTTAGATTAGTTAGGTTTAAGTAGTTCTCAGTTCTAGGGGACTGATGAGCTCAGGTGTTGAGTCCCATTGTGCTCAGAGCCATTTTTGAACTCTGTATGTCCCCTCGGAAGGCACTCGTAACTTCAGAAGCAATTGCAGTAAAAGACACATGGTAGCTGTTGAGAGGGCCACATGAATGTAACGCCTTTCGCATGTTATTCGTCTGCTCATTGTTGGCTTGCACACATACATCATATAAACAATTGGACACAAGCAGCTCGGGTCTGTTTCTTTGCCGCAACCTGTTCGTGTACTAAATCAGCGCTAAACTTTACGTCGCTTTTGTGAGGCAGAGTGAAGTGTCGCACTGGTAAGATGCTTGACGTGTTTTCAGGACGACGTCGGTTCAAATCCCTGGCCGGCCATACAGGTTTAAGTTTTTCGTGTTGGCATTAAATCGCTAAGGGTGAATACTGGGACGATAAACCGTCGTCTCTCTTTCTTCGTTTCGTAAAAGTCAGCCTGCTGCACGGCTTTCGCTGCTCTCTTCCTCAAGCTGTTGCTCAGTTGGTCTCTTCAGACTGAGTGGTTCCCCTTGCAGACGTCTCTATAGCATAGTAATCTTTGATTGTCAGCGACAGTAGAGCACATTACTCAGCAGCCAGTGACTGTAAGAACTTGGCCCCTGCTGCGACCAAATTGGTGATGAGAAAAAATTTGAACGTATTCTTTAAGATATTAGAATTCTACAGTAGTTGTGATGGATCAAGGATATCCTTCAAAATGTGAAAGTGAACAACTATAGGACACAAATTAATTAAAAAACTTAGCAGCAAGTCCCACAATTGACCAAGACACCTATTGATCAGAGAACGTCAAAATATAGGCAATCAGAGGTTTTACACAGTCCAAGTTAATACCTGTTAAATATGAGAGGAAACAAACTAGAGTTCAGTGTTGAGGCTACTTACATGAAAAAAATGTAAAAAATGCTTTACTACCTTATTTGAGCGAGAAAAAGAGGGAATTTTGTTGAAGAAACATACCTAACATTGAACCGAAGAAATTTAAAGGAGCAGACGAACGCGTAATTCAAGGCAGCCCGACTTGGCTTGGAAGCTCTTTGCTCCCACATACTAGTCCAGTGTTTTTGCCACAGAAGTCTCACGCGGTGCCTGATATACGAGGGCGTATTTGCAAGTTACCAAATCTGTTCACCTTTGAAACCTAGACAGTGAGGGTTAGGACACCAAGACAAGATAAGGCCGCAAAAAATGGGGCATGTAGCGAGCTTGGCTGACAGAACAAGATTTTCTTTTATTCCGAATATAGATGTGAGGCAGTATGAACAGTCTGCAACATAACCAACATCGCGAATACTGAAAGAGTTATCTCATGAGGAAATAGAGATTCGACAGTCTGAAGTAAGAAGACCATAATTGAAGGTACCGAAACAAGTGGAACGGTAAACGTCTGTTAAAGGCATTAGACACTTCTTCGAAGGAGCAATATAGTTATTTGAAATATCGTGTAACATTCATCACAGATCCAAGCGCTCACCGCTTTGCAGACTGTTAATTATGAGCGTGGTCGGCACTTTATACAGATGGTAAAAGATATCGCCTTAGTTCTTTTAGAGCCCAGTGAAGGGGACCTTTGTCCTCCATGCAATGTTTTCTTGACTGAGATACACAAGAGACATGATTGCAGCTTAAGCGTCGCGTTTTGAGGCTATGGTTTTTCTGTAGCCACACCAAAGGTCCGATAATGAGTCACGCCGCGGGCGTCTAAATATATGAGGAACTCAAAGCCACTTCTACAGAACTGGGCAAGACGCTATAAATTGGGTAGAAACATGGCTCACTTTGAAGAACGTGGTTCAGTTGGTAAAGTTACTCCAAAAGTGGAGAAAGTTATTATTAAATTCTTTTCGGGAAACCCATTCTTAATATTGCCTCAAGTGCAAGCAAAATTCACTTTGAAATAGCTGTCAATGTAAATTCGGCGCATTTGGAACCCTGTTTCTCGTGAATACGCGGAAAACTTTTGTTTCAATCAAGCTCTGAGAGATGCTAAGCAATTGTCGATGCGGCGGGTGACTGGACGTTTTCTTCTTCTTTTTTCACATGGGCCAGCTAAGGACCACGATATTCAACTTTTCAGGCTGGAGAGGGACTTGATGTTTGCCCAGTAATCTCGCATTTTCTGGCTATGTTTCTCCTTTTTCTCCTTTGTCCAAAGGGCACCGGTCTTTTTCTTTCAGTATCCTTCTAAGAAGTGCTCGGTTTCTAATATCACTTTCAGTTCCTGGATGTCTTTCTTGACTTCCATAATGTCACGGTCTTCCTGCTCTTCCGGTGTCCATAGAAAGCGAGACGTCTCTTTCTGGCTACATCTGTGATTTTTCTCAGTATGATTGTATAGTTCCAGGTTTGACTGTCTTCTGTACTCACCATTTGTTTTGATCGGTCCCAGAATTTTTCTCGGGATCTTCTCCTGAAACTCTAGTTTATGCGCCAAGCCTATCCTGTTTAGATTCAAGCATTCTGAGGCATATAGGGCTTCAGGGCGGATAACTGTTTGGTAGTGTTTTAGTTTGGAATTGCGAGATAGGCGTTTCTTATTATATATGTTCTTGGTTAATCGATATGCTAATTGTAACTTATTAATCCGAGTTGTTATTACTGCTCCTTCCGATAGATCAGGTTCCATTCATTCTCCTAGATACTTGAATCTGTCAACTTTCTCAATTTGCCCTTCTCCCAGCTGTAGATCACTAGGAGTATCACTGATGTTGGTGAGATATTTTGTCTTCTGTAGTGACAATTGAAGTCCTACCTTGTCAGCCTGGAGTTTGAGCATATTGAGCTGCTTTACTGCAACTTCCACTGAGCTGAGTGCCAGATCATCTACGAAAGCTAAATAGTCTACTACTAGTCCCATTTGTGTCCCAGGTAAATACCGCTCGGAATATTTTGTACTTCCATTTCTTTTCGCCACACTCTGATCACCTTGTCCAGTGCACAGTTAAAGAGAAGAGGTGAAAGTCCATCTCCCTGTCTAACTCCTGTATTTATCTCAAAGCTTTCTGAAAGTGGTCCCCTGAACTTCACTCGTAATCTAGTGTTACTCAAGGTATTTTGGATAAGGCTGTGGGTTTTCTGGTCCAGGCCCATTTCCTGCAAGTTCTCATAAGAGTATGTCTGTCTATTGAGTCGTATGCTTTCTTGAAGTACACGAAAGTAACTACGTACTGTTTATTCGCTAGTTTAGTTTGATTTGCCACTGACCAGTTAAGGATCTGCTCAGCACAAGAACGTCCTTTTCTAAAACCACCCTGATAATTTCCTAGTTTTGGGCCCAATTGAGGTTCGGCTCTGTTCAGTAATGCCTTAGATAATATCGGTGAATGGTATGAATGAGAGCCTTCTATAATTTTTGATGCCTGTCAAATCACCCTTCTTATGTAAGGGGTGGATCAGAACAGATGTCCAATCATCTGGCAACTTCTCAATGTCCCAAATGTTCTGTAGGATCTCGGTCAACTTGCTGACTGCTTTGTCTCCAGCCTGCTTCCACAGCTCTGCATCTATAGCGTCTTCTCCTGATGCCTTGTTATTCTTCAGGGACTGAATGATATTTTCACTTCTTCTTCTGTTAGAGGGTGAGAGTTTGGTTGTCTGAGACTGTCTTGATAGATAAAGGAGGATTTAGGGGACACACAGTTGAGCAGATTCTTAAAATATTTGGCCAATATGCGGCAACTGTCTTTGTCATTGTAGGCTATGTTTCCATCTGGTCCTCTGAAGCGTAAGCTGGGTGGGGCAAACTTTTAAGGTTTCGCTTGAAAGTTTGGTAAAAGTGTCTTGTGTTATTCTTCTTGAGATCTTAATCTAATTGAGTCAAGGTCCTGAGTGTACTGACGTTTAACCTGCCTGATGATTTTGGCCGTTAGCCGACGCTGTTCTATGAACGTCTCCTTATTTGTTTCTGACTTTTTATTAATTATAATTTCATTTTTCTTTTAAGTGTTTCTTTTGTTCATGGGTGTTATATGTATATGTTCTGCTTTACTCATTAATCCGACCACGCTCATACTTATCAGGCTGTATGTTTAATCATTTGTTGAAAACCTCGTTTCAGTCCTTAATAACCACCCTGCCGATGGGGCCTAAACTGTAATCTTATTTCCTTTCTTTCGTTTTGCCTTCTTCCTTCCTCGAGGTCACCGTCTCAGACAAACATGACAGCATCCGACTGTGGCAAAAGGCCGCGGCTGTGAGGGCGGAAATAGGCAGTGTTTGTGTGGCGCCGCTCTGCTGGCTGCTGGTGGAGTGCCAGCTACTGGTGGTACGTGCTTGCGGGCACGCGGAGCCACAAACCGGGGCAAGGACAGAGGACAGAGCTGCCTATCTGTGTACAGGCAGCTGCGGAAAACACGACGCGGCAGCAGGCTCCTCCCTGCCGGCGGTTTCCCACCTGCTACGCCAAGATTGGACATCGCGAAGCAAAGGCAACCTGCGTACAGTGACCTAGTGAAAAGGCGAAACTGTGTCCCCAGCTGTGTGGCGTGGAAACGAGCATCCACTAGCCAGTTCATTGCCCTGACCGCGTCTAAAGCGTCGAATTCGTCTCATACGAGTACTACAGGCGTGATTCGACCTTCTCTTCACACTCACAGTGAAGTTGATACGGCATTATGATAGATTGAGGACAGAAGGTTATTTCGTTGATTTAGTTTGGGCCAAATCACAATGTGGCATCACTTGGCAATGCAGCTGTCCACCGCTTAGCGAAAGAAGCTGCTGTTACAGGGCGTACGACCTCGATTGCAATCCCAAGTACGGATTACCGTTACATCCTGCACAGAGGCATGATAGAATACTCGAAACAACAAGACACAAAGGCAAGAAAAACTCAACCCGTTGGTCCTCTGTTCCAGGTTATGTCACACAAATTCAGTGCCTAGGCACCTCGCCTCTCTAATAGCCAGATTCAAATTTAACCACGTATGTTTCCACAGCCGGCCGCTGTGGGCGAGCGGTTCTAGACGCTTCAGTCCAGAACCACGCGACCGTTACGGTCGCAGGTTCGAATCCTGCCTCGGGCATGGATGTGTGTGTTGTCCTTAGGTTAGTTAGGCTTAAGTAATTCTAACTTCTAGGGGACTGTTGACCTCAGATGTTAAGTCCCATAGTGCTCAGAGCCATTTGAACCATATGCTTCCACAAACATTTTTAGTCTCTAAGCCGTAGAGGAACCTTTCAGACCTTGTGGAGAAGAGGAGGAGACAGATCGCTTTTTCTTTGGAGTACTACAATCCTTTTACAAGAACTTGTGAAGCTTCGTCGTCCGTTGCCAACCTGGGTGACGGCTTTGTTAGCGACACAGGATCACAGGCTTTTGCACGCGTTGTACAGATTGTTGTCGCAATTATCCACATCTGAGAGTAACATGTCACTGTCATTGGAGTGCATTTGCCATTTTAATACTGATTTTCGCAACTACGGAGCAAGAAGATCATTAACTGTTTCTCCCAGTAACGGGCAGTTTTAGTTAAGGGGGGTAGGACGTCAAACGGGACGACTTGGAGCAGGAGAGGCACCACAGGAGTTTTTAATTTCCACTGTCTATACTTTGAAAAATAAATTCATAAAACGTTGTCAGAATGACCCGAAAGAATTCAGGATTTACACTTACCATTGGCTGCATTTGTTGCTATAGGTACACTTTTCTTCATAAGTAAGGGAGATTCATCGATGAATTTTGCACAGCGTACAAACCATACGTACAGGTGTATGAAACGCTAGAATTTTCCAAATCTATTAAAAACTGTGGTAAAAATTGAGATAATTAACTATAAAATTTGAGTTTTTTCTAAACATGAAGTTTAAAATGTAACAGCACATTCATTTTTTCATAAATTAAATAATTTCTAGAGTTTCATACACCTATAAGTATGGTTTGCATGCTGTACAAAATTCATAGAAGAATCTCTCTTACTTATGAAGAAACATGTACCTATAGAAACAAACGCAGGCAATAGAAGTGAAAAAATGATAAACTTTCACATATAAAAAAAATTTTTTTTTATAACTTCCACTGCTATGATTGTGAATCCTTAATAATTCCTGGTCATGCTGACAAAGTTTTATGAAGTTATTCGTAAAAGTTTAGACAGTGGAAATCAAAATGTCCTGTGGTGTCTCTCCTGCTCCAAGACGGCCCGTTTGACGTCCTACCCCCCTTAAACTGTCTCGAGGTGGCGCTTAAACAGTACGATAATGTGGTCTGGTGGAGGATTCTACCATTCCCGGGAACCCGTCTTGACGGCGGAAGAATTTCGGCTTCAGTGACGCACAGCTCTGCGAGTGTTTCTTCTTTTTTACCGAATAAACCGGCCGACTGTGCGGAGGGCTGTGCTTTTCGTAGCCAACCTGGCTGTGCTCATTTACTCAGTTCTGCTCAGGCTGCTGAGTTACGATAGGTTGCCAGGCACTGGCGTCTCCTAGCGGCCAGAACCGCTTCCCTGGCGCCTCTGATGTATTCGTGCGTGGAGCACTGTTCAAACTCGACAGAAAGGGCTCCCTTAGAACGGAAAAGGCCACCTTGGCGAAAATTACTGACTTCTGGATTAATTGCAATTACGACCAGCAAATATTATGGACAATACATATATACCGTGGCATCATTACTGCCTATTTGAAATCTCTTGCGTATCCTCGCAAGACTTACAAAATCACGGACCAAATTAAAGTAAAAATTAATTATTGCATATAGGACTGTCATTGCCAGCCTCAAAGACGTGTTGATTTCTAAACTAATTGTGGTGTGGCGATAATAGTATGCCACCACTCGGGAATGTGGCATTACTATCGCCCTTCCACACGGCTCATAATTATATACTCCGTCCAGTCAAATCTTTTGTAACCAGTTGTCCGGAATACAGAATAAACGCACTTTACATCGACATTGTATGTAACTCATCTGAAAGTGATTTTATCAGGCGCTGGTAAATCTTCAAGGACATCTGCTTCAATAGTGTCTCCGGTGCTTTCCATACTCGCCGGAGACTGCATAACAGAGAATGCACGCAGCAGAGGCTGTGATGGCGGTGGTGCACTGATATTAAATTGAATAAGACCGCAGGAAGAGTTATACCGGTGCAGATCCATGTTCTTGAACTGATAGATGCAAAGTACCGAACTGTTCCCACTACCAGAGTGAGCGACAGACCGAGAGACTCCTCTGCCACTCGTGCGGCGAGGTACGTTATCCAGCGACGTCATATGTTCAGCATTTCTCTTTCACTTTCGGAGTATTGTGGTTAAGTTAGTTGTCTCAGCGTCATTTACATCGCTTCGGGGGTTATAAACTTGAAAAAGAATCATTCTGTATAAGAGAAAATGTCCTGACTGACTCATCGTCACCCAGCACTGAGGGTAGAAAATTGGAGAAATTTGGAAAGGGTGTTGACCGTACACTGTAGGCATGGTTTAAGAAGGCATTTTTCGAAATTCCACTCTTAAGATGGTGGAATAGCGGTTTATAAGGTTTTTTGAAAATCCGTCACTATTGAGGCAGTTTTGAAGCTAGAACTAGGAAAAATGGTTATTTGTTTTCTATGTCATAAATAAAAAAATAGGTGAAACTTTGGAAAGACAACCACTGAACGGGTATAGGATCGTGGGTGAAAGTTATTTGGAAAATACTACTAATAAAGCGTTTTTATAACTACATCTACGAAAATTAATATTTGGCTTCTTAGTTAAAAATAAAAAAATACCTGTTTTGAGGTTCTTGGAAATTCAACCCCTAAAGGGGTGAAATAGGGGATGAAAATTTTTATGAAAAACTAAATCTATGAAAATTGTTATGGGACTTCCAAGAAAATATTAAATATTTGTTAGGCAATGAAAGTTTCTTTAGAAATGTCACACCAAGAACTCAAAAGGCAGGATTAGCAAAGACCTCTGACGCCAGCTACCAGAACCACTTTTTGGTCGGAAGTTTATTCTGAAAAGACCATGCTTCTATGGCCTTTGTTATTTTGTTGCCTTTAGTCGTAAGTCTAATTTGCTGCAGCTCCACACTCTAGGCTATCTTGTGCAAGCCTCTTGATCCCTGCTACAACCCACATTACTGTCCACACACACACACACACACACACACACACACACACACACACACACAATCTGAGCACACATATTGTGATGGGCTTTTTCCCCTGTTGTTGAGTGAAAAATCCCTCCCAACAGTGTATAGAGGTGTTTCTGTTCCACAGGGTTTATAACTGAGTAGAATTTTCAAAGTAGTAGTTGTGAACTGTGTTGCGAGTGCTCACGTAGCAACATGAGTGGAGCGAAGCGCCGCGTGAGTTTAAAAGCAGGAAGGAAGGGAGGAAGACTGAGCGTGATCGTAGTGACGTAAGTGTTAGGCGAGCGGCGGTGACGAGGGGGCAGTGACCGGCACGAGGGGCGGTAATGGGGGCACCGGCAGCAGCGGCCTTGGGGGCAGTGCCTCCGCATGGCGATGGAGGCCAAGGAGAGCAGAACGACGCGTCGCCGGCGGGCGACCTCGTGGCAGGCGTCGAAGTGCTGTCCACCTGTCGTGGCCTGTGTCGGGTGTTGGTAGTGACGAAGATGTAAGAAGGAAAAGCCAGAGCGAGATGCAGCCGCAAATGTTCTGTTGCTGAGTTGTGAGACTGTCGCAGTACGTCAGCTGGCGTAACTGCTTTCTATACACGTCGTATTTGACGGTGGCTCACCGCAGTGCAGGCGACTGCACAGCGAGTTTCGAGCACGCTCTAATACACCTGGCGTTGGTCAGTAAGAAAAGTAATATACTGCCCGGCACCATCGCACTAATTTCTTTCGAAATGGCTGGCTTCCGCCAGCATTAGCCATCGTCAGGTCTACAACAAAAATAAGTTAAAAAATTCGAAGAGCTTAAGTTGGTCACATTACGTCAAAATTAAAATATAGTAGAATGAAGTGATGTCATGCCATCAAATACAGCCCATGATTCAATCCAACCACTGCGGAAACAACATTGTCAATGAATGAGGAGGGTCGTATATGTAAAAACTAATTCGCTGGTGGGCTATTGCCACTGACACAGCTCATAAAAAAGTTTTTCAAAAAAAAATTGTAAAAGAGCATACATATCTATTACAATCAATAAAATTTCGTATCGAATAAGATGTATCTTATACATCGAAGAGCCAAAGAAACTGGTACACCTGCCTGACATCTGCGTGCTCGCGGGATCCCTACACGAAATGCCGCATCACGACGTGGCATGGACTCTAATAATGTCTGAAGTAGTGCTGGCGGGAATTGACACTATGAATCCTGCAGGGCTGTCCATTACTCAGTAAGAGCACGACGGGGCGGAGATGTTTTCTGAACAGCGCTTTGCAAGGCATCCCAGATACGCTCAATAATGTTCATGTCTGGGGAGTCTGCTGACCAGCGGTAGTGTTTAAAGCCAGAAGAGTATTCCTGTAGCAATTCTGGACGGACAGCCGCTGTGGACGAGCGATTCCAGGCGCTTCAGTCCGGAACCGCGCTGCTGCTACGGTCACAGGTTCGAATCCTGCATCGAGCATGGATGTGTGTGATGTCCTTAGGTTAGTTAGGTTTAAATAGTTCTAAGTTCTAGGGGACTGATGACCTCAGATGTTAAGTCCCATAGTGGTTAGAGCCATTTTTTTGAATTCTGGACGTGTGGGGTATAGCATTGCCCTGCTGGAATTGCCCAAGTCCGTCGGAATGCACAATGCTTATGAATGGATGCAGGTGATCATACAGGATGCTTACGTACGTGTCACCTATCAGAGTCGCATCTAGATGTATCAGGGTCCCCATATCACTCTAACTGCACACGCCCCCACACCATTACAGAGCCTCCGCCAGCTTCAGCAGTCCCCTGCTGACAAGCAGGGTCCATGGATTCATGAGGTTGTCTCCATACCCGTACACGTCCATCCTCTCGATACAATTTGAAACGAGACTCGTCCGACCAGACAACATGTTTCCACTCATGAACACTCCAGTGTTGCTGTTGACGGTCGCAGGCGGGACGTAAAACTTTGTGTCGTGCAGTCATCAAGGGTACAGGAGTGGGTCTTCAGCTCCGAAAGCCCATATCGATGGTGTTTCATTGAATGGTTTGCACGCTGACACTTGTTGATGGTCCAGCGTTGAAATCTGCAGCAGTTTGCGGAAGTATTGCGCTTCTGTCACGTGGTCGTTGGTCCCGTTCTTGCAGCATCTTTTCCGGCCGCAATGATGTCCGAGATTTCAAGCTTTACTAGTGATACGGCCGTACGGGAAAATCCTCACTTCATCGTTACCTCGGATATGATGTGTCCCATCGCTCGTGCGCCGACTACAATACCACGCTCAAACTCACTTAAATTTTGATAACCTGCCATTGTAGCAACAGTAACCGGTCTCACAACTGCGCCAGACACTTGTTTCCTTATAAAGGCGTTGCCGAACGCAGCACCATATATTGGCTGCTTACTAATCTGTGTGTTTCAGTGCGGATGCCTACATCGGTTTCTTTGGCGCTTCGGTGTATGTAACGTTATTTCAGCTTTTGTATATTTTAAAACAAACGCGCAAACACACACACACACACACACACACACACACACACACACACACACACACATATTCTATAACTACTCATCTCAAAACTTTGATCATCTCAACCATCAAGGACAGTATGAAATCGCGCGCCACTTCTTACGAAAACTTGAAACTAAACGTATGAATATCACATAGCTGTAACAACACGTGAAATGACGGCAGAATTGGTGTTTTTTTTGTGAAAAACTATGTCAAATGCATTTGTAACAGCGAGAAATGACAACAGCAACAGAAATACGTGCTTACTCAGGTCGCAAACAACGGAAGCGAGACCTCAAAATCAACAAAAGCGTAAGTAAATGCCAAATAACGCGATATATAGCGATTCTCTGTCAGTGGTGAACGAAAAAAAATAAAAATAGAAAAAGTTTCATTGTTTACAGGTGACAAACTGTAGACTGAAATGTAGATGTAAGGCTACCAGCATACACAACTAATAACGTCACGTTAGATATGCGGACGAATAAATATTTTTCGAGGATGTGGTTATACAGGAATCTTAACAGCGCAGCCTAAATTGTTTACGAACCGAAACAAATAAAGAACAGAATCTCACTGGCTATCTGCATCTAACTCGTGATTGGCCTTCTTCACTTCCCACGATTTATCGTACTGTTGCCACAATTTACACAGCGCTTAAAAACCGCCTACACTGTAAGTGCACTTTTACCCATATCACTGTTTTCTTTTTATTTAGATACTTCGTTAGCTTTTGCGTCTTAACATTTTTGCTTTTACGAAATATATGGTAATGTCTGTTTGTTGTTGTTGTTGTTGTTGTTGTTGTGGTCTTCAGTCCTGAGACTGGTTCGATGTAGCTCTCCATGCTAATCTATCCTGTGCAAGCTCCTTCATCTCCCAGTACCTACTGCAACCTACATCCTTCTGAATCTGCTTAGTGTTTTCATCTCTTGGTCTCCCTCTACGATATTTACCCTCCACGCTGCCCTCCAATGCTAAATTAGTGATCTCTTGGTGCCTCAGGACATGTCCTACCAGCCGATCCCTTCTTCTAGTCAAGTTGTGCCACAAACTTCTCCCCAATCCTATTCAATACCTCCTCATTAGTTACGTGATCTACCCACCTAATCTTCAACATTCTTCTGTAGCACCACATTTCGAAAGCTTCTATTCTCTTCTTGTCCAAACTATTTATCGTCCATGTTTCGCTTCCATACATGGCTACACTCCATACAAATACTTTCAGAAATAACTTCCTGACACTTAAATCTATACTCGATGTTAACAAATTTCTCTTCTTCAAAAACGCTTTCCTTGCCATTGCCAGCCTACGTTTTATATCCTCTCTACTTCGACCATCATCAGTTATTTTGCTCCCCAAATAGCAAAACTCCTTTACTACTTTTAGTGTCTCATTTCCTAATCTAATTTCCTCGGCATCACCTGATTTAATTCGTTTACATTCCATTATCGTCGTTTTCATTCAATTGCTCTTCCAAGTCCTTTGCTGTCTCTGACAGAATTACAATGTCATCGGCGAACCTCAAAGTTTTTATTTCTTCTCCCTGGATTTTAATACCTACTCCGAATTTTTATTTTGTTTCCTTTACTGCTTGCTCAATATACAGATTGAATAACATCGTGGAGAGGCTACAACCCTGTCTCACTCCCTTCCCAACCACTGCTTCCCTTTCATGTCCCTCGACTCTTATAACTGCCATCTGCTTTCTCTACAAATTGTAAATAGCCTTTCGCTCCCTGTATTTTACCCCTGCCACCTATAGAATTTGAAAGAGAGTATTCCAGTCAACATTGTCAAAAGCTTTCTCTAAGTCTACAAATGCTAGAAACGTAGGTTTGCCTTTCCTTAATCTTTCTTCTAAGATAAGTCCTAAGGTCAGTATTGCCTCACGTGTTCCAACATTTCTACGGAATCCAAACTGATCTTCCCCGAGGTCGGCTTCTATCAGTTTTTCCATTCGCCTATAAATAATTCGTGTTAGTATTTTGCAGCTGTGACTTATTAAACTGATAGTTCGGTAATTTTCACATCTGTCAACACCTGCTTTCTTTGGGATTGGAATTATTATATTCTTCTTGAAGTCTGAGAGTATTTCGCCTGTCTCGTACATCTTGCTCACCAGATGATAGAGTTTTGTCAGGACTGGCTCTCCCAAGGCCGTCAGTAGTTCTAATGGAATGTTGTCTACTCCCGGGGCCTTGTTTCGACTCAGGTCTTTCAGTGCTCTGTCAAACTCTTCACGCAGTATCATATCTCCGATATCATCTTCATCTACATCCTCTTCCATTTCCATAATATTGTCCGCCCTTGTATAGACCCTCTATATACTCCTTCCACCTTTCTGCTTTCCCCTGTTTGCTTAGAACTGGGTTTCCATCCGAGCTCTTGATATTCATACATGTGGCTCTCTTTTCTCCAAAGGTCTCTCTAATTTTCCTGTAGGCTGTATCTGTCTTACCCCCAGTCAGATAAGCCTCCACATCCTTACATTTGTCCTCTAGCCATCCCTGCTTAGCCATTTTGCACTTCCTGTTGATCTCATTTTTGAGACGTTTGTATTCCTTTTTGCCTGCTTCATTTACTGCATTTTTATATTTCTCCTTTCATCAATTAAATTCAATATTTCTTCTGTTACCCAAGGATTTCTACTAGCCCCCGTCGTTTTACCTACTTGATCCTCTGCTGCCTTCACTACTTCATCCCTCAGAGCTACCCATTCGTCTTCTTCTGTATTTCTTTCCCCCGTTCCTGTCAAATGTTCCTTTATGCTCTCCCTGAAACTCTGTACAACCTCTGGTTTGGAACCGCGGGACTGCTACGGTCGCAGGTTCGAATCCTGCTTCGGGCATGGGTGTGTGTGATGTCTTTAGGTTAGTTAGGTTTAAGTAGTTCTAAGTTCTAGGGGACTTATGACCTAAGATGTTGAGTCCCATAGTGCTCAGAGCCATTTGAACTATTTTTTAGTCAGTTTATCCAGGTCCCATCTCCTTAAATTCCCACCTTTTTGCAATTTCTTCAGTTTTAATTTACAGTTCATAACCAATAGATTGTGGTCAGAGTCCACATCTGCCCCTGAAAATGTCCTACAATTTAAAACCAGGTTCCTAAATCTCTGTCTTACCATTATATAATCTATCTGATACCTTTTAGTATCTCCAGGATTCTTCCATGTATAAAACCTTCTTTTATGATTCTTGAACGAAGTGTTACCTATGATTAAGTTATACTCTGTGCAAAATTCTAACAGACGGCTTCCTCTTTCATTTCTTAGTTCAATCCATATTCACCTACTATGTTTCCTTCTCTCCCTTTTCCTATTGTCGAATTCCAGTCACCCATGACTATTAAATTTTCGTCTCCCTTCACTACCTGAATAATTTCTGTAATGTCTGTATACTGAATATTTCACGACTTTTACTCTGTATTTAACTTGCATGAATATGACTATCAGTAGATACGTGATAGTTATAATTGCGCTAGACTTTCTTTCATTTTGAGGATCGTAAATATTTCCAAGATCGAGCCACAATAACTCCCTATTCTGTTTCGTAGCCTATTAAGAGCGAAACTTGGAATCGTGTCATACAAATAATTCATGAAGTACTTTCGAAACATGGACGAGGTTAAGATTCTTCGGTTTCATCATTTTTTGCTTTTTTGTGTCATGCTCATACACAGGAGTACATTCTCAGCGTCACGGGACCACGGGGAACCTTCTTGAAGCACGTAAAGACGCTGTCAACGACGCGTTATCTTGCCTCACACAGCCCTGCAAACACTGCTAGGATGCTGCGCAAACAGTTCTTTTCTCAGACTCGTGATAAAGTCACCAGGTCCAGACACACCTACTGTGAGATTCACTATGATTCAGATGTGTGTGACATACATACGTGACAGGATCTCCAAGCTCAAAGTTGTCGACAATATTCTGCAGTCCATATCGCGAAAATTTATGACTGAAAGGTCTCCTCTTGTCCTGTCCGCATTGTACACACACACACACACACACACACACACACACACACACACACACACAGAGAGAGAGAGAGAGAGAGAGAGAGAGAGAGAGAGAGAGGAGTACCAATCTGAATGTGTCTCTCTCTAAAGTACAGGCCGTAGAACTATTTTCCATTAATTTCAAGCGTGCATTATGTTGGAGGCTGAAAGGTACTCCTGGAGCCTTCAGTGGATCTAGACTTGCTGCCTGACAAAAAAAGTATATGAAGCAGCAAGAAGATAGGGTCGAATGTCACTGTAACTTCGTCCGTGTACACACCATTTGCGAGTACATAAATGATCAGATTTCAGCGTCAGATGAGTGATCACTGTCTTGGGCTTCTTTTGGTCAGCTGGTTTAATCGTGCAATATCCAAATTTGTGGGACATTCCAATGTGATAGTGGTCCGATACCGGACTGCTTGGGAACATGGGGGCAGTCATACAAGTCGTTAAGGTTCCATTCGACCATCAGAAAGGAGTATCACCATATTGTGCACTAAGCACATCGTAATCCCTTTGATGAAGCTCTGATGGTACACCGCTAAATCACAGACGTTCTGTGCCCTCGCGTGTTACTTCACGTGGTGCCATTTTTTCAACCGGACTCTCCACATCCTCACATGGAAAGTGTCTTTCGGAGAACTGTCTACGTGATGTTGAGGTACTCTCGTGGCCAGCAAGATCCTCATATCTCTCCCCAATAAAACTTATTAGGACCATCTTGGATGTCAACTTCTTCCCAGTACTAGTATCCAGGAATCAAGGATCAATTAAACAGTTGTACCGAGCGAGGTAGCGCGGTGGTTAGACCACTCGACTCACATTGGGGAGGACGACTATTCAAACCTGCGTCCAGCCGTCCTGTGTTAGATTTCCTGTGATTTCCCTGAATCGTTGTAGGCAAATGCCAGGATGGTTCCTTTGAAAGGGCACGGCTGATTTCCTTCTCCATTCTCCCCTAATCCGAGCTTCGATGTGATAGGAGCCCTACATTTCCGATCAATATCTAATGATACGCCATGAGATCATTTCTGTGCGTTCTCTTTGGTGCATGAATGGTTGTTTCCCAATATACTGCTGCGACTGACTATTAACTCTTCTTTCACCTACGAACGAAGCTGGTCCCGGCGGAGGTTCGAGTCCTTCCTCGGGCATGTGTGTGTGTGTGTGTGTGTCTGTGTGTGTGTGTGTCTGTGTGTGTGTGTGTGTGTGTGTGTGTGTGTGTGTGCGCGCGCGCGTTTGTCCTTAGGATAGTGTAGGTTAAGTAGTGTGTAAGCTTAGGGACTGATGACCTTAGCAGTTAAGTCCCACAAGATTTCACACACGCAACCTACGGACGAACTTATGTAATAGATCCACGTACTGCTCACACAGATACTAACTAGTCCCATGCAGTGTCTGTACGATACAAGTAAACTACCAATCCCGGTGCAACAGAAAATATTATCAAGGCCTTGACGGGTACTGCGTAAAGCTTTCTTCGGATAATTCAATATTATCGATAACTAAATTACCTACAAAAATTATCAAACTGGGAACTGCTATTATCTTCCAAATCATTAGTATGGAGAGTGACTAGTAGTCCCGCGTCGTAGTTTCCTAGGAGACACCAGCATCTCTATTGTCTATTGACCCAGAATAACGTGTTCAGTTTTTCCCGTTACGATGTCCTTAGTCCCCATAAACATGACTCCGGTGTTAAATATGATGTAGTTGTTTATTTATCTTTTTATGTAGAAATCGGCTCGATTTTAAACCGATTTTTCTTTCAGAACTTACGAAACACACAATCCACGTTATTACTTCGTTTCTGGCTTGTAGGAATTTACGTACAAAGAGCTCGAGTGGTTTGACGTTTCAGAATCCGAGCTAATTGCTTACATACGATAATTTTAGTGGAGATCTGTATGTCTGGTGGTGTACCGGTACATCGCTTGACTGGAAACCAAGAGGTGGCGGGATCGAATCCCGGTCGGACTACGAATTTTTCAGACTACGTTTTATCCTAGCCTTCACTTCTAAACGATGTGAGGAATCTCCAGAAACGACACGTTCGGATTCTACACGTTAAACTGTGGGTCCCTTTTCCCCGGTTGGACAACCGGGGTAGGTTAGGAACGCGCGGATCGGCGATTGGCGTGCAATAGGACAGGACGACTTGCGCTAGGCCAGTCGTCCGCCCCCGGTAGCTGAATGGATTGCCGGCACGGTAGCTCATCGTGTTCTGTCAGAGAGCTGGCTGCTCTCTGTAATTAAAAAACCAGAGTAAAAGGATCAACAACGAACTTCAACGAATGTCATGTGACGCCCGCTACAAGCAAATGCAACGATCCTTAACGAACAAAATGGAAAAAAAAATCAGCGCGACGGATTGTCAACCCTCTAGGTCCGGGTTCGATTCCCGGCTGGGCCGAGGAATTTTTTCCGCCCAGGGACTGAGTGTTGTGTCATCATCATCATCATCATCCTGTCGTCCTCATATCCTCATCGGCTGCAGGTGGCGTCAAATTGAAAGACCGGCACCCGGCGAACGGTCTGCCCGACGGGGGCCCTAACCAAACGGTTCAAATGGCTCTGAGCACAATGGGACTTAACATCTGAGGTCATCAGTCCCCTAGAACTTAGAACTACTTAAACCTAACTAACCTAAGGACAGCAGACACATCCATGCCCGAGGCAGGATTCGAACCTGCGACCGTAGCAGTCGCGCGGTTCCGGACTACAGCGCCTAGAACAGCATGGCCACCGCGGCCGGCTCAGGGGGGCCCTAACCATACGATTATATAAAACCAGGCCATTAAGGCTGACGAAATTATTATTATTATCATTATTTTATTCTTTTGGACCGAGGGGATCGGGGCTGTTGTTCCGACAGTAGACTAGCTGAATGCAAATCCATATCTGGTCATCGAGATTCGGTTAATGTGGTATCCTGGGGTGGTTCCTTTTCGTACGCCAAGGCTGATTTCATTGCTCACCTATGGAATCCTTCCGTGTTCTCTTTAGACCAGCCCGTGTCTGTGCTAAGTTTTTACTGACCTCACATGCTACTCTCTATTATCTACCTCCCTTGGACCTCAAGAGTTGTGCCTCAATGACAGGCTTCAGTTACTGTTTACATTACAGTTAACATCGAGGCGCTAATCTTTATTAATACTATCTAATTCAGGTTTACTTCAATACTGCTGATACCCATGTCGTCCTTGTACACGCTGATTAAAATGGGAGAGGGGGGAGGGAGGGGCGCATTATGCACTCTGTACTCACTTTTAAGCAATACACGAAAACTGAGTTTAACCTTTCAATTTTCATTTTTTCGCTCTCTGCATGAATTTTTGTTTTATCTGTGACTGGTTGGCTGTAGGAGTCCGCTATGACAGTCTCCCTGAGGGCTTCGTTCGTTATTGACGGATGACGTAATCCGTTCGGGTCATTGGCGTCGATAGAAACATGTTTTACGAAATGCTGATGGGTGTCTAATGAATGATGGGTGTCTAATGCGGAAAGTAGCGACATCTGATCCGAAATACACTTAAGGAATAGCTGTAGCGATAGTAGTAGCTTCATTCACTCGTGCGTGACTATAAAGCTAATTGGATGTAGCATTTATATACAGACATTGACATATTGACAGGTGTGTTTTGATTGGGATGGGGCAGGTAGTCGCCATTATCCGTATAGAAGGAATCATTCCAGCATTTTCCTGAAATAATTCAGGGAAATTACGGAAAACCTACATCAAGATGGCCAGATACAGAGTAAGGGCCTCAGTCCTCCTGAATATGATGCCAGTCTATTTAAAACAATGTTACCTCTTTCGTATTATCCTTGGTGCACAGTTCTGTTTTGTTTATACACTCCTGTAAAAGCCTTAATAATACAAAAATTAGTGTTTCACTGTTAAGTCACTTCTCAATACTGATCACTGCTTAGAGGTAGGTGATAGTATGGACAAAAACAATTTAAAAAGTTCCAGTAAACATGGGTCCTAAGATGCATACTTCACGAACTATGAGCACTTTCCTGTCTTCTGTACTGTGAAACACATCTTGTCTTCTGAACAAGTGCTCATGGAGGCTATGGTAAGCATTTTACAGCCTATGTTTACTTTACAATTTTTTGATGTTTTGGTTCGTACTACCACCTCCCAAAATATGAAAGGTAAAGACCTTGCCGTAATAGTGGTGTATTTGACAATATTGAAGATGAACAAGTACTCGTAGCTCTTAAGGTATGCATTTTACAGCCCATTTTTTCTTCCTTCCGCCATTCACCGTACTATGGTTTGAGGAGTGTCTTGTAAATCTTTCTTGACAGCCAAGAGTTTTCAGGTAATAGCTTCCTAACTGCAGCTCTCGGCGTACAGTTCATTTTTTAGCGTTGTACAAAGCACTGTGTCCCGTGATTTTTGGCCGACCTGTTATGTGCACATCGATTCGATAAAGTTTTGCGCAACATTTTTCTTTTTTCTCTTGGTAGTGGATTTTCGCATCACTTTAATATAAATATCAGTATATAACGGGAAAGTCGCCTTTTGCATTCTGCACATGTGAATATGCAACATGCAAACGGCCCTTTTCATGTAAACTATTACAGTTTTGCATAATGCTGTCCTACAATGCTTCATCGTCATAGCGTTTAAGTTTCCATAGCCGCCAGCTTAAATGAAGTGACTACTGTTGTCGCGGACGGAGATTATGTCCACACGAAGATGGAATGTCACACAAATGTAAACACACCGAAGGGTTAATAAGGAGCAACAGAGGTTGAACATCACAATGGCATCATCGCAGACTTCATTCGTAGTAATTCCTCATCCTTTTTTAAAGTTCGGATATATGAAACAGAACGCTGGTAGTCAACATCAGGCGAATTCTGACTCTGACTTGCATCCCTCACATAGTTGTCAGGTAGTAATCGTTTCGCGTGCTGGTTACACGGTAAGGTTTGCCTTGTAATCTCCACGTCTTCACACTGCCTTCCATAAACACTGCAGCGTAATTACAAGTTAGTAGCTTGCGGCAGCTGCCGAGTTTTATGGACTAACAAGGAGACTGCGCGTAATCGTTGTCAGCTGTTTCCTCCAAATTTATTGCGTATGCAGTGCTTGATCAGATGTTGAGGTGACACAAGTGGGGGCTCTACGGGGCCATGAAAATGACTTACAAGTTCATGTCCCCCTCAATCGGTAATTCTGGAATTCAGTATGGTGTTAGCCCGTCGTTAGCCATGATGACAGCTTCCATTCTTGCAGGCGTACGTTCAATCACGTGCTGGAAGGTTTCTTGGGGAATGGCAGCCCATCCTTCACGGATTGCTGCACTGAGGAGAGGTTTCGATGTCGGTCGGTGAGGTCTGGCTCGAAATCGACGTTCCAAAACAACCCAAAGGTGTTCTGTAGGATTCAGGTCAGGGCTCTGTCCAGGCCAGTCCATTATAGGGATGTTATGGTCGTGTAACCATTCCGCCACAGGCCGTGCATTATGAACAGGTGCTCGATAGTGTTGAAAGATGCAGTCGCCATCCCAGAATTGCTATTCAACAGTGGTAAGCAAGAAGGTGCTTAAAACATCAATGTAGGCCAGTGATGTGATAGTACCACGCAAAACAACTATGTGTGCAAGCCCCCTCCATGAAAAACACGACCGCACCATAACGCCACCCCCTCCGAATTTTACTGTTGGCACGACACACGCTGGCAGATGACGTTTACCGGGCATTCGCCATACCCACACACTGCTATCGAATCGCCTCATTGTATACCGTGATTTGTCATTCTACACAACGTTCTTTCACTGTTCATTCATCCAATATTTACGCTCCTTCCACCAAGTGATGCGTCGTTTGGCATTTACCGGCATGATGTTGCGTGGCTTATGAGCAGCCGCTCGACCGTGAAATCCAAGTTTTCTCACCTCCCGCCCAACTGTCATGCAGTTTGGAATTCCTGTGTGACGGTCTGGACAGATATCTGCGTATTACACATTACGACCCTCTTCAACTGTCAGTGGCCTCTTGTCAGTCAACAGACGAGGTAGGCCTGTACGCTTTTTTGCTGTACATGCCCCTTCACGTGTCAGCTTCACTATCACATCGGAAACAGCGGACCTAGGGATCTCGGGTACAGACGTATGACACAAGTGACACCCAATCACCTGACCACGTTCGAAGTCCTTGAGTTTCGTGGAGCGCCCCATTCTGCTCTCTGACGATGTCTAATGACTACTGAGGTCGCTGATATGGAGTATCTGGCAGTAGATGGCAGCACAATGTACCTAGTATGAAAAAGAATGTTTTTGGGGGTGTTCGGATACTTTTGATAACATAGGGTACGTTAGCATACTTCCCAGGCAGCGGTTGGCGCAGCGGAAAGAGTACAGGACGGTAATGTGAGCGTCGTGGAGTGCCCATTCGATAGAGCAGTTCCATATTAGTTTAGTGCTTTATTCGTTTGATCCTCGTGTATTAACAGTGACAGTAAAATACGAAGAATAACGGCAGCACCGTCGTGGCCGGTGGTGACTGCTACCGCCATGCAGCAGCGCAACTGGAGTACTGACTATTCTTCGTGTTTTAATGTTTCTGTTATACATATCGATGAAATGAATATCGGGCTAGACTAATTTTGAACCGCTCTATCGAACGGACACGCGAAATTCCATTTTAAAAATAATTTCGTTTCTGATAGGAAACAAATCGGCGCTTTCCGTCGACACTGGGTGTCGCATGAAAGACGTAATGAGCAGTTTTTGGTTGCGCTGACTCCAGTTACATATTGCAAAGCCTCAAACTACACATTGCTGAAACGAAATTGTAAATATCTTCTGAAACACCAGAGAAAATACACCTAATGACTCTTACGTGGGACACTCAGTGTGTACACGAAAAAAAAATCAGTAGCCTCCAGGAATGTGTTCAGTAGTATCAGGGTAAAAGATGTGCATACTGAGCAATTTTAGTGTAAGTGATTCATTTGTCACCCTCATTGGCGACCGGATGGCGCTCAGGAGACTTCCTGTGCACCCATTGTCTTGAATCTGCATGCAGTAACTGTGCTAAGGTGAAAGGATCCCACTAAGTTTAAAGGCTGTCACTTTCATTCTAGAGTACAACCGTACCCCACCTACGACTACGTATTCTTGTTGAGCACCTTCAGCCATTTGAACCGGATCGCATTTTGGGCCTGTGGCAAACTGGATGGACGTATCGACGGATTGCTGCACAAGCTGGCGACAGTGTACCGGTAGTATGTCACTGCCTTCAGCGCTGGCCTGTGGAACACTCCCGCACCTCTAGACCAGGTTCTGGGCGTCCGCGGAGTACATACACACCCAGTGTCGACGCATTGTGCGAGCAGCTGTTGCCGACCGATTATGATTCTAGGTCGGAATCCGGGCACATGTTGCACCTGTTGGATCATCAGGATTTACATAACGTGTGTCTCCGGCCAGGGTACCACTGACACGTCGACACTACTAGGCATGGCTACTCTGGTGTCGTGAGAGAGCTGACTTGAGAGTGAAATGCCGCTTTGCTTTCTTCACTGATGAGAGTGGGTTCTGTCTGTATGCGAATGATGGACGTATACGTCTACGGTGTAGACCTGGTCCAGAGTGCATTCCCCAGGCTTTATAGTGTGTGTGCGGGGACGCGGGGGGCAAAAGTTACAACTAGTGCTCACATTGGGTGTTTCTGTAGGGTAAAATAACCAGTATCGGCTATATTGGACAGGCTATTATCCCCGTGCTACTGCTATTTCTTCGATAGGAAGGTGAGGCGCTTTTTCAAGAGGACAATGCACGTACACATACGGCTGCTACAACGCAGCGTGCTCCTCATAGAGTACCATAACTGACTGGTGTACCATAACTGACCTGACAGCATCATCGCCAGCTCTCTCGCCAGTTGAAAAAGTATGGGACATACAGATAAATGGCATGCAAGCATCACTGCCGAATTGCAACAAAAGACGCAAGATGCGTGGGACTGTCTATTGCAGAACGCCATTTGGCATCTTTGTAATCCATTACATACGAGGATACACGCCTGCGTCAGAGGGGATACGCAGTGTACTCAATTGACTGTTTGGAGGCCGTTTACTGTGATGTGTTCGTTTAATTTGGTCTGAAGTTTTTATCATATACTCCTACAATGAAGAACTAATTCTCACCTCACTTGTCAGTAAAATGATCTTGTCCAAGAGGGCGTTGCATGTTTTCCCTAAGTGTATATGTAAATAATTACCCCTCCGACACATGCACCCTCCCTCCACAGCCCCGAATCCGTGCCTTCTCATACGCTCGTACCGAGCGAGACGGCGCAGTAGTGACCACACTGGACTCGTGTTCAGGACGACGACGATTAAAGTCCCAATCCCGCTATCCAGATTTGGTTTTTCGTGATTTGCTTAGCTCTCTCCAAGCGAATGCTGCTTGCTTTCTTTGAAAGGGCTCGGTGTATTTCTTTCCCATTTTTCCTTAATTTGCGCTTTTGATTCGCCTCTAATGACCTTTTCGACGACAGGACGCTAAACTCGGCTCTTCCCTTTCTTCCTTCCGTACGCTTTTAGTCCTATAGGTTTGGATGTTTTGTCAAAACGATCGCGAAGCCATACCGCTCAGCTTATTCGTTGGAGAGGTGGTCGTAATTCAGTGGGCGCTCAGTGCAGCGGTTCCAAAGTGCTCGCGCCGTCGTCAGTTCGATCAAGGCCGACAAGAATCTTCCGTAAACAGACCCTGCCTTCGTGTTGTCACTGCGAACCCAGTGGCAGTCATGCAAGGTTACGTAACGGCCTCCGGCCCTCTGATAAAGCGAGGCACCCGCTTGTTTGTTTGCTGCGTTCTCTGCGCTCACCGCTGACCATGGAGACACACGACACCTCGCTTGCACTCTAAAAAACCTTCACAGTCCTCTTCTTTTTTGTTTTTTGTTGGTATTTAATACCCTCAGCAGGGTTAGAAATACAATCACAACAGTAGATTATGTTTAAGGAGAGATGTAGGGCAATACAGCGAAAACATCGTAGTTTTTGCTTAATTTATTAGATTGGTCCTAAATTAATGACATCTCAAAAGTTTCACAATCGAAATCTGCCAAGAAACATGTTTTCCATGCTGTGATCCACACCATCTCTGCCTAGAAATTTCTTTTTGTTAATTGTTCGGTTATACAATCGAAACAGATGTATCTAGAACACTGTGTAAGGAATGAAGGTCAAGAAATTAGAAAATGAGAAACACTAACAGATTGACACGGAAAGAAATCCACATTACAAATAGATTTTGGAAAAGCCATCAGGGCCAGTGTGCATACTGTGAAAACAATTTCATCAAGCAGTATTCTTCCACAAACTATCGACGGATGAAAATCCTCAGCACTTCTTCTATGACATGTCGTGGTACAAGTATCTTCAGACAGAAGCCACTGGAAAGCCCTACTCCCATAAGCATGGTTCGTCACTTGCTGTTTTAAATGTTATAAAGCCAACTTTCAAATACCTAGCCAATCTGTAACTGCTGAAAAAATGCTTACATGGAAAAACACAACGTACGAATGAGAGCTGCAATCTCCTAATATGGACGCGTTGTACAAAAACAGTATTTTTATTCTCAAATGTTATGAAGATGCATGTGATGCTTGTCTGGTGTTTAACAGCGGGAATGCAAGTAGGGTTAAGTGCTCGCAGAATGAGGGTGCTATCCAGGTGCATTCACACTGGTCGTACTCAGAAGCACCGGTGAAACGCGACAGAGCCCAGGCAGCAGAAGAAAGTATGAAAAAGTAGACCAGGCAAAGGAGGCATGGGAAGAAAATACTCCAGGAAAACAAGGAAGAGAATGAAGGTTATGGAAATGGACAGCGTTAGACTAGAGGTGCGGCAATATTGTTAAAAATTGAAATAAAAACTTTAAATCAGATTTGCCGTCGAGTGATTCTTTTGTTATGCAACTCTTCTCAGGAAATACAAAAGTAACTAACCTGAAATCACTCACTGAATAATCCTGTGGAGCACGTTATCTTGTGTCTGAGAAAAGTTCTCATTTACTGCATGTGGAAAATAGAGCAGCCTCGGTTAACATAAAACTGAAAAATTAATGTGAAAGTCAGTATAAGTTTAAACAAAACTGTATTGCACACGTTTTATTAGCTTTTTATGCAAATGTAAGCTGTAAAGTTTCAGCTTTAATGCTTGATTAGTTTATGAGAATGGACTATAAATAGTTTGGACAAGAAGAGAATAGAAGCTTTCGAAATGTGGTGCTACTGAAGAATGCTGAAGATTATATGGGTTGATCACATAACTAATGAAGAGGTATTGAATAGAATTGGGGAGAAGAGAAATTTGTGGCACAACTTGACTAGAAGAAGGGATCGGTTGGTAGGGCATATTCTGAGGCATCAAGGGATCACAAATTTAGCATTGGAGGGCAGCGTGGAGGGTAAAAATCGTAGAGGGAGACCAAGAGATGAATACACTACTCAGATTCAGAAGGATGTGGGTTGCAGTAAGTACTGGGTAATGAAGAAGCTTGCACAGGGTAGAGTATCATGGAGAGCGGCATCAAACCAGTCCCAGGACTGAAGACAACAACAACAAAACAACAATTTATGAGAAAAGGTACACTAAATATCCACTGGTAATTAAAAATTCAAATATAAAATGAATGTTCATGAAAATTATCGAACAAAAGCTGCTCAGAATATTTTGTGCTATGTTCTACATGAATGTCTCAAGTTTTAGCATGAGAACGTTCAGCAAACCTAATTGCAGATAGCTGGGGATTTGAAATTCGCTCTTCTTGGGTACAAATCCAGTATTTGTATCACTGTTGCACCTATGCAACTGTGAACTCAACTGTAAGTGAATAAAATTTGTTTGAAGTACTGTTCTGGCTAATATACCACATATTCCCTAAGCCAGCCCGGAAAAACGCGTACTGCTTCTACAGATGACGTAACATAGGCATCGCTAATGTTTCACAAATGGTCAATGATATGATACGCGAATTGAGGTGGCGTTCATTAAAACAAACGCGTTTATCGTTGCGACACAATCTTCCCATAATATTTAATTTACGTACTTTCTCCTCATTGTGTGAAATTTCTTTGTTGGCGCCTACCTACATAGAGAGAAATGAGCATCATGATAAAATAAATCAGAAGTCGCACGGGAAGATTTAAGTGTAGTTTTTCCCGCGCGTTGTTCGAGAGCGGAATGATAAAGAAATAGCTTGTAGGTGGTTCGATGAACCCTTTGCCAGGGACTTAATTGTGAATTGAAGAATAATCATGTAGAGGGAGACAGAAATTGAAACTAGATTTTTGAGGTGGCACGCAAAGGGGCAACTGTTTTGTTGTATCGTTGATGCTCGCAACCATTCAACCCGCTGGAAAGATAGTATGACTTTTTTTTCGGGCTATGCATATTTACCATTAATTGAGAGCTCTTGAAAGAAGGGTGTAGTGTTTGCTCTGGTAAGACACTTGATTCCTATTCGTGATGTCCCTGCCCAGTCATCCAGATTTAGACTTTACTTGGTTCCTTACATCGATACGAGAAATGGCGGCAGGACAGGTCATTTGGGCAGGACACGGACTACCTGCTCCTCTGTTCTTCACCAATCTGAGATGTGCTCGATCTGTAATAATCTCTTCGTCGATTGGATGTTACAACATAATGTTGTTTTCCTTCTTGCCTGTACTCCACTTCTCATGAACTCTCAAATGGATCTAAAATGTAAATAATTTCAGGAGACGAAACAGTAGTCACCCTCGAAAAAAGATCGCTCTGGAAGATGTAGAAATGATACTAGATTTTTATGAGATTTTCCACCAGTGACAGAGGTTACGGCAGTGAAATGTATGTTCCATTCATTTGTGTGAAATTAGCGTAGTAAGATGGGTCGACGTGAGATAATGCCAGAAAGAAGCTGTCGCATTTGTACGTGTTCATGACCATGTCGTGCATGAAGCTGCCCGATTTGTCGGTGTATCGACGCGACCTGTCCAACATGTCTGCAACGAGTTGTGTACCATTCGCAGTCGTGTCTAAGAACAGTGGTCCTGAAAAGATGCACACCGACGTATGCACACATTGTCATTGACACTCTGTTTCCAACACGACAGGAATTGTAGATTTATTATGGGTCCATATCAACCAGTTTCTTAGCGAACATTGTGAGGATAACTGCGTGCAATGGCCATTTGAAGTCCGGTACCTCACAAAAGGCCATTGCTCACAGTTGCACATACAGCTGCACATCTTGAAGGGTCCAAACAACACAGAAATTGGACAGGAGCTTAATCAGTGCGTGTAGCGTGGTCCGACAAGTCGCGATTTAGCCTCTTTTTTTCAATGATGCAAGGCGTCAAGTGTCCCAGGGGCCCAGTGAAGCGATCAACCCGCATTGGAGGTGGTTCTGTGATTTTTCGTTTGGGGGGGTGGAGAGAGCTTTGGGGGATGGTTTCGTACATGACTTGGCTCCACTCGTTATCGTCAACGTGAACTTGAACTAGGACGTTTATACCAAAATTCTTGGTGCGCAAGTGTTGTCTTTCCTTCTACATTTCGTAATGAGTTTACGGTACGTCTTCCAGATGATAACTATGTTGTCCGGGCCGCACGTTCCTTGTTTGACGAACACCCGGGCATACCATCGTACCTAGACTTCCCCGCTAAATCACCCGATATTAATGCCACAGCAAAAGTCTGGGACTACAATGAAATTTTCGGTCCGCAGCGGTTGTGTTTTGATGTGAAACTTCCTGGTTGATGAAAACTGTGTGCCGAACCAAGACTCGAAATCGGGACTTTTGCCTCCGCGGGCAAGTACTCTACGAGCTGCGCTACCCAAGCAAGACTCAAGACCCGTCCTGGGAAGTTTGGAAGGTAGGAAACGAGATACTGGCGGAAGTAAGGCTGTGAAAGCTGGTCGTGAGTCATGCTTGGGTAGCTCGGTTGGTAGAGCACTTGCTCGCGAAAGGCGAAGGTCCCGTGTTTGAGTCTCGGTCTGGCACACAGTTGCAATTTGCCAGAAAGTTTCAGTGTCTGAGACTGCTTTAAACAGTAGGCGAAACATTGCCATGACGTACACGCTTTTTTGTAGCTCTATAGGGTCGAATCATCAGTGAGTGTTTTCAACTGAATATGAAAGACTTGACTAAACCTATGCTATTCTCTAGGCTAGAGGCAGTGTTACACGATCTAGCGGTTCGTCTACTGTGGGAGCCAAAAGAATTAGTCGTTTGTGGTAGTTCCATTAATCAGTATCACTTGAAGGCGACATTTAATACTTCGTACCGTTCGTGAAATATCGGAGGTGTTCACATTAGTGGGACACAATGCGTTGTAAACTTCGCACCTAACGAGATGGTGGTCTGGTTAAGAAATAGAACCTGCGTTAGCGAGGAGATGTTTGTTATCTCTGTGGGTAATCTAAATGAAGAGTTTCGCTGATTTATCCAAAATCAGTCAAGGTGAATGCTGGCATGGTTACTCAAAAAGGCCACTGCCGATTTGAAGTCGCGCAGTTCCCGCAGCTATTCAGTCATGTACACTCATCTTTTACTTTATACCTTTTAAAATATGTGGGTAACAATACAGTAAAATTATATTTCACTAATTTAAGCACTAGCTTGTCTATTACAAAACTAAAATACAACCTTTAGACCACTACCTATTGAGGTCGTGGACAGAGTGGAACAGACAGTGTTGCAAATGTATTCTTGCCCATGTGTTCACTAAATGGGACTTGTACGGCAACCACGGGTCTACTTTTTAATTTTTTTTGTGCTATCGATCGACTTACCACCCAGCCAGCAGATCTGGCATTTGCGTACCGTTTTAGGCTCTGACTTGTAGAGACTGTCTCGAAATTGAATGTAGCTCATGTTGGGAAGTTGAATGCGCCACATGATAGACTTAGAATGTACAAGCCCCTGTGTGGAAAAAAATTTTGCCACACAGTTTATACGACAGTGCTAGAGAGTATTACGTTGAAAATTACAGAGTGGGATAGGGTGATCCATGTTTTACTTAGCAGTGTAATTTGTAAACCTGTCATTGCGACGTTCTGCTTGACAAGATGGACTCACTGTCATATTTGAGTTAAAATTAAAGAGCAAATGCAAACTTTATTTTTAAACACTTTATAGACAAACCTACTGTTAAGGCTGACAGGCGAAATTGAAATTTGTGAAAGGAATGTAAAGTACAATCGCAAAAACAGCAACAAATGAGCTAAATTGTCACTAAAAAATTCTTATCACCGGGCAGTTCTGGCTAGCAATCTATGTCATTTGGTGCAAGGCCACGCAAATCATTTATTTGGGAAAATTTGGTAACAAAAATTGTGGTGCAAATTCGTAATATGTAAAACTATTGTTTCAATTCGTAATACATAAAATGTGCTTTAATACAGTAAAATTACGATCAGTGTGTCCGTCAGACGTTCGAAAATACTGTCGGGGCGGCCTTGTGTCTATGGCCGTCCGAACAAATTACTGCGTCCGTAATATTAGCCGCTGATATATCGAACGAAACTCTTCACGTCAGAATCAGTAACACTTTATTGAAATACCCAGGAAGTTGGTTAAAACGACGCGTTTTATATGGAAGTAGGATCGGCCCGACAGCTAGAACATTCAGCAGTCATAAGCAACTCGTAATTAAGTAACAATGGGATGAAAAAACTGTTCTAAGAGTGAGCGCACAAGCGTCATAGAATACAACGCCTCTAGCGGCTGGCGCGGAAGCACTTTAACAGTGTTGCAAAATTACACGCCAAAACCACACTACTTGCACCGCACTGTAGCGTCACTTCTGTTTGCTACAATACGGCAGACCAGCTGTGGGGTTTGTGGCAGCACGCAGCTGTATTACATGAGCTATATGGATAAACCGCGTCTAAACTACCGTGTTCGTAACGATTTGGACGCCTGTGGGACGTTGAAATTTTACCCATGCTCTCTCTATACACAATTAGCTGTTTATTACTTCCAAACAAAGGTATACCGATGGTAATGCTTTCCGGTGAGCAGTGTCACCTTTTATATGGATTTTGCTGCTCTCCGGAAGCGATCGTCTTCCTGCGCTGCCAGCCAGGAGGAACGGCAGGACGACGTCACTCATGCACTGCAGCGCCTCTGGCAGCGATATCGGGGACAAGGTCGTAGACGGCGGCCCCCAGTAAACAGCGAGTCCGCGGGGGCGTCCACTAGGAGACGCGTAGGCCTGACAGCCGTTGTGGGGGAGCCACGTTCTGCCTCTGCGCGAATGTTCGCGCTCCTAAGTGATGTGTTTACCGGCTTTTGCTATCTCGTCGGCCTTCTCCTGGCAGTCGTCTAATACAACATCGTTGACAATGTTGACCATCTCTTCTTCTGCAACCTCCACTGGACATCGGGGGCCGTGTCGTGATTACGAGCACAATGAGTTGCAATCAATCTCTTGCATACCGTAAGATACCCAGAGCCAAAAACTTCTTTCGGCTTTTCTTCTGTCCCCTCACGTCATTATCCATCCAAGAATTTATTCTACGGGAAACGATGTGGGTCTCAAGGATTTTTGAGAACAATAGACAGCATCAACTTCGGTATAGCTTGACACGTGACTCAGTGCACGGTCTCAGACGAAGTCAAATACGGTGAAGTAACCATCAGGTCATTGCTTAATTCAACACCACGCAACCTTAGCTCGAGTAGTGTGGAAGAAGTGATGCTATTTTTGTCTTGCATCGCAAGGACAGCAGATAGCAAACTGACGTGCAGTAAGGTCGACGGCGCACCCTTACGTACTCGTACAATCCCAGCTAAGATATCAGAATACATTTTTACACATTCCAGTGTTGTAGGTGGACATGTTAGTCTAGTGCAGCGATTGTCAACCTGAGGGCCCCCTCCCCCTCCAAGGGCTGTGTGATAACACTAAATAGGGGTACGAGTTAATTCAAAAGAAAAAAAAAACCATGAATTCAAATGCTGATTAATTCACTGAAAAGAAAGTAAAGCAAAATATATTCTGATATAATAAAAAATTGGAATTCACATTTACACTGATGTAATGCACTTATGGAGGACTGTATCAGTGCTCCACAATGCATTTAATTATAAACTGTTCAATACTTAACTAAAACAATATTAGTAATTATTGTTAGTGACTCCTTTGCGCCTGGGTTCCAAAGCATTTTCCAAGGAGGTAATCCATCAACTATTCGCGAACTATGTGGATTACAGAAAGCGAGCTATGTGGATTACAGAAAGCAATAGAGGGCCACCGATTCTGTTTTTGTTAATGTAGCGAATAGGTGTTGCGAAGTAGCAGTAAATTTAATTACTGTTAGTGATGTGTAAGGCATTGTAACTTCGTATCTGTAGTGTCTATACAGGGGAGGGGGACGGCAAAAATTACGATTGAAAATCGGTTAGCGCATACTGCAAGGTTCAGAAAAGCTGGTCTAGAGCAGCACTACACTCCGGCGCTGGTAGTCCCTGGCTCAAGGCCGCATAGGGGCGACGGTTTTTTCTTATTAAAGTTCCACCAGGGCGGCCCCAGGTCCATCCAGCATGCTATCTAGCAAACACCGGAGAGATTGCACAGGTGGGAGTGGAGGGGGAACACTCGCACACTCCTAGTGCCACAGCTGAAAAAGGCTGCACTTCACCTGCTTGTCAGGCCAACAGTCCGGCCACGGGCTGCACGTCACAGACCTTACCTTTTTTACCAACTATTGTCGGAGCTGAGCGTTAGTGTACGGACCTGAAAAAATTTGGACTCAGTCACGTTACTACAATAGTTATTACACCTACTATCCCACTACGTACGAAAAATGGGCACAGGAACTTCAGTAGTATGTGATCGAAGCATGGCGAAACATCTCCTGTACTGGTGATCGAGATTACGTGTCTATTCTCATGAGTAGCAGTGAGGAAAGCATAACCCAGTGGATTCCACATGCTAGCTGCTTAACAGATGTTGAGTGAGGTCAGTTGTTGTATCAGTGTCATAAGTAACAGCAGCCGTCGGGGCGAAAGGCGATGCTAAGTAAAATAATTAATCGTTAGTGTGAAACTTCCTGGCTGATTAAAACTGTGTGCCGGTCCGAGACTCGAACCTGGATCCTTGGCTTTGGTAGTCAGTGGTCTTACAGTGGTTACAAAATGGCTCTGAGCACTATGGGACTCAACATCTTAGGTCATAAGTCCCCTAGAACTTAGAACTACTTAAACCTAACTAACCTAAGGACATCACACACACCCATGCCCGAGGCAGGATTCGAACCTACGACCGTAGCAGTCCCGCGGTTCCGGACTGCAGCGCCAGAACCGCACGGCCACCGCGGCCGGCCTGTGGCCGGTGCTCGAATCCTAGTCCAACTGTTTCAATGTTTCAACAAGTTTCAGTACAGCTCACAGTGCACTGAAGAGTGAAAGATATATTCTGCAAATTCATCGAGTGTGTAGACAGTTACAGGGGAAACACTCTGGCAGACTGAAAATGTGTGCTGGGCCGGGTTAGAGGGGTTATTGCTTTTGCACGTATTATAAGGGACGTACGTGTATAATTCCGCAGGGCTAATGTTTGCCCTCCGTGTTGACAGTGGAATGTGCTGTGCTGTGGTGGTAAAGAGGGTGCGCGATGGGGTAGGTCAGCCCCACGGCCGCTCACAGTAATGGGTGAGTCATACTGTAGCCCGTGTGTCCCCGCTGGCCACTTGGCTGGCTGCATTATCGACCTTGCCTGTCAGGTGGAGGGGATCCCCCACCCGTATTCATACACTATTGACTGCCGGCTGACCGCGAGGCATCAGAGTTGCGTCACGTTTACACACAGCTGGAAATTTTGTGGCACCTCATTTGACACCACCTACAACCTGCAGTGCGTCACTTCATTACACTCTACAGCGGAAAAATTAAAAACACAAGTGAACAATGTTGCCTGTCTCACATTAAGACTCGCAATGAAATTCATCCGCCAGTGTACTGAGCGTAGAAACATCAGTGTATTATTTCTCAGTTCAAAACTCTTGTTTCCAAGTGGAGCAACAGAAATGTATTTAGGAACGTTCTCCTTTAATCTTACGTCATCCATGTTCGACTGTGGTTGCAAAATGGCTCTGAGCACTATGGGACTCAACATCTTAGATCATAAGTCCCCTAGAACTTAGAACTACTTAAACCTAACTAACCTAAGGACATCACACACACCCATGCCCGAGGCAGGATTCGAACCTACGACCGTAGCAGTCCCGCGGTTCCGGACTGCAGCGCCAGAACCGCACGACCACCGCGTGGTTACAAAACTGCGACTATTTTTTACAATAAAAGATAAAACAATTCCCCGTGTTAGTCACTTTTTATTTATTTGTGGGATTAAATAAAAAGTGAGTGACACAGATAATTGTTTTAATTTATCTTTTATTGCAAACATTCTTGTGCCTTTCATTCACGCTGCACACAGATTATTGCAACTTTTTGTTTCCCCTCGCTCTGCATGTACATGAGGCGCCGTTGGGAGAACAATAGTCAAACTGGTTTAAAGCCAGGTATGTGCTGCCACTATTACTGGAGATAACATACTCAGCTATTCTGAATGTGAGCTGTGTTTGATTCAACAGCAGTTCCTGTATGCACGTTGATCTGAAGCGTTTCTGTCGTTACCTTCATACTTTCACTTGTTTGTTCTACATAATTTGTTTTACTTTATTTTTCCGCAATCCTCTCTGTCAGGCTTCAATTACACAATTTAGCTGTAAGCGTTTGTAGCATCGTGTCTCATATGTAAGGCCATAGCGCGTAGGAAAGACAAAAAAAGTAACTTTTTTGATACCACGCTAACGTTGAAGTCGGTAGAAAGAAACGCAAGCTCCGTTGAAAAAAAGACGTGGATGGGAAACTTCCCTGTGTTTTCGATGATAAGTTACCGGCATTCACCTAATGCAGTGGTTCGTAACCCTTCTGAAACTCATACCCCTGAGTGCAACCAGTAGGATGAAAAAGCGCTACAAAACAATCTTTCTCTGTGGCAGCCGGCCGGTGTGGCCGACCGGTTCTAGGCGCTTCAGTCTGGAACCGCGTGACCTCTACGGTCGCAGGTTCGAATCCTGCCTCGGGCATAGATGTGTGTGATGTCCTTATAGGTTAGTTAGGTTTAAGTAGTTCTAAATTCTAGGGGACTGATGACCACAGATGTTGAGTCCCATAGTGCTCAGAGCCATTTGAACATTTTTTTCTCTGTGGCATTCCTCTCACTTGTGACAGTTGCTTTACTCGCAGTCTCTGCCCCAATGTCAAATCAACGAAGTTAAAATTTGTGCATCATACATACTGTTTGTAAATCACTTAACTACTGGCTTCCTTACGCCTGAAATGACAGAAACTGGAAGGTTTCAGGCTGCCAATGGTCTGAGTCTGACAACAACAACAACAACAACAACTACTACTACTACTACTACTACTACTACTAATAATAATAATAATAATAATAATAATAATAATGTAGTAATACTATTGCGCAAGCGCTACAGCAGTGTAGTAGCCGTTGTGTTGTGCTGTCAATTAGTTTATTTAGCTGTTGCGAAGTGGATAATGAAGCGGTTTCTGGCCTATTGGGGGAACTACCTACAGTTCGGAGAATGCATTTTTAAGGGATACTTAAGCATATGTGACATTTACGTCTCAATCGAAGTCTTGTAATGGATGGCACAAAAGTAGAAGTGGGTGGACTATGCGAGGAAGATGTTATTGATACATTCGTTTTTCAAGCTGTAACCTCAACCGTATTGTGTCACATGTTAATGCTGGTACTGAAAATGGATGTACTTACCAGTAACTTAAGTAATCAGTATTATAGTCGTGCGAAATACTGATAATAACTGAGATTATTGACCGAAACACAATCGAACCCATTTGTTTTTACCCCTCAGAAAATTACATTTCGCCACTCGGGCCTCCCGTCGGGAGAACCGGTCGCCTGATGCAAGTCTTTTGAGTTGACGCAACTTCGGCGACTTGCGCGTCGCTTGGGATGAGATGATGATGATGATGATGATGATGATTGAGGCAAAACAACGCCCAGTCCCCGGATCCCTTGGCATGACAGTCCGTCGCACTGACCACTCAGCTATCGGGGCGGACTCGGGAGCCATTGGCCTAGAGTGATTTAGGCAAACGTAAGTATGGATAGTTTGACGGAGCTACGAGCACTGCCCTAATGTTCCTTCACGTTAAACTGGTATCTCGTCTTGAATATTTAATTACTGGTAAAAATAAGTCACCCGAAGGTAATATGCGCACGCTGCGTAGTACCACCTGCAGCCTTGATAGTTGGCTTAATTTAGCGAGAGAATCCACTACTTTGTTGATTTACGCAATGTCCAGCCGCAGCCACTCGCTGATTATTGGATCCCTTGGATCTACAGGATTGCAGGGCTGTTGACTGGTAAGTTTCATCTGCTCTGGTTGCTTGTCATCTTGGAAAAAAGGAGTGTCCATAGTATTCTCACGAAAATGTGAAGGAAAGGGCTACATTTGGTCTCTGACAATATTGAAATAAACGTGCTGCCTCTTATTCATGGGAACCTGATGAGTGGACACAAGTCATGGGACGAAAAACGCCCTAAAAATATCACAGAATCACCTCTGGTCTGATCTGCATTCTCCACACACTGTACGATGAAAACCACATTGGGCCGTTGATGCACTCGACGTCTTGCCTTATATGAAAAGTGGCAAAACCGCCAATTGTCGCACCGTATTGCACTCGTCTAGTTAGCTACTACAGCATTCAGTTTGTGTTAGCTGGCCAATTGAAGACTTGCAGCTTGTCCACCTCGGTAGCTGCGCGATAAGCGCGGCGCATTGCTAAGCGAAGGAGCCCGAGTTCAGTTCCCGGTCGGGTTGGAGATTTTCTCCACTCGTGGACTGAGTGTTCTGTTGTCCTTATGTTCACATCGCCATACTTGACATTCCTCTGTTGAGATCACTGAGTGGGCACGAACCGAAAGCCAATAAATTAAAGGAAAAAACAGACTTGTAAGCTTTGAGTGGTGCTTTAAGCAATGGGATTTTGCGAAGTACCCGAGTCCGAATGTTCGTTACATGCAGTTCCCTTCGCAGTGTTTCCTCGAAAACTGATTACGGTGGGTCTGAACTCGCTGACTGCAACAGTTCTTTCCAGGTTTTATTTTTATCATTGGCAAGGCGTGAGAATCGTCTCCGGCCGCTGTTTTACGACCACTGTTCGTCGTGTTTTACATTGCTTGTAGACACTATCAGTCTGCGTTGATACACTAACAAATCGATCAGTCTGCGTTGATACACCAACAAATCGGGATTCTCCATTAAACGCATGGTCATGGACTCGCATTCGGGAGGACGACGGTTCAATCCCGCGTCCGACCATCCTGATTTAGGTTTTCCGTGATTTCCCTAAATCGCTCTAGGCAAATGCTGGGATGGTTCCTTTGAAAGGGCACGGCCGGCTTCCTTCCCTAATCCGACGAGACCGATGACCTCGCTGTTTGGTCTCTTCATCCAAACAACCCAAACCCCCCCCCCCCCACCCCCCCCTCCCCGAATGGTCATCGACACTTCCAAACACAATACCTCATTTTTCCCATCCTGTCACGTCTCCACATCGACGCATCTTACTTCACCGACTCCGTGCAACCGAATGAAAGGTACCACGACTTCAGTGCCATGACATGGACCACATGGCCAGCTGATAGTACTACTTCGCCACGTACAGCGCTTAAAAGCGACCAGTGGGACTAACATTTTGTCCAGTGAACTTATTTCTGTCTTTTTCGTTACTTCCGTACCGGTAGTCAAAGGATCAAAGTACAATATTGGCCATTTTACGTGGCCCCATTGACTGATTTTACATATTACCAAAATATTTTTCACATGTTCCTAGGTAATCAGCGGTTGTTGCACAAGGCCGCAGTGGTATTTGTTACTCTGAATTAGATTGATTTGTTCAAAGGAGAAAGTGATCGTGCCCATGATCGTGATAGTCTCTCCTTCTGAGTGAATGAGCGCACTGCCAGCAACCTCTTGTGGCAGATCATGTTCACTGTCCAAGAATGAGCCCTTAGTGCGTACCAGCCGTTACAGCGAGCTGCACGTGCAACGTGCAACCAGCAGCGCACCGCCAGACGAGAAGGTGACGGCGGAGGACAGCGGTCATTGGAAGGCTGCTCTTCCGGTGTGCCTCTTGTTCTGGGAAGCAGGCCTTGTCTGCCAGCTGAATTCACAGCCGCCTGAGTCACAGGCTCGCCACGAGGTCGGCCTTGCCGCCTGTTTCTTTGCACAACAGCGCTGCGGCAAAATAGCTGGGGGCGCGGAAAACACATCAGAAGTGTCAGCACAAGTTATTCATCGTGCTACCGATTGTTCTGGGCTGGCTGACTAGTTACACCATTTTTACACAATGTAGCTGTTTGGCTGTCACTTGGTCACAACAGAGAGGTCTTAAGTAGCCTTGGTGACTTCGATTATCAATCGCTTTTGTTTAGACACATAAAAAAAGGCGTTCATCAATAGTTTCACCGTTACTATAAACTTCTATCGTCCCCGAAACGTAAAAACTGCCTGGGGGGGGGGGGGGGGGGGGGAGGGAGAAGGTTCAAATGGCTCTGAGCACTATGGGACTTACTTCTGAGGTCATCAGTCCCCTAGAACTTAGAACTACTTAAACCGAACTAACCTAAGGACATCACACACATCCATGCCCGAGGCAGGATTCGAACCTGCGACCGTAGCGGTCGCGCGGTTTCAGACTGTAGCGCCTAGAACCGGCCGGCCCTGTGAGACAACGTTCGGTACGCCAGTGCTACCATACCCAAGATACCGTTCGATATCTAGTGCCCGAAAATTATTTTACTATCTCAGTTTTGACGACATGGCGAAAGTTGAAATCCTGACGTTTCCTGTGTCTCACTTGGTGCCATAACGTAGTACATCGTTCGTGATGATCATCTGCCCCTGAAACTTGGCGGTTTCAAGAAGACGACACTCGATAGTCTTCCGATGTACAGCGCGAATCCGAACTCCGACGACAACATAGATAATTTTTGAATATGAAAAATTCTTCTCGTAGTTCGGATCTGCATGTGTAACCACCTGGAATCATCTGTCAAAACTGGAGTTTGAAACATCTTGTCTGATTATGTGTTGGACGGCATTCGGTGTACGATGCTTGCTCGAGTGACTCATTTTTAAGGTTCTGAACGTACGGATAGACGTTCAAATTTGGCACATAGTAAGATACGATCCCTTTCCGGTGAAAAAATTTCAAGCTACTAAGTGAGTGCAATGAAAAAGTACGACCGTTTATGTCGGATATTTTTATACTAGCAAACTAACTCGGCAAAACCTACAGGGCACTTCCCATTGTCCTAGAGTAAAGATATTTGTCAAGAAACAAGGTTTAACAGCCCAAGTAAAGGAAAGCATCCAATAAGTGTTAATTTGTAATTATATACCACGAAAAAAATATTTGTTTTGTCATTTGTTATCAGACCTCAAACTTAAAATTAAAACATTCTCGAAAGTCTTGGAATTCCCAGAACCGATATCTTGCCAGTACCAATGTCGATAACAGGCGGACACCGCCGGGCTTTTCGATTCCCGGGGTGGATGAACTGTCTATATACATAATTAACATTGTTCGGAACTCCCAGAACTTGAGTGCTACTCGCACCTGGCCAGTTTTAGTTAGAGCATTTTTTGTGTAAGGCAGGTATTTAAGTTCGACAAACAAGGCTTAATTTATCACTTCTGCCATCAACGTAGCATGTATTCCATCAAGAGGAAAAGAAATTTCCTCTATGATTTTCTTTACAAAAGGCAAAATAGTGTTTTATCCAAAGTGATCTCCTCTCGACGGGTCGTTAACCTGAAATGTATGAAAGAAAGAAAGGGGTGGCGGAAGGGGTGGGGGGTGGGGAGGAGCCGAACAAGAAACAGTTTATACGAGTGTAGTCAGAACTAATAAACTAGACGTCTTAAAAGGAAGAAATTGGTAGTATCAATAATAGAAACGTGCAACGGCTGGGCTGGAACCAGGAAAAATTGAACACACGTGCGTGGTCAGCAGAGCCGTGGACAAAGCCCGGCTATCTGGTGTCCAGCGCTCAAGGACACAAAGGGCTGCAGCTGTTTGCTTGCAGATAACGCCCTGATTCAGCGCCCCTATGCTCCCTATTGTCTACCTGTGAGTTGCTCATCTGGTCACTAGGTTCTGCCTGTTACAGTGGCTGCCACGGCCAAGGTAGACATTCGAACTTAAATAAGCACTTCTCTGTGGTAACGTGTAGCGGCACCTTTCGCCTGGTGACGCCGTGGCTGTGGGTTCCTAAGACAATAGTAAGCACTGCAAGCCCATATTGATCCATGTGGGCTCAACTACCAACCCCTACCGCACGGACATGGGTCGAAGCAGAGTCAAAGAGCGAACATCCCTCCCCATACCGTACCAAAGTGCCCTCATGACTGCGGTTAGTTTATTGGAGCACTATGGCACAGTTTGGGAGTGAGTAGTTGGTGCATTGTCTTGCTGAATTTGTGACAATGACAGGCATACCAGTTGTCGTATTTCATCCCATGTATGTATTTGCCAAGATACGCTGTTGGACTGAAGTAGCTACATGAACTCGCTTTTCTTATGGGCTTTCCCCTGTGATTGTAGCTTGCAATGTCTTGAGTCACCGGTCTGTGATGCAGTCCTTCAGTAAAGAAATTTCTCTCATCTTGATAACTTTGCACCTTAACACTGAAAAACACTGAATGGCGTGCGTCACGTTGGTTCATCTGTCTGCTGTTACAGTCAAATTATCAGTAGGCAGTACTTGATGTCCAAACCTTGTCCCTGGGGGCAGAGAGTTCACTGCTGCCGCATTACACGCAAGGGAAACAATCTTGTTTCTTGTTGATGCAAGAGGGGGGGGGGGGGGGCGCTAACAACCGCATCTCATTCGTGCCCGCTTATCTTCAACAGTAATCTCAGTTTGATTATCAGCTGACTATAGCTACGTTGATTTGTTTATTGTTACCGCATGGATATCCTCGATGTATGGTTCATTTAGCATACCATATTGAATATACTGTACGGGTAGGAAAAAGATGGCGATATTTTACGCTTAAAATGACTTAGACGCTGTTCGCCAGAACTTATTTGTTGTGAACAAATACTTTCAGTATATTGACACTTTTTCCTATGCACTTTGCTTGACAGCAGATCAGGCAAGCCGTCGCTCCGGTATCGTTACTGACTAATATAGATATCGAAGTGATATATTCATTCTGATTCTTTCAAGCGACGTCATTGAAACCACGGAACGTAGCACAATCCATCTGCAAACATAAGCTTACACTGGTGCAGTGTATCTGGTCACTGTTGTTGTTGCTGCTTCAGGTTTCCATATGATCCCACACAGTCCTGGTTTGATTTGCGCATGGGACTACGAAATGTTGCGTCACATTACTGCAGTGCTTATTATTAATGAAAAAATTATAAAATGACAGTCCTCATTTTGGCGTGGTTGCTTTATTCAACAATGGTTCAGTTTTTTGAGCATGGATTGAAGATGTTATTTTATTACACAGTAGTTCAGGATGAGATTGAAACATAGTGAGATTAACTTTACATATTTTTGGTTATTGAGCAGAACTTCGTCAGATGGCCGCCTATCACAGAACACCTCGCCTTTATGTGTTACACTCTAAAATTCTGATTTTTTATTTTATTTATTATTATTATTTTTTTATAGATTGAGTGTACGCTAGTTTGTTTTATTAGTATCGCACTTGTAGGTGGCGAATAGACACTGAACTGGTCATTTGTTTTATTCCATAATTTAACTTCTTTATTTAGTTCAGGCACGGTAGGGATTTTGTAACTGCTACTGTAAAATGTGACGTTTCATAGTCCGTTTACTGCCTGCGACCTCTTGACAGGTCATTTCCCAACTCGTAACTCTCGTAGAGGTAGGTGAGTTCCATTTCCCGAGCGGCCTAAAGCGCTGCAGTCCTGGACTGCGCGGCCGGTCCCGGCGGAGGTTTGAGTCCTCTCTCGGGCATGGGTTTGTGTGTTTGTCAAGTTCCATTTCCGATTTTTGTACACAACTTGCTGCTTTACACATGGAAGAAGGAAGGAAGAAAGACTGGGTTTAACGTCCCGTCGACATCGAGGTCATTAGATAATGAGCACAAGCTCGCTGCACATGGCATTTATCTCATGGGTTATACAGGGTGTTCCAGGAGGAATGGTCAGTATTCAAGTATACGACAGGAACGATCACTCGAAGCAAAAAAGTTTAGAAAACATGGACTCTACAATACTTACATTAAAAGCTAAGAGCACTTCTTCATCTTAGATACTGTGAAACAAATATCTTCTACCGCAAGTTCTTTGCGTTCCATGTTTTGGGAGAGGTAGAGTGGTCAAAAATAGGAAAAAATTCTCTAGTAAACATGGGCTCTAAAATGCTGCCTTAAGAGTTATGAGCACTCGTTTAGTAGAAGAGATCCGTTTCATATTAGCTAGGAGGAATAAGATCTCATACCTCCTTAAGTACGCATTTAGTGTTTATTCCGAATGATCGTTCCTGTCATATCACTGAATATTTACCATTCCTCCAGGGGCACCCTGTATATGAGTTTCCTAGTCCAGTTTCGTTAATGACGGACGCAGTCTCACTTCAATGTAAAGTTGAAAAAGAGACGCCGGCCGCTGTGGCCGAGCGGTTCTAGGCGCTTCAGTCCGGATCCGCGCTGCTGCTATGGTCGCAGGTTCGAATCCTGCCTCGGGCATGGATGTGTGTGATGTCGTTAGGTTAGTTAGGTTTAAGTAGTCCTAAGTCTAGACTGATGACCTAAGATGTTAAGTTCCATTTTGCTTAGAGCCATTTTGAAAAAGAGACAGTGACAGCGGTAAAGCTATATCATGTAGGATCAAAAACGGAAGCTAATATATATTTATGTGATGTGAAAGTGGCTGTGTCATTTTTGACAAGGAAAAGTGATGACTTACTGTGTGCTATCTCGAGGGCCATTTGTCTCACTCGCAATAGGGACATACTTAATCAGATAGGAGTAATATCAGATAGCACTGAATCTCTGATTCATATCTGTGCTCTCACTGATATGACAGTAGTCACCTGCTGTTTTGTGAAACATTGGCCAGTCTATCAACAGAGATGGAGCGATAACTTGGATTCCGGATTGTTAGGAATAATTTAACGAGAATATCAAAGTAAGTACACACGATGGGCGGTAACACGCCAAGATCTTAAAAGAAAACTTCAAAGGGGTTTACAATGAAACCTTTAAACATAGGTCATCGAGGTGCATTACAATAAGTTTAGTATCAGATAGATTGGGTTTTGAGGCTTTGACATATGCGATTGCACGTTTACATGATTTGTTTCATCATTACCGTTGTAACCACGCTGTAGTTTCTCTGCGTTAACACATTTTGACAGCCCCACAACGTGATGCTGGTGGGCGAGACAAGTAGGAAAAGAAAAATACACAGCAGGGCATCTGCATTAGACGATTGTTCTCGCTGCCTTTGGTGTCAGCTTTTATCCTCAGAAGTTCGACATTGGTGTAACTGTTTAAATTGCTTGTTTTTATCCTGTTGTTAACAGAATCGATGTGCTGTTGCAGAGAGAAAGTGACACCGCATAGGAACGGTACATGGTTAATGCTGTCGTTTTTATTAATATTTATAAATTTGGCGTATTGTCGTCTTTTCTTCTTGAATTGCGGTATTAACGTTATAACGATCTCCTCCTCCGCGTCTATAGTGCCTTAAAGCGGAGCCACTTATTAGATCTTCACATAAAAATTACAATGTTCTGGTGCAGAGTAAGGATCATAAAAATCAGATTAGCAATAGCGCTATTGAACTGCATACAAACTTCCAAGATCTCACAAACACTATCCCAGCTGTGTCAAATGTAAAATTGTAGCCCTCATATCATGCGTGGAACGTCAGAGGAACACACGGTCACTGGAAGAGATGCCTCCGTCCAGATAGTCCAGACGATAAGTGAAATATTTGAGTCTGCTACACTGTCATTACGTCTGTTACTAAAGATAAATTTTGTAGGCTGTTGCTAATCCACATTGTGTACTACCGTTTATATGAAATAGTCATAACAATCGTCACCAGCCTCTCTCTATGCAACAGGGCAAGGTTAACTAATTTCAGCCGCTACCCCGTTAATTGAGCCTTGTTGCTATATGACTGCACTAAGAGCAACCCAGGATAGAGCGGTGGAACGGGTAGCTATAAACAGTTAGTGGGCATCGTAAACTCCATGGTGGTTTCTTGCACTGTCCTCGGGCCTCAGATAAGATTTCTCGAGTCCAAAGCAGCTCCCACACAGTTTAAACATTAATCACTTTAAGCCCAGCATTGCGGTGTTGGGTTGTACGAGGGACAGTCGGCAATTAAATAAACAAATTGGGTGAGAAATGAAACTGTTTGTAGGAGTAGTTTCATACTTTGCTGACTTCAGGTCGGCAACATCTGGATCAGCTGAGAACACCTGACGGATAAGAATGTTTTGTTTATCACCTCACTATCGTATGTACACTCCTGGAAATGGAAAAAAAGAACACATTGACACCGGTGTGTCAGACCCACCATACTTGCTCCGGACACTGCGAGAGGGCTGTACAAGCAATGATCACACGCACGGCACAGCGGACACACCAGGAACCGCGGTGTTGGCCGTCGAATGGCGCTAGCTGCGCAGCATTTGTGCACCGCCGCCGTCAGTGTCAGCCAGTTTGCCGTGGCATACGGAGCTCCATCGCAGTCTTTAACACTGGTAGCATGCCGCGACAGCGTGGACGTGAACCGTATGTGCAGTTGACGGACTTTGAGCGAGGGCGTATAGTGGGCATGCGGGAGGCCGGGTGGACGTACCGCCGAATTGCTCAACACGTGGGGCGTGAGGTCTCCACAGTACATCGATGTTGTCGCCAGTGGTCGGCGGAAGGTGCACGTGTCCGTCGACCTGGGACCGGACCGCAGCGACGCACGGATGCACGCCAAGACCGTAGGATCCTACGCAGTGCCGTAGGGGACCGCACCGCCACTTCCCAGCAAATTAGGGACACTGTTGCTCCTGGGGTATCGGCGAGGACCATTCGCAACCGTCTCCATGAAGCTAGGCTACGGTCCCGCACACCGTTAGGCCGTCTTCCGCTCACGCCCCAACATCGTGCAGCCCGCCTCCAGTGGTGTCGCGACAGGCGTGAATGGAGGGACGAATGGAGACGTGTCGTCTTCAGCGACGAGAGTCGCTTCTGCCTTGGTGCCAATGATGGTCGTATGCGTGTTTGGCGCCGTGCAGGTGAGCGCCACAATCAGGACTGCATACGACCGAGGCACACAGGGCCAACACCCGGCATCATGGTATGGGGAGCGATCTCCTACACTGGCCGTACACCACTGGTGATCGTCGAGGGGACACTGAATAGTGCACGGTACATCCAAACCGTCATCGAACCCATCGTTCTACCATTCCTAGACCGGCAAGGGAACTTGCTGTTCCAACAGGACAATGCACGTCCGCATGTATCCCGTGCCACCCAACGTGCTCTAGAAGGTGTAAGTCAACTACCCTGGCCAGCAAGATCTCCGGATCTGTCCCCCATTGAGCGTGTTTGGGACTGGATGAAGCGTCGTCTCACGCGGTCTGCACGTCCAGCACGAACGCTGGTCCAACTGAGGCGCCAGGTGGAAATGGCATGGCAAGCCGTTCCACAGGACTACATCCAGCATCTCTACGATCGTCTCCATGGGAGAATAGCAGCCTGCATTGCTGCGAAAGGTGGATATACACTGTACTAGTGCCGATTGTGCATGCTCTGTTGCCTGTGTCTATGTGCCTGTGGTTCTGTCAGTGTGATCATGTGATGTATCTGACCCCAGGAATGTGTCAATAAAGTTTCCCCTTCCTGGGACAATGAATTCACGGTGTTTTTATTTCAATTTCCAGGAGTGAATTTTCGGCGCGTCCTCCTGAAGTTTCCACATTGATCCATTTGTTTGGTCTATGAAGATGAAAACCTGGCTAGGATCGTTTCTCTAATGATTTTACAATATATTGAAGGTTGTATGCCGGCCGTTGTGGCCGAGCGGTTCTAGGCGCTTCAGTCTGGAACCGCGCGAGCGCTACGGTCGCAGGTTCGAATCCTGCCTCAGGCATGGATGTGTGTGATGTCCTTAGGTTAGTTAGGTTTGTTTTAAGTTCTAGGGGACCGATGACCTCAGATGTTAAGTCCTATAGTGCTCAGAGCCATTTTGAAGGTTGTGTGAACCGCAGGAATTTTTATATGTGCGTAGAACAGTTCAAAAACGGTCGCACATTTGTGACGTCCTGTCCGGTCCGTTGAATTGTCAACTCCTTCGCTTGGAGCCGGCATTGATGCCATTGTTCGCGAAGACCGACCGACGTATGACAGTTGAACTCATAGCAAAAACATTTGTAGTAAGTGTGGGTATAGTTCCTAACGTCATCAGCAACAAGCTCATGTACAGAAAAACAACTGCAGTTTGGGCCCCAAAAGAGTTAACCTTTCATTTTTCTCCTTTGCAGATTTGCAAAGCAAAGTTAGAACTTTCTTTTCATCGTTGTCCTTGAAGTTCAACACTGGGGACTGTCTTGCATATCGGCAGTGTTGCTTTATGAAGGTAATTGAAGAGAATCTGCCATTAGGATGCACTACTGAGCTCATGACGCGACAATGCGTGTTGGTCTGTGGTGCATAGTTAGTCTGGCACACATTGCTCTCTTTTAACGATTATTGTTAGTTGCAAGGAAGAGTACAGTAACGTAAGAAAATTTCTTTACTACAGGTTATAAAACTTAATTCATCGTTGGGTCAGTATATTAAATTGGTGGCTAATATGTCGAGAGGTAGCAAAAGTCTTATTTTGTAAAAATGCACAGGTTTTTCCTGCATCAGTTTGTCTCTACTTATTGAATGTTGTCTCAGTAACTGGCATTTCCAGTGGCTGTAATATTTTTTCATTACACTTAAGCTACGTTTTCCTAGCTGCCGGAATGTCCCGCAGCGTGCTGTGTATAATGCTGACACAGTGCAAACATACCGGACTGGTTTCCTAGGGTACGGGCAACGCAGTACCGCTGCGGGCGCTACCTGCGGGAAACGCTTGCGTGCTTCGGGAGGACTCTGGCCCACGCGTCGCAGCGATTTGCTTGGTTGGAGGAGTGGAGGAAGTCGAACTGAGCAGCAGCAAATTACTAGCCGACAGCTGCAGTATTTGTTTCTCTCGCACGGGCAGTAACGCTTTTCGGGTTCTGCTTTTCCGCCGTTAGCTATTTACTTGACAACTTTATCTAGATAGAGCATCCCTTCAGTGTGTGGTAACCACTTCTTGCTTTTTCATTCTGGCCCAAAATAGGTTTTCTTCTTACCAGTAGATCACTATGGTACGATTTGTTTTGGATCCATCCACTATATCGGAATCTGGCGGTTTTCAACCCATGTCTTTTAGCGGTGTTTTGTTTTTGACGGACAACGAATATTGAGAAAATGATTCCGAGCTTTTCCGCTCTAATGCTGTGATAATGTGAGCAATAACATTTTGATATTCTCTTGTAAAGTTTTTAATATTTTTTAAAATTTTAAAACAATTTACCATGCCAGTGTATTTCTCAGGATTGTTATTCCTTCTGGATTTATTGTTAAAAACAGATATCATCTGAAGATGTGGCTTTTGCGCCACGAAACCAGTAGCAGTACAATAATAAAGAACAAATACAGCTGAAGCGGTTATTAACACCGAAGATGAATAACGGAAAAGTTAATTCTTTCGAGGAGGAGGAAGAAGAGACTAGTGTTTAAAGTTTCGTTGAGAATGAGGTCATTAGAGACGGAGTACAAGCTGTGATTAGAGAAAGATGGAGAAGGAAAGCGGCCCACCCTTGCAAAGAAACCATCCCGGCATTTGCCTTACGCGATTTAGGGAAATCACGGAAAAACCTAAATCAGGATGGTCGGAGGCGGGTTTGAATCGTCGTCTCGACTGCGAGTCCAGTGTGCCAACCACTGCGCCACCTCGCTCGTCATATTCCTCTGATCTAATAATTGACACATTCACCATAAACATCGGATGACCGCTTCTCTGCCTCAAAGGATGAGCAGCTTATTGGGCTGATAACCGCGCCGGTCAGCCGTGCAGGCGATTGCGCCTTGCCACGGTTCGCGCAACCCCCCCCCCCCCCCCCCCCCCCCCCCCCCCCCCCCGCGCCGGAGGTTCGAGGAGTCCTCCCTCGGGCATGGGTGTGTGTGTTGTCCTTAGCGTAAGTTAAAGTTAGTTTAAGTTAGATTACGTAGTGTGTGAGCTTAGGGACCGGTGACCTCAGCAGTTTGGTCCCATAGAACGTACCACTACCACCATACCCATGCAGCATATTTTGTGGAACATGGCTAACGCAGAGTTGATGAACCAAATGCAAAAGGAGTTAATTTAGTCAGAAACTTAAGAAAAATGAATGAAACATGTAAGAAGAAATGTCTTTGGTTATGTCCAATGTAACACGTTTGTAAATATATTTTTACTGAACTTTTAACCCTAGTTATAATGAATTGGATGGTTGTTATTGTGATCACTTCAGCAGATGACGATTAAAATTCGGCCCCGTTGAAGAAATCAGTGAATCCGTTCTTTACACTGAATCCTTTGGCGTTACCGCCGGCACCAACCAGGGTACCATGTTGTCCTTGAGCAGTTTTTTAATTTCTGGTACGTCTGCGTTGTAAGGCAGTGGTAATAGGCATTCTACAGCATCGTCGAACAACGGTTTTGTTACTAAAATGCTATACGCTCGTTCTTCTTCACGATAAGAAAACATTTGTGTGACTGCTTCCTGAGTTTTCGTCCCAATAATAGACAGTCTTCCTCCTCTCCCCTAACTTCCATGTACTTTCAGAGTGCCAAAATTAACAGGTTTTTAGATCGATCACTGCGCTGCTACTGTCGCGCCATACTGCACCGCCCACCCCTGAACTCGCGTCTCGCCAGTGAACCCCACAATAGTGCTCTTGTCATTTTTTACGTCCCGCGCTCAGGAAAACGTTTCAAGCAGTGTCCAGCGGCTCGCACTGAACAGCGAAAGAAGCAGACGTAGTCCGCAGTACGCTGCTATAAACTTCTGCATCTACAATTCTATGGTATAAATGGAATAGCATATGAGTGGTTTAAGCCATACCTACAGAACAGGAAGCAAAAAGTTCCCTTCTATGGGTCAAGTGATTTAAATGAGCTTGACACTTCATCTAAATGGGGTGAATTTACTTTAGCTGTTCCACAGGGTTCAATCATGGTCCCCTTCTGTTCTTGATATATGTGAACGACCTCCCTTCCTATCTGAAACAGGAAGCTGAACTGACACTGTTTGCTGATGATACAAGCATCATTATTAATCCAGTAAAAGAAAGTCCAGTTGAAAATGATACAAATAAGGTCTTTGGGAAAGTCATTAATTGGTTTTCTGCAAATGGGCTTGCTCTAAACTTTGGGGAAAAAAAGAACCACACTGTACATCCAGTTTTCTGCTGGGAAAAGTACAGTTCCTTCAATAAATATAACACATCAACAGAAGTCGGTAGACGAGTAGAGCAACTAAGTTTTTGGGTGTACATATAGATGAGAATATTAATTGGAAAATTCATATCATGGATCTCCTGAAGCGACTAGGTTCAGCAACTCTTACGATCAGAATAATTGCCAATTTTGAGGATATAGAAATTAGTATGCTAACATACTTTCACTCTCTGATGTCATACGGAATAATATTGTGGGGTAACTCAACATTTAGACAAAAAGTATTCGTTGCTCAAAAGAAAGTGGTTAGAATAATGTGTGGGGTTCATATTCGCACATCTTGTAGGCATCTTTTTAAGAGATTGGGAATTCTTACAACAACCTCACAATACATCTACTCACTAATGAAATTTGTTCTCAACAACATGGACCATTTTAAAAACAACAGTGACACTCATGATTATAATACCATAAAAAAGAAAGACTTACATTATCCCTTGCTCAACCTACCTTTCGCACAGAAAGGGGTAAAATATGCTCCTATAAAAATTTTCGACAAATTACCAGATGAAATAAGGTGTCTGACAGACAGCAGTAATAGCTTCAAAAATAAATGGAAATCTTATCTCCTTGACAACTCCTTCTATACCATAGATGAATTTATGAATAGGAATAAACAAAACTGTAAATATAGTATATGCATTTTGTGCCATTTAAGGGAATGGGGTAAATAATAGAAATATTAATCTTGAACTATATATATATATATATATATATATATATATATATATATATATATATATATATATACCGGGTGATCAAAAAGTCAGTATAAATTTGAAAACTGAATAAATCACGGAATAATGTAAATATAGAGGTACAAATTGACACACATGCTTGGAATGACATGGGATTTTATTAGAACCAAAAAAATACAAAGGTTCAAAAAATGTCCTACAGATGGCGCTTCATCTGATCAGAATAGCAATAATTGGCATAACAAAGTAAGACAAAACAAAGATGGTCTTGACAGGAAATGCTCAATATGTCCACCATCATTCCTCAACAATAGCTGTAGTCAAGGAATAATGTTGTGAACAGCACTGTAAAGCATGTCCGGAGTTATGGTGAGGCATTGGCGTCGGATGTTGTCTTTCAGCATCCCTAGAGATGTCGGTCGATCAGGATACACTTGCGTCTTCAGGTAACCCCAAAGCCAATAATCGCACGGACTGAGGTCTGGGGACCTGGGAGGCCAAGCATGACGAAAGTGGCGGCTGAGCACACGATCATCACCAAACGACGCGCACAAGAGATCGTTCACGCGTCTGGCAATACTTTGTTTTTATTTTTCGTTCTAATAAAACCCCATGTCATTCCAAGCATGTGTGTCAATTTTTACCTCTCTATCTACATTATTCCGTAGTTTATCAAGTTTTCAAATTTATGCTGACTTTTTTATCACCCGGTATATATTAAAAATTTTTGTTTCATATGTGCTGTTCTTGTGCATTTGACACGTTCCGCATCATAACAGCTACCGTACCGTGGGATTGATCTATGGAACACGCAACCAACTAACTAACTAGGAAAGCGTAACTTTAGTGCTTAGTGCTGTATTGCAGTAGAGCTCCACGCAAGGGAACCTCCCCATCGCACCCCCCCCCCCCCCCCCAAATTTAGTTATAATTTGGCACAGTGGATAGGCCTTGAAAAACTGAACCCAGATCAATCGAGAAAACAGGAATAAGTTGTGTGGAACTATGAAAAAATAAGCAAAATATAGAAACTGAGTAGTCCATGCGCAAGATAGGCAACATCAAGGATAGCGTGAGCACAGGGGCGCCGTGGTCCCGTGCTTAGCGTGAGCAGCTGCGGAACGAGAGGTCCTTGGCTCAAGTCTTCCCTCGAGTGAAAAGTTTTTATTTTCGCAAAGTTATGATCTGTCCGTTCGTTCATTGACGTCTCTGTTCACTGTAATAAGTTTAGTGTCTGTGTTTTGCGACCGCACCGCAAAACTGTGCGATTAGTAGACAAAAGTACTTGCCTCTCCAATGGGAACCTAAAACATTTGACGGACGGACGGACAGATAATAATTGTCTGAAAATAAAAAATTAAACTTTTCACTCGAGAGAAGACTTGAACCAAGGCCCTCTCGTTCTGCAGCTGCTCACGCTATCCACGGGACCACGGCGCTCCTGATCTTACACTATCCTTGATGTTACCTATCTTGCACATGGAATACTCAGTTTGTATATTTTGATTATTTTTTTCATAGTTCCACACAACTTCTTCTTGTTTTCTCGATTGATCTGTGTTCAGTTTTTCAAGGCCTATCCACTGTGCCAAACTAAATCTGAGGGGGGTGCGATGGGGAGGTTCCCTTGTGAGAAATATTCTGTGACCCCCATCAAAAATGGCATTCTGTTCAGGTCAGCCCAGAAACCTCTTCCAGAAAGCCTAATATGCTTGCCTAACAGTAATTTCAAGGTGGCTCCAACTCCGACACCTCGATAGAGAACCCATGTTGTTGTTTATGTGTTTGCTAATGAATTGTTATTGTTGTTGGCGATGAGCATCAGGTTAGCAGGTGCGCGGCTGTTGTATTCACAGGTGGCGGTGGCCAACAGGTGGCGATGGCACCGTAGCAGGTACACACCGGAGGCGAGGGAGGTCCCACGCTCACACTACACAGCATTACACAGACCACGTTCAGTTTGCTGACGGTATGTTGTTGTTGTTTGTGTTGACAGGTGGCGGTGAGCGGCAGGTAGCGACGGCCGCGTAGCAGGTGCGCGGCAGAGGCGGCGGAGAGGGCGGGGCCCCCCCATGCTCACGCTACGCCTCGTCTCGACGCACTTCCTGAAGCAGCCGTAGGCGGCCGCCCGGCCACGTCAGCATGTGCCGCGACCGGGACATGAACCCGTGACGCTCCCAGTCTGTCTGTCTCTCTCTCGCGCTCACGACTAACCGAACCCATCCGACCCATCCGAAAAGGACTGAACCTCGCGAGGACAGTAACCAAGTACACACGCCATCGAGAGCATCGCTACACGCATTCTTCTGTTCTTTACGACTACCGTACTGTGATCTGTGAGAAAGAAAACGAAAAGAATCAAGAAAGGAAAAAAAAGAAAGAACGCCTCAGACACCAGCCGACACCTCCAATCTGTGGAACATCGCAAGGATCTGTATCGTAAGTACTGATTTATCCCCGACCATTTGTTCTTTCGTAATGGCTGTATATTGATATATGCTGTAGAGCAAGGGTTCCCAACAAAATTTTCTCGATGACCCCCTCATCGAGCATGATTGGTACCTTGTCACGTCACAGTATCAAGTACCTAAAAAACCCAAATTAAGAGTCTTTTTATTCGTTTTCTATTTTTGGTACTTAGAAAAAAACATTGACATATTCATTATTGTTTTGTAAATAGTTCCGCGTAGTCAGCGCGTACACAACTTTCCTACTAAAGCGCGCCCCGCTAAGCACAACAGCGCAGGCGCAGCGCTCGTTCGTCTCCGCACTACGAGATGGCGCTGCCTTAGAGACGGACAAAATTCTGCTTCCGCCGATCCGCGTATTAATATGTAACGCAGCCAATGAGATTGCTGCTAACGTACAACCTCTTCTCCTCGCGGATCACACTCGCGCAGTGATACCTGAACGCGCGAGGTAATATAACGAGTGTACAGACCTCCGATTAGTCAGTCAGCATTAGTCTGCATTTGTCTGCACCAGTCTGTACCAGTCTATAGTCAAGTTTCAGTCTGCGCCTAATAAGATTATCATATTCCTGTACATAGCCATGAAGAGAAATGAATAGACACTTTGTGAAGTATCAGAGATATGTGAAAATCAGATTAACGTACCAAGACCAAAGGAACTTCAGATTGTCAATTGTAAACAGCATCCAGAATCAAGTTACGTAATGTCTATGCTTTTTATTATTTTAATAAATGTGTGTGAAAATTAATCAAGTTCTGTTTAAAGTTGGTCACCGTCAATCTGCTACTCTAAGCATGCAAGTGGCATTTCTATCGTCTGACCTAACGGCAGATGATAAACACGCCACGATAAGACCATGAGACATATTGCTGACACTCGCCTACTTCGTTAGAGCGACAAGTCAAATAATCTGATGGTGTGTGTACCGAAGGTCTTACAGTATGCACACCACAATTATTGAAAAAGAATTGAGCTTAGAACTTTTTCAATTTAGGCATCATTGTGATTGTTAAATTTTTGATTATTGCTCAAAATCTGCTAGACGCAGAAATTAGCGTTCGCTAAAGCTCTGCTCATGCAAGAAGCGGACAAAAAATCTGTTATCATACGAAATATGTTTAATATATTTTTTATTCTAATAGCATCTTGCAGACCCCTCTGGCATAGCTCGCGGACTCCTGGGGATCCGCGGACCACTTGTTGGGAACCATTGCTGTAGAGGAGCTGTGTGATACCACGTTTTTAATTTTGTGATTTTCTGACCAACAACCGTAGTCGCGGGTGCTAAATTGCGGTTGTTTGGTGTTGTTTGCCTCATAGTCTATAATTAAAATACCAGTGTCGAAAATACGTTCTTGAGTGGGATCGGCTCCAAAAGAAAAGAAAATGTAGTGCTGTGCATATCATGATCGGTCAGATGTGCGTAAGTGCCCTGGTTGGTACAAAGGGTTATGTTGTGCGACCACAAGACTCCGGGACCCATCTTCTGGATGGAACAGGTGTCTTTATTGGCAAGATTAAATGTATACATAGGCTGGCTTCAATTCAGGGGCTAACAAGCAAAAACAATACGATCACTGCTTGAATGCTAGATGAACCATGGAATCAATTGTGTTACCGAAAGAAAGTGTGGGCAACAGGCGACTAGCGCCACGGATCCGTTCCTCGGTAGCGTGAGCGAGGCTCTCGCGTTGTTTTTATTTAAAGTAACAGGAACGTCCCAGGCCTGTGCAATCAGTCACCGTAAGTATTTTTGGACAAATATTTAAAAAATGTTCGCTAATATTGTTTGTGGATATTAACATACTAAATTTCAAACATTCGAATGAGTTTCCTCGTAGCCAAAATTGTTGAGTTACTCCCAGTTGCCTCTCGACTGGAACTGCCTATCTCATTGTCGTATTTCATTTTTCTATCCTTTCTCGTATTAACATTAATTAATAATTCTTGTCCGTGTGGACGCATTAGAACATTGCAGCAGTTGAAATTGAATTCATTTATAATGAATGAGGTGCAACCACGTGCTTTTATAGGCGTCTATTTTTCCATTACGACGTTTCAAGATGCCTGGCATCCCGTCTTCACATGTGCATGTTGTGAACATCGTTTCTCTACTAACGCCGTTGCAGAATTTTGTAACGGAAATTTTTAAGACAGCTTTCCTGAAATGTCGTAAGTAAGAAACAATTTTCAGACATGTAAATAAACGGAAACAATTTAAGATGAGATGAACATAAATTGAGTGTACTCTCATAAAAGCGTCTTTTAAGGCATAATTTGTTGGCGTAGGGTGTGGCGAGAAAGGCGTGCTTTTCATATCAGTGCGTTACGGTATGTACATAACGTCACGGATGGTGTAGTTTCGATCTTTTGCGTTATGAGCGCTGTTGTCGCATCACGTGACGAGCCGGCCTGCATGCTTAAGGGGCTCCGGAAAGGCTCAAAATCATGAAAAGTTCAATTTTTACCTTTTTGCGTTTTCTGAATCTGCAGACTATTACCTTTTAATAGATATATAATTTATTCAATTCCGAAGACTACAACTATTTTTAAATTTTTTTTGAAATGTGTTCTACATGGGCGTGACCCACTGTGGCGCTGTTAAACTGCTGTCAAATGGTGTTATTATTAACGTCCGTGTTCATCAGGTACATTTTAGTGATGTGAGATAAAGTATGTGTTGTGGCTAACCTGTGATGGTTCAATATATATCGCTGGTGTGATTGTAGATTGTTTCATGTTTATTTACTCTGTCGTTATCTCGAAAATATTCGTAATTAATTCTGTTTCTTGAGTCTCTGTTTTGTTGAAGTATAATAATGAGTAAAAGTAAAGTTATTAGAAATCCTCTGAAGGCTTTTAAGAAAAGGAGAAATGTTGGAAAGCCAAAGGTATGTGTTATTACTGTAAACAATAAAGACGATAACCAAGTGAGTGAACCTAACCTCTCAAGTACACGTGCCCATAGCAATCAAAGTGGGAAAGAAAATACTTCACAAAAGAAGCTTGGTTCAATGAGTGAAAACTATGAATGTTTTATGGGCGAATCGGATGTGAATGAAATATTTGATATGTCGGTTCTCAAAGGAATTTTTTCAAACTGTGTAAGATGTATTCATTGTAGTGAAGTTGGTCTGGAACTCTCCATAATAAAGCACGTAGGACTTGCTAGTGAAATACAACTGAAATGTGATAAGTGTTCATACATGACCACCTTTTGGAACAGTGTTGCAGTAACTGCAACTGAAGAAAATGGTAGCAAAATCTACGAACACAACAACGAGCGATGCTTGCTTTAGACAAGGAACGCCTTCGGGCTGCAGACAGGGCTGTAAAGAGTCTATAAATACAAGCAAGAGTAAACAGGAGGAGGAAAAAGAGGAAGCTGGAGGAGGAGATTGCAGAGGATGAAGATAGTCCATCCTATGGACCTGGAATGCACTAAAAAGTTAATCCAATCTTTGTCGCTCGATTCCCAAAACTTTTATTTTCTCATACTAATTACATGTTTTCTAAGGATCTTCCAAACATATTTGTTTCAAACTTTCAGTAAATGTTGCACAGTACCTTCTGCATAATTTAACACAGCCTTTTTCCAAAAAACTGTATATTTTTGAATATATAAATAAAAAATTGCAAAAAAATGTTGTGAATTTTCATTACAATTGAAAAAAATCATCTTTAATAAGTGAACTAAAATTTTGTAAAATCCCTGTGTTAAGTTGTAGCACATATTCCAATAAATAATCTGTAAAAAGTTCAACTTCCTACCTCAAATACTTTGTGAGGAAAGATGTAATTTATAAGCGTTATTTTAACATTGCAAGTATAGGGCGTTCCGGAGCCCCTTAAGAATGTATATGAATCAGGTTCGCGGGTCACGAAAGGTTACCAATGTCGATCTAAAGAGTAAACACCCATATCAAACAAAATCTTCAAAATTAGTATAAAGAACACAGTGATGGAAACAATGTTCAACATAATAGAAATTTGCTTCAAGTGAGGCACTGGAACACCACCATCAGGAAACACGAATAACTGAACAAAATAACAGCATCCTGCAATAGAATAAATAATCGTGAAATTCAAAGATCGCTGACACACACACACACACACACACACACACACACACACACACACACACACACAAAAACCACTGAGATATGAGAAAACATTAAAGAAGTGGATAAAACTACAAAAAACGCCAAGAGTACAGTTGGGGGATTTGCAGATGCCACAACGTAGTAAATCCACAAGCTCAACCAGTAAGCTTGAAGTCAGCTAGCAAGCTTCAGCGCCTGTTCCAGGCTGTACTCTAGATCTTAATTGTACCCGTACCTTTTGTCACTAAGTGTTTCCGCGTGGATTCGACTGGAGAGCTGCGACACATTAAAAAAGAATCTCCAAATGCTCGATGACGGTAACATAGTCACATAAAATAGTGCTGGTAGATCCTACTCGTACAATCATGTGTAGATCCTACTCGTACAATCATGTATGACATCACTAGGAGTGAGAAATAATATCTATCATATGTAAAGGCAAACCAGTGGATGTATATATACCATGCGAACGGCACTATAGCATTATTTACAAATGTATAATTGTCCCCACTAAAACAACTGATGAAACTGAGGTTTCATGGAGTCATGTTTTTCTAGATTTGTTTGTGGTACACTGGCTTTACCTCCTTGAGCCAATTAGTATTTCCCACGACGTGGCGGTAGAATGAAACTGAACCTCATCATTTTCTGCGTAATGGTGCCTATGGACAAACAGGTAGGTTTTGAAGGAATGGAAACGCCGGAAATCGAAGGAAGGAAAGTTCGCATTTGTGTTAACTTAACCTACATTTACGCAATAGCTCTGTACGTAATGAGGATGTACTCAGTTAAAAGATAGCGATATGATGTAAAACATTATACTGTTGCAAATAATTCGCTAAATTTCTTAACTGATGTAATTTTCTCCGTACAGTTGATGCTAAAAGAACAATTGCGATTCCGACTCGGAGAAAACATGAAAAAGAGTATTTCGGTTGGACTGACTAAGATCGCAGTGCAGTGGGTGTTTCTCATTATTACGGAAAGCTGAAATAAAACAGGGACCCGACTGTAACTGCGAGTTTGATGTTGCAAACTTATAAATTCCTGTTCCAAACTTTCCGCCAAACTTTACCTGTCACTGAGTTCTTTTGTGTTTTCATCCTTCAGGTGCCACGAAAATGCAAAGCGTGTAAGGTTTCAGTCTAACGTCCTGTTTACTTACAACACTGCTTCTGATGAGTAAAACACGAGACTATTATAAAGAGCAACGGCGCCTAGACAAAAATAAAATCTTTGTATTGCAAATGTTTTGAAAAGCGTGATTCACAAGCTAAAAGTGGGTTCGTCGCCCGGGGCCCAGGCTGAGACAAATATTTACACCGCGTTTGATCGCTCAAGGCGTCGTTGCTTCCGTTGATGAAACACTCAAATATTTTTGCGAGGCCAATGTGGAAGGTTGCTGTTTACATTCCGTTTTTTGGCCACTCGCCCGGACCTGACTGCATCCTGGCTACTGGCGCTGAGTAAATATTGACGAACCAAGCACGTATGAGGGATTGACAGGACAGTCCGTTGTTTTCTGTTGTGACGAGTGTGGCAGTACAATTCGCCACTTCCTGTACCAAAGGAAACTAAGAAGGTGATGGCGCATGGTGGGACGCCTGGGAAGCGTCCATTTCGATCCTAGTTACTGGCATGGATCAATCTGTAGATTCCACATCGATTAATCAAAGCTGATCATGGGGATGAAGGTGAACAGGAAGGGTGGAATCACAGTTGTGACGATGGGAAGAGCCCAAATTTTCCTCATTAATCGAAATGCATTCTGCGTTTAAGATTTACAAACAAATCTAAAACGAATATTAAGCATTCAGATCGGCAAGAAAGAGTGCACTAATATTGAATATCCGATTATACATGTGATCAAGTATCATTTAAAATAAAAGTTGTGGAACTGTACCAATGAAGCCACTATAGAGTTGAGGCGAGCCAGAAAGAGTGAAAAATCAGCAATAAGTAGCAATAGTGGAACGTGATGGTATGTCACCTGTGCTGTGGTCCGCAGCATCTCGCCGCGTTACGCAGACGACGGCCGGCAGTTGTCTTATGATCACATAAACCACTTGCATCACTTACGTCGCCGCATGGGATAGCCGCGCGGTCTGGGGCGTCTTGTAACGGTCCGCGCGGCTCCCCACGTCGCGGGTTCGAGTCTTCCCTCGAGCATGGGTGTGTGTGTCGTCCTTAGCGTAAGTTAGTTCAAGTTAGATTAAGTAGTGCTTAAGCGTAGGGATCGATGACCTCAGCAGTTTTGTCCCGTAAGACCTTACCATAAATTTCCAAATTTTTTAATTACGTCGCGCGAAAAAAATAGTAATTGTCATACAGTAGAACCTCGATTAGCCGTTAGGGACAAGGGGAACGCTGAGGAGGTCGGATAAGCAGAGGAGAATGAAACAAGTCATTTGTAGAGCTTAAAACAATGTAATAACGAAATTAACTTAAAAACGCATTTATTATAAAGAAAATGGGAAATAAAGTTTTAGACCCTGAAAATCTATTTGAAAACTTAAAATGGTCTTTATTTCTATTTATTAAACGTTTGCTTTGCGGCTGCATCATTCCACTTCTTTGCCCACAATATGTACATAGCTGTAGCGGTTGTCTGTTGTTCCAAATGTTGGAGGACAGTTCCGAAAGCTGCAGAGTTGCTGATCTTTTCCTAGTTTTCCTTCTCCAGTAGCTCAACGCTGTACCGTTGCAAAACAAGATCGATGATCTGATCATCAAATTCTTCATTGGCAGTAGCAACATGGTCATCCGCTAACCATTCCTCTACAACAGCAGACTGGATATCAGTCGGAAGAGTTTGCTACGACAAAATTTTTCTCTTATGATAGGGGCTAAGAGGATTCCCCTTGACAGCTTTCCTGACAAAAACAAACCCTCACAGCGTCATCCAAGAGCTCAACTTTCGATTCCGTCAACGATTTTCTAGTTTTTAAAGGATTTTCACCACCTACAGTGAACAAAAAGCTTACAGATCCTTTCGGTTATTTTTCCAATCTTTTAATCGTTGCCGGCCAGAGTGGCCGAGCGGTTCTAGGTGCTTCAGTTTGGAACCGCGCGACCGCTACGGTCGCAAGTTCGAATCCTGCCTCGGGCATGGATGTGTGTGATGTCCGTAGGTTAGTTAGGTTTAAGTAGTTCTAAGTGCTCAGAGCCATTTGAACCATTTTTTAGAAGCGTTGTCACAAATGTGTGTGAGTTCCTAAGGAGCCAAACTGCTAAGGTCATCGGTCTCTAGACTTGCACACTACTTAAACTACCTTATTCTAAGAACAATACACACACCCATGCCCGAGGGAGGACTCGAACCTCCGGGGGGAAGGGCAGCGCAATCCGTGCATGGCGCCTCAAACCGCACGGCCACTCATCGTGGCATCGTTGTGACTGAAACGCACATTTCAGAGACTATTTTAGTAGCTGGCTCACCTTTGTCAAGACTTTGCGGAACACTTAGTTTCCGTACGATTGTGCTCACGAGTTTCCTTTGACGATTTTAGCCATATTTAGAATCGCCAACAGTTCTTGATCAGTTTTTAATAAACTGTATAAAACCACACTGCAACTTTAAAATTAAAAGGAATACAGCGATAAAGTTACAGAGCGCACAGATAAAACAGCAGATTAAAGAGTACAGTAAAGCGAACAGTCCGACCATACAGCAGTGTGTCAACGGGCATGCGTGAGGAGCGTGACTCGGGACGGACACCTGTTGTGACAGAGGAGTGAAATCCATTGATGATGCTGGCACATCGTCAGGTGCAGACCGCATACGCATGGTCGGACACAGGGTCGAACAATCAGAGGACTCACTTAATGGAAGGCCGGATAACCGAGGTTCTACTTTTCTTGATTTTCGAAGGCTCTTGGGTTCAAATGGCTCTGAACACTACGGGACGTAACATCTACGGTCATCAGTGCCCTAGAACTTAGAACTACTTAAACCTAACTAACCTAAGGACATCACACAACACCCAGTCAAAGGCTCTCACTACTGCCATAAACGCGTGAGGCCTCAGACTGGACCCGGACTTTCACCAACATGGCGCTTACAGCGAGGTCCTCTGTGATGGACACTGGCTACACGGACGCTACGTGTTGACTGCTCCAGGGCACCGACGGAAGGTGAGGCTGAGTGACCATGCTGGGTCCTATTTAAAAAATTCGTTAGACTTTCAGGATGGCCACTGTTTCATATCGCCACCTTAACGGTTGTTCGTACAAAAAGCTTTATTTTAAGCTAGTTCTGATAGGTAACGGCAATCTGTTTAGATTGCCGTTACCTATCCGATCCTAACCACCAACTACCTCCCAGGAAGGTGTCCCCGCGCTCCTGGCGTTCTTCTACAAACCAAGGAGCCCCTATGTCCCCACCGTCTTGATAACCACAAATAATTACAGTTTGAAAGTCGTCACATTAAAAATAATCTCGGCCAAAATTACCCCTTTACGGAGGTAATGATGATATGTAATTTCCGTCTCTCTCTCGTCTGCTTGACTCACAACACCGCGAGGCACGGTTTTTATAACTTAATTCCGTAACAAAATAATTTCCATGACTCGTGGAGATGTAAGTTGTTATTCCCACTGCACCCAGACTGTAAACGACAGGATTCACAATCAACTGCCACATGACATCGATTAGTGGATAAAGACCATCTGCAGATCATATCGTCCGCTATTCGCTATCCTGTTGCTACAGCATGTTTCCTAATTACATCCGCCCACCTTCCATTAGATAACGCTCCTGTCTTTTCTACATGTACATTTGTTCTCAGCAAGCCACCTTACTGTTTGGCGGAGGGTACTTGTGTGCCAGTGTCACTTTTCCAGTCCGAATGGTTGCGGGAAGAACGTTTGTTGGTAAGCCTCCATGTCAACTGTAATAACTATAATTTTAGCTTCATGGTCTTGTTGTGAGGAAGGAATACAAGATATTTCAGGAGCTCACCGACAGACTTTCAGGGATGGTAAATCATACAAAAACATTTGTATGCTGTATGTTGTCAAGGAAGATTTTATACGTTTCTGTCCGCCGTTTATGACTTAACGCGCACCGCCACCTAGAGACCTGCTGCGCAGCTCCCAATTAGGTTAACAACTTTGTGAAGCCAACATCGCATAAAAATTTCTTCATTTATAAACAACCTGATCCGACAGAGTTTGCCGTCATCATCAGGTCTCTAACGTCGTGGATATGCATGACGACGACGACGACGACGACGACGATGATGATGATTGGTTTATGGGGCGCTCAACTACGCGAATATCAGCGACCGTACAAAGTCCAGTTTTTCACAGTCCAATTTTTTTCACAGTTCAATCTAGCCACTGTCACGCATGATGAGGATGGTGATAAAATGATGAGGACAACACAAACATCCAGTTCCCAGGCAGAGAAAATCCCCAACCCGGCCGGGAATCGAACCCGGGACCCCGTGATCCAGAGGTAGCAACGCTAGCCACTAGACCACGAGCTGCTGAAGTGTATATACATGGAATATATCTCATATCATGAGTAACGACGTAATGTTTGAGATAGAAGCTTTGGTTTGGCATTACAATAAACGGATATGGTACTTCACATGTAAAGACCTTCAAAATTTGTATTATAAAATGTGTTCATTTTGAGTTGGACCTCACATTTTATAACAAAAATTTTTGGACGTTTGTAAATGCTCAGTTCCATTTCCGCCAAACTAAAACTTCTATTATATGAGATATATTCCATATATATCCACTGTGCTACAGACCTGAAGATGACAGCAAAGTCTGTCGAACCCGGTTGCTTGTAAATAAAGAAATTTCTGTGCGATCTTAGCTTTAGAAAATTTTTACCGAGTAAAACAGACCACCCATTCTGATTTCTCGACGTGAGAAAATTCAACACTAACAAGGTTGGTCTGTGGATTCGTTCCAGTCCTGTCACTCAGCCTCACATGCAATACTGTAACTTCAGTGTCGGGCATCTTACTAGTCGTGAATTCAGGTTTTCATGCCGTTGCAGTTCAATGATACGTGGAAGTACGTATTTGACGAGCTAACTGACGTCATTGTGTGTGACTGTGATACCAGGGGAAAGCGAAGAGCAGCTCTTCGTATCTGTGCAAATCAGTTCCCTAACAGAAGACGGCCGCAGCACAATATCTTTGCTGCAACTCAGGGACGCATGCGGAAACGGAATTTGCGCCCTCAGCATGTTAGTGATAGTAGGCGTGACGTGAGACCACCAGATTTTGAGGATGAAGTGATCCGTACATTTAGCAACCTACATTTAAGCAGCTTCCTCGCCACAGCGCCTGCTAAGGGAACAGGTCACCGTATGTGTTTGGAGAGTACTGCAAGTGTACAACCTACATGCGTACCATATTCAAAGGGTGAAGTTTGTAGGACAAACTGAACACCAATATAGTATGCAGTTCGTGCTGTGGTTCGTACACCTACGAGTAGAGGGATAGTACAAAGTCATCAGCAAAGGAGGATGGTGCAGATATTTTCCATGAACCATTATTGTTTTTTTTTTATTTTCCTAGTTTATAGATTAGAGAAGCTCCTAGCCGGACACACACCTTAAATTTTGAACATAAACTGTCACTACATTTACGAAGTCTGATGATGGACGCTGTATATTCCTCAGTGCGTTAATATATTTTGAATAAATAGCAGCTATGCCAGGTCGGGACTCAAATCAGGACCTCCAAATTATCTCAAGTTGTCACTTGTTATCTCATGTAATCACATGTTTCTTATTTCAGTCTCAGAGGCAGGGAAAAAAAGCTAGACAGTTCGTCCCATTTAGCCGTCACTTTCGGTGCGAAATAGACTCAAATACTATTAAAATTTCACCTTGCCTGTCCGCTTACGATAAGATATGAGTTTCTAGCGTTGCTATTTTACTTCGATGTTTCTCCTTTTTAAGTTTCTGCAACTTTTAATATTGTACCTTGGTGTTCACATGGCAGGTTATTCTCAAAAAATATGTACAGGGTCTCTTTTTACAACTTTTTTAAGCTTTTCTTTTCAATCTTGCTTTACATTGGGACCTGTCACACACACATACACTGCAATATGTTTTGAAAGAGATCCAAGTATTTCGTCACAAAAAATTCGAACAACTGCGAGAGGCAGACTGAAGTACAGTGCTGTCCGTGACTAATTGCTAACAACTGGGGAAAAAAACCGTAAGGGTAACATTGTGTTGCAGATGTGTAAAACACCTCACAGCATTCTTGAAAGAGGATTTCCCACCCACTTCCTTTATGGCGTGATAATATAAAGCAGGCTCCCTTCCAAGCAACATGTCCCAATACAATGAATTTAATGATTAGGAATAGTGTTGAAATGCGAAAGGATAGCATAAAACAAAACAAAAATACGAAAGCAAGAAGCCAAAAATAAACGGTGAAATGAAATAATCATAGCAGTTCGGAATGGGCAGATTTTATATGACGTCCTTTTGTTGGATCTTGATTAATTTTAGTATTTTACTATTACTGATATTTCCGTAATGATTTACGAGAAACTATCTACAAATCGTGTATTTCAGCTGAAAAACTACATTATGTTGACAGGAAACCACCTAAAATCCTCTGTGCTGAACAGTAGGTGATCTCGGCTGATTGTCTCAACATTACCAACAATAATTTTGATTTGATCTACAGTAGCGTGTACTCTTCACTAAACATTTCGTAAAGAATAAGGTAGCGCAGTGTTTAAGAGGTTGGACTCGCTCTCCGGCTGCTCAGAATATGATTTTCTTTCTTTTTCCGTAATCGGTTAATGTGAGTGCCAAGATGTTCTCCTGGCAAGACCACAGCCATCATTGACCAACTGTAACTTATGCTACGTCTGTAGAGACTTCATTATTGATATTCGGTATTATTCAGCCTTCTTCCATTTAAATGGTCGGTAATGATACTTGGTGAATATGCGCCACTTTTACTGGCGTGACAAAGATTCCACCAACTTGCTCATAAAATCGAAACCATCCAACTCTGATCTGGCCCTGAAGACCTCGAAATGCTGGCAGACAATCGTGTCGTCCTGTGCCTACGGCGCCAGTGGATGCGGTACAGAACAGTATGTGGCCAGTAGACTACTGCCCAACCATTGTTTGACGACCCTTGAAGCTGCTACTTCGCACTCAAGTAACTCCTCAGTTTCAGAAGAATAACTGACCAAACATTCAGTAGATATGTATCCTATTGGGGAAAAGGGAACTGTAACTCAGTGTAGAATCAGAGCTATGGGTCGTTTCTCACGAATCTTCACTTCATTGATACCTGGAGGCGAGGCTAAAGGCAGAGTGGAATGTTCCGTAAACCGCCCGGGACTCGGTCCCGCGACCTATCATTTCCTTTATGACTAGGCCGCGAGGCTAGACATCATAGTTATTGTCCAGACACTCGAGGATGAAAACGAAGTGAAATTGAAGCTGTCAAAACAAAAGCAAGGAATGTTGGACCCTGTTTCCAAATGTTCCATTAAAAACGAAACGCCAGTAGTACTGTTTAACATTAAAGTCCGCGCCACAGCAAAAATGAGTGATTTAAGCACTAGCGTCAGTGAGCCTGAGAAACCGATGGAATTGCTAAGATTGAACAAAATTCCAGGCCAGATGGAATCCCTACCAAATTGTATACAAAATTTGCTTCTCAGTTAGTCCCTCTTTTAACCAAAATATATCATGCATCGCTGGGACTAAAAACTGACTCCAGTAGTTGGAAAAGAGCACAGGTCACACCCTTCTACAAGAAAGATGGTGAGAATGATCGACCGAAATACCATCCACTATCTTGGACACCCATCTGTTGTAAATATAGATAAGTCCTTTAATCATCACTGGGAATCGAACCTATGACTTCTGCATGGTCTTAAGCTGGCCATTAAACTAGCTCTTGCGATGTTCCAGCCCCACTACCACTAGAACCATTACTATCACCGTCACCGTCAACTTTGCCAAACTGTTTATACGGATCCTATATTCGTGCTCAGAGGAAGCCTTTTTTCCAAACTTCGATATTTTTTTTCCGATTTAAGCGTGTAAGATATGACAAGAAATTTTGTCAAACTGCGTTGTTCCTGCTAATTTTCGCTCCAGGTAATTTTCGCTGATAATTGTTTATTTGGAAAATGTCGTGTGGTTTACAGCATAGTGGACCCATGTGATGTGTTAATAGGTATTTTACGTTAAAAGCTGTCAATCAACTTTGGACGTACTACATGCGTCACATGAAGTAACAACCGTCAGCGTTCTCGTGCTGTTAGGGTTGTAATACGCTGAGGTCTTCTTCCTAATCGACCAGCTGCTAGATGCTACTCGGTGTGGAGAGAGGACGCCTGTATAAGGAACCCCCGCACAGGCCCCCAGATGGAGCTGTTTAAGATTAGCCTCACTGTCATCCGCCGCCCGCCCACGGGCCTTGCGGCTTGATCCTCCTCGCTGGCTGCCCGCTGATTACCGTCCATCCCACCGAGCGCGTGACCTGATTCGACGTACGTGATGTGACTTGCATCGTTGGCAGTAGGCGCGCTCTATATTTGGCAGTGACGCGGTTCCCTTATAACAGTGCTTTTATCTCGCTACACAGCCACCGCAGGTTATTTCTAGTATCTGTCGCGGTATTTATAACCCTGTATGCACAATGGCATCGGGTTATTTATGCGATCGTTCACCTTCGCAAAACCATACATACCTTTCACGAAGCACAAAATTATTCGTTAAAAGGAAAACTCTCTCACTCTACACGACTGCACTAGCTTCCTTTTGTCAGTCCGGCGATAAACATGGGAAACTGTCAAAGTCTTCCATATCACCAATTAGTTCATACGCGGTACGTTGCACTCCACTAGTGTTCCTTGGAAGGAAGAAAGGAAGGAAGGAAGATTGGGGTTTAACGTTCAGTCAACGACTTCATTGGAGACTGAGCACAAGCTCAGTCTGTGGAAGGGTAGAGAAGGAAAATATGTGTGGAGGATTTGATAGACCACTGAAAGGTCTATGTGAAAGCAAGACCGCTGGAGTAAACGACAGTCCCTCAGAATTACAGAAATCCTCGGAAGAGCCAGCCATGACAACAGTATAGCACCTGGTACGCAAGATACATGAGACAGGCGATATACTCTCAGATTTCAAGACGAGTGTAGTGAGTCTTGTTCCAAAGATGCCATGTACTAACATGTGGGAAGGTTATCGAACTGTGTCTTTATTATTTCATGGTTGCAAAATACTGGCGCGAATTGCTTGCAGAATGAAGCTGACCTCAGGGAAGTTAATTTTGGGTTCCGGAGAAATGTAGGGACACGGGTGGCAGTAATGACCCTTCGACTTGAGTTAGAGGTGGGGCTGAACACACTATTCGAAATTTTGAAGGTATCAGGGTTAAAACGCAGGGAGAGGAAGGTTATTTACAATTCTTGGTGAAGCAAGACTGCAGTTCGAAGAATCGAAAGACATGAAAGGAAAGCAGTAGCTGAGAAGGCAGTGAGACAAGAGTCGTAGCCTGTCCATAATGTTTTCCTTCCTATAACTGAACATTCACCCCAAGTACCGTTGTTACTGCTGTAGAATACAGTTGCTCAATATTCCGTTACTTTATAGAATAATGCCAGGTTCATGATCCTTAAGGCTTCTGTATCACAGTCCTGTGATTTACCAGCCAGTTTTCCGAAATAGAATCAAGGATCCCCAATGTACGCTTGTGTTGGAAAGGGGGGGAGGGGGAGGAGTGGCATATACGAGGGTTATTCCAAAAGTAAGGTCCGATTGATTGCCAAATTGAAACCACAGTGAACATCAGAAATGTTTTACTTGTAACAATTAGCTACACCTTTCAGCTACTTCTCTACGTAGTCGCCGTTCTGACTTAGACTTTTGTCATAGCGTTGTACCAACTTTTCAATAGCCTCATCATAGAAGGCAGCCGCCAGTGCTCTCCGCCAATTCTCCACGCTGGCCTACACCTCGTTGTCTGTGTCAAAATGTTGTCGTCAAAGACAGCGGTTCATGTGACCAGAGATGAAACTCAGGGGGAGACAATTGCGGACTGTATTGTGGGTAATCTAACATTTCCATTTGAAAACGATGCAGGAGCATCTTCATTGCCCCTGCAGAATGCGGCTGAGAATTGTCGTGAAGACGAAACAGCACGACAGTTATGTAATGTTGGCTGCATAGCTTCAGGCGAAATTTCTCACCAGGCCCTCGTACTTGGCGGCAGACACTATTTTCTAGACATCTTTACGCACTCACTGCGAGCTCAGAAATGAGAAGAGCGACGTGAAGCTAACTGGGGTTATACTAGAGACACTACCCAACACATCTGTGCAAAGCTTTATCGGATTTTCATAGTCGTTTCCATTTCGCGACCGATCGGACCTTACTTTTGGAATAACCCTCGTACCTTACAGTCTTTGCCTCCACCTAATAAGCACACCGGACAAAAAATTATTCACCCCCAAGATACACACTCTTAATACTGCGCGAAAGCGCCTTTAGCTTTGTTAATCGCATCAGTTCGACGAGCAAGAGAATTTAGAAGTTTCTTCATGTGTACCATATCCAGTTGACGCTACTCATGAAGGCTTAGACTCTGTAGAGCTACTAATTTGCAGGCATGCTAACTACTACGTTTTGCTCGCTGTTCCAAATAGTTCCACACATTTTTGATGGGATTAATATCGATAATTTAACTGGCTACTCAAGCTACGATAGGGGCCTGAGTGTTCGTCAAACGTATGCGTATGTGGCCACGCCATTCTGTTTTTCTGGAAGACGGGGGCCTCCACAGCGTACTCGTCATAAAGATGCAGAGGGAAGCATGTAGATTCATGAGTACATCATTTGACAGCAGTGTAACAGCGCCACAGTGGGTCACGCATCTGCAGAACATGTTTCAAAAACATTTTAAAAATAGTTGTAGTCTTGTGAACTGAATAAATTAAAATCAGTTGGAAGGGGAAAGTCTGTAGAATTTTAAAATGAAAAATAGTAAAACTTGAAGATTTCGGGATATTGAACCTTTCCAGAGCCCCTTAAATTGCAATGCGGTGGCACTGCGTACGACTTTGTTCTGTATTTCACATTTCCCAACAACACAGATCAAAAACAAAGCAAACTTTCAGTATTGTTGAATTATTTTTGGCGCGCTGAAGACAACGTAATCTGATACAAACTCTCGGTATACGGAAAGACGAAGAAAATTTCGCCGATTTTCGCAATCGGGTTGCTGCGTAATTGTGACTTATTTAGTTTCAGAATCGAAAAAAATTCTTTTCACACACACATGTTGGTTGAACTTCTGTAGCACTTTTACATCCTAATTATGGAGACGGGGAAACTATCTGAGGAAACCAATGTAGACGTCCTGGACAGTTTTAACGTTAAAAGAATTTTTCTTTAAATCGGGATTTACCTTGCAGTTCAGTTGCATCTCCACATCTGTAGAGGCACTTTCAACTGATACGAAAAACAGCCTCGAAAACAGATGCAAGATTGGCAGTGCCCTCAAAACGTTTAGGAAACGATCCTTGTAATTCTTCCAAGACCACAGTGAATTCTTCAAACCAGACTCTTTCTTATCGCCAGTGAGCTTAGGAAACTGGACTTTTTGTGAGAATCTGTCCCTTCTACAACGCAATGCATCCCCACCAAATCAGAAAGAAGCTGCTTTCAACTTGCATTATCTTACAGAGGGCAGCTTGCAGTCAAGTCCATTTAAAATGCGAGCTCTGCATTCCATTCCAGATGTCCTAATTTTCATTCCCGCACTCCTTTTTTTTCATAAATTCAACAATTACAAGTTTCAATCCGAAAAATCGTCCCACGCGTGCCCCTTGACTTAACCAACGTAGTTTCCAGTGGTATATAAAGTCTCCATACTCTCAGTTCAGTTCTGTCGAGCTGTTGCAACTGACACCCTGCGTACGTCTTTAGAAATTTTGCTGTTTGTGCCCTCAGTTTCTTCACGTGCCCCGCTCTACAAATGAAGCACCTCTCTCTCTCTCTCTCTCTCTCTCTCTCTCTTTCTTCTTCATATCCATTAATCTTTAAAGGCTTGTGACGATAGATCCCTAGCTGCCTATTTTTTGTGCAAACAGCCACTGGACCTGTGAACGTCCTTCTGTAGCGAAGGGTAACCAGCGCTGACATCACTATTCCACCAAACTGAAAGAAGGTGTGCCGAACGAAAAATGCCACACCGTAATATTCAGTGATATGTCGCTCTGTACCGAGCACTTCCGAGAAGGAACGAGCAAAGCCGAGTGAGAGGCCGGGTCAAGAGCCGATGCGCCATATCTCTCGATAAAAGGCCGACGTGAAGGGCTGACGACATTCAGAATCAATACCATTAGCAGTCTGTACGTCGTTCTGAAGCGCAATACGTATACCATAAAACCTCAAACTTGAGACGCCATTAGCAACGTTAGACCCTCTTTCAACTGCGATATGCTGTAGTTTCCTCGACAAAAGAAAAAAACCCAACCGTAGTTCCTTCGGGCAAAAAACTGTACTCCATAGTTGGAAGAAAGCACGTCAGTCCGGCTACAAGAAGATAGACGAAGCGATCCGTGAAACTATCTGTTGTTGTGTCTTAGAAAATATTCTGAAGTTAAACGTGATGATATATGCCAACCACAGGAAATTTCGAAAACATTCATCATGCGACGCCTATTTTGTGCCTTTCTCTCACGCGATACAGTCCAAGACAGCCAGATTGGTTCAAATGGCTCTGAGCACTATGGGACTCAACTTCTGAGGTCATTAGTCCCCTAGAACTTAGAACTAGTTAAACCTAACTAACCTAAGGACATCACAGTCTGGAACCGCGCGCCCGTACGGTCGCAGGTTCGAATCCTGCCTTGGGCATGGATGTGTGTGATGTCCTTAGGTTAGTTAGGTTTAAGTAGTTCTAAGTTCTAGGGGACTGATGACCCCAGATGTTAAGTCCCATAGTGCTCAGAGCCATTTGAACCATTTTGTAATTTGTATCAACAGTGTAACCTGTTGTTGCTACTGTTTCGTAGCTCTAATTATGGCAGACGTCAAATGATGTTATTTATCTTCTTGTTATTGTATTATTACAACTTTTATGGTTTTGCGTAATGGCATGCCATGGTCATTGACTGCAAATTTTCTCCCTTGTTTTCCTTGTCTAGTGCTTACTTCATGACTTGACATTCTTCTTTTCTTAAACTACCCTATAACTAGATTAATTGTCTTTAACAGACGTAAGCCCTTTCGGAACTCCCTTTAATGAGAGTTGTGCAAATGAGTGATACGTAACTTGCTTACGTTCCTTTATCATCTTAAAGCCAGGTTTCTGTATTTTTATTCCTGTGCTTCAGTGATCTCAGATCTGATGAGGCTTCAAAAACAAAATATTGACCAATTCAGCCAATGTCGTTAACGGTTGCAAAGAATAGCGAGATGATGTGGGAAGGGCAGTTTCGTTGAGTAGTTGTGTTGGTAGGTAAAGAATGTTGGCAACTACCACATTTCTCCTCCTGTAAATGCTCGATTTGTTAAATGTCGGCCGAACACTGAATCTTGACCACTTTTCGTATTTTTCAAAAAAGCTTGTGAAACCAAGTTTATGTATTAACACAATAGGGAGTTCAGTGTACTACAAGAATGTAACGACTTCCTTTTGGTGAGAGAAGGGAAGGCTCTCACTTCACCTTTCACGTCGGTGGAAGAAGGGAACTCGACATGTTCCCATGGTGAGAGAACGGACCCATCAGGACAATTTTATGTTGAAACGAGCAGCGATCATCTCGTATCGTCAGACCGATATTCCGGTCGAACCGTCAGCTGGAAGCTTTCGGTATCGTGCTTCACCAGACCCAGACACGAGTTTGCAATTATCCATGACCGAGCGGAAAGGTTTTATGATCATGTGTGTGGCGTCGTATGGAGCTAATAAACATCTTGCTTCATTGTCGGATACGCCTTTAGTAGCCCCTGCATTAATTTTTGACGTAAAGTGAGCCAGAATGACTTGCCGATTCTTTTAGTGATTTCCCTACCTCACTCTAGGCAAATGCCGGGGTGGTTCCTTTGAAAGGGCACGGCCTATATCTTTCTCCATCCGTGATACAACCCGAGCTTGTGCTCCGTTTCTAATGACTTTAATGTCAACGAGACGTTAAACTCAACCTTCCTTCCTTCCTTCCGATTCGTTCAGACGATTCTCGCTAATCGACTCTGTTGCTACGGCAGATAATTGCGTCGGTAATACCTTCAAACTACTATTCTCGGTTTCCCCAAAACGAGTGGACAGCTGAAGTTGAATACCCGCTCAGCACTGGACATGAATCATGCTGTCCGCCTGGAAAACGCTGTAACGCTACCCTCAGTCCCAATAGGGCATTCTCTAAACATACTAGTCTGTCTTCTTTGAATGTCAATAATTTCATAAGGTGCGAGCATCTGTCAGTCGTTGTGTGAGACAACCGCATGGAAGTGCTATTTAACTGTCGCTATTCCAGTAAGTTTCTTTTGCCGGGAACAATATCATCAGGTGCGACATTCAATTTCGCGACTGAGAACACCAGAGCATGCACTGCAACAAGTACATGGTATGGCAACGAACTATCTTCGTTATCACTCTTCTTTTTCCGCTATAGGCCAGCCAACGCCACGTTGAAGCCAGAAGTTAACTTTTTAAGCTTTTTCCAATATTTTTTAAACTGTTCATTTTTCTCGCTTTTGCTGTCCATTTTCTTCCTTGTCGATTGGGACTGTTTTGTTTTGGAAACCATCCTCTCCGTTAATTTTGTTTCTGCATCTTGTTCTCTCATCAGTTTCTTGCTCATTTTTCTTGTAGGTCTTCATGCACATTCCTAAGTCAGTTGGGTCTGCCATGTAATTTTTTAAATACTGTAGAACTTTTTTGTCAGTCTGCTAAGGCTCCTTGAATGTGCCCACGGAGCGTTAAATACGTCTCCTAATTTCATCTGCAGATGATTCTTCTACATAATTGTATACTTCGGCGGTACTTCTTAATTTTAATGTTTCTACTGGTGTTCTGTTTCCCTGGTTGCTTCATTTTCTTTTATTGATCCCAAAATATGCGTTTCCGATGCTTTTGTACATTCTGGCCAAATTACTGTCTTGTAATGAGTTTATGCATTTCTAATGAATGATTATTTACTATAAATATTTTTAAATGAAATGCTAAGTCCATCTTTCGCAGTCTTGCTCTGATGTCTTCTTTTTCCCCTATGCAATTAGGCTGTATTACTTCCATAGATACTAAATTGGGTTTTTTGGTTTTTTTCTGACATTTCCACTATTTGTGATTAAATTTGATGGTATTATCTCGTTGTTTTTCACTACCCCTGTTTTTTGCGAAGAATATTTGTACTAATAGCTCTTCCTGCTGTTTCTATCTGATACTTGGATATTTCCTGAATTCCGAGTAATTTTTTATTTACTTTTCCAAAAATTCAGGAATATTTGTTTAAATGGTCTTAGTGGGTCTTTTATGGAGTGAAAAATGGATTTGCATTCGCTTTGACATCTCCTCCGATATTCTGTTCATACTTCAACAAATTTTCCTACTGTCTCGTTTTATAGTATTCTTTACACTCTGTTGTATTATCAGATTACTTAGTCATCTGCGACTAGTGTAGGTAACATTCTACTTCATACGAAACTGCACGGCATGTGATTTACGGCTCACTAGGATAATTTTGCTTCATACCAGAAGCGGGACACACATCTCCGCTTTTAGCTGCTAGAGTCCTACCAAATGAACCATGGCAGCCAGCCACATCAGATTTCTCCAAGGCTTGTTCTTGTCCGAGTTATTTCTATTATTTTTAGGTACGCTCTAAAACTATCTTCTTTTGTTGTTATTTTTCTTCGCTGTTTGTTTATTCGTGTGTCTTTAAGGTTGATTATACATTGTTTCATTATAAGTGATTATACATGTTTTCATTATAAGAGAGACAAAGAACACGAAACTGGCACTGCTGTTTGCTACAGTTCAGCAGTTAGCTTGATGCCATCGAGCCAGAGAGTAGATTGAAATTACAATGAAATCCAGACCATTAGCTGTTTACAGGCGTTGATAAATATCAACGGGGACAGTTGAAAATGTGTGCCCCGACCGGGACTCGAACCCTGGATCTCCTGCTTACATGGCAGACGCTCTGTCCGACTGAACCAGCGAGGACACAGAGGATAGTACGACTGCAGGAACTTGTCTCTTGCACGCTCCCCGTGAGACCCACATTTCCAACTTACCGTCCACACGCTACATTTGTAGTGGCCCCCGCCCACTATACTCATTACTCGCGGTGGTCAATCTACCGATTCCCGTAAGAGTTTCAGCAATGTGAGTGCATCCGCACTGAAGAAGATCTTTGGCCGGTAAGCCTTATCTATATGAAGATGGTATCTGTTCTTTCGGACAGTTCAGAAAGCTTCCTGTAGGAAAACATGCAACTTTGACTTTGCTCTCGTCTCAGGTTGAACTAAGGGAAACATTTTCTTCTCCCCTCCCGTGCTCGTCGGGAATTAACGATTCAAGTTATTTTCATTTTTTTCGGTCTAGTTAGTGTTGTCACCACGACTTTTATTAGCTTCGTAAAAGACATAAAGCAGGCTTTTATTCTTGCTTGTCGAGCCCCGAGCAGTAGTCTATTGGCGCCTAGCGTCTGTTTTTCATAGATGTTTATATGCAGCAGTTTTTACTGGTCTTGTTAGACGTACTGTCGTTATTTGGAAGACTGTGTAATGACGAATTATTCACTGCTTTTGTTAGTGATTGCACAACAATTTGGTACATAACAAACATTTTGGCATTTCTGTGGTCCGCTTACACATTTTAACATCTCTTACTTTGTTTATGTGCACAGTCTTTAAGAAGTCTTGTTTTGCAAAATATTTATAATTCCGTTTTGTGCCGCCTGTTACTTCAACAAATAGGTGTGCTTTGTATGAAAGCTATTTTTATAGCCTTGAAACTAATTGTCGCCTTTGTAATAGAAATACTGGATGCTACTACATACAAATCTCATTGAGATACAGCAGTTAAGCGTCTGGAGCTAATGCCCAGAATTGCAGAAGCATCGTGTAAATCATAATTGTATATCTAGTTATATTGTAATACCGAAATTGAACGGGGTTCTCTGATGAAATGATCTCGTCTGCAATATGAACTTGCAAAAAGAGTTGGCTGCCAGGAATATGCAGGAAGGCGGCGATTCTATTTCCCTGCTCCTTGTAGTAGTAGTAGTAGTAGTAGTAGTAGTAGTAGTAGTAATAGTAGCAGCAGCAGTAGTTTGTGGCCATCAGTCCGTAGACATAACAACATCCGTAGCCTACATGCATTTGAATCTGTTCGTTGTCTTCGACTCTAGGTCACCTATACTTTTTACCCGATACTCTTCCCTCCTTTGCCAAACTGACTATTCCTTGATGCATCAGAATGTGTCCTTCCAACTGATCTCTTCTCTTAGTCAAGTTGTGTCATAAATTTTTCTCCTCATATATCTCCAGTAATTCCTCATTAGTTATCCGATTTACCCATAGATTCTCTAGCATCCTAATGAACACCACATTTCAAAAGCTTCTATTCTCTTCTTGTCTTACGTGCTTATCGTCCACGTTTCACATCCGTACAAGGCTACACTCCATACTGATACCATTGGAAAATTTGTCCTAACACTTAAATCTTTATTCAGTGTTAACAAAAGTCTCTTCTTCAGAATCGCTTTTCTTACCATTACCAGTCTGAGTTTATACATTCTATTTCGGCCATCAACAGTTACTTTACTGCTCGAACATCAAGGCTCATCTGCTACTTTCACTTTCTCATTTCATAACCAATTTCCTTTAGCATCGCCTGATTTAATTCGGCTGAATTCAGTGGCGCATGTTTTTTTACATCTTCTCAACGCGCTGTCAATTCCTGTCAGCTGATCTTCCAAGGCCTTTGCTGTCTCTAACAGAATTACAATGTTCCCGGGTTGGATTCCAGGCGGGGTCAGGGATTTTCTCTGCCTTGCGATGACTGGGTGTTGTGTGATGTCCTTAGGTTAGTTAGGTTTAAGTAGTTCTAAGTTCTAGGGGACTGATAACCATAGGTGTTAAGTCCCATAATGCTCAGAGCCATTTGAACCATTTGAAGAATTACAATGTCATCGACAAATCTGTAACTTTTCATTTGACCTTTTAGCACAATAAAAGCTTCTCGAAAATTTAAACCACTGCCTTTCATGCACTTCGATTCTTATAATCTATTGCCTGGTTCCTGTACAAGTTGTAAATAGCTTTTCGCTCCCTATATTTTACTCTTGCTATCCTGTTCCTTACAGGATAGAAGTGCATTGGGTGACTTGCAACCAAAACTTTGTGTAAAGGTGGAACATTGCTTTGTGCGCATGTGCAAATACTTAATGAGATTCATTTAATTAATTCGAGATGGCGCAGTGATATAGTCTTACAGGCACTCCTTTTCTGAAAAACAGCCCAGATGCCAGAACTCGATGATTTCGTAAAAACTTAATTATATAGGTAGATTGTTGATCAATTCTGGGAATCGAGAATCTCGCCGATTTTTGCCTGTTATCGACATCGATACTGGCAAAGTATTGGTCCCAGGAATTGCAAGGCTTCCGAGAATGTTTTAATATAAAATTTGAAGTCGGATAACAAATTACAAAATAAATTTGTTTGTCGTGTGATATAATTACGAATTTTTTAATTTATTTATTTATTTTTTACTTGATCTGTGGAACCTTGCTTCTCGCCAAATTTCATAGATCTAGGCGAGCGGAAAGTACTCTACAGGTTTCTATGAGTGAGTTTGCGAGCATCAAAATATGTGACCTAAATGGCCGTATATTTTGATCGTATTGACTTCGAAGCTAGAGATTTTTACATAGAAGGGACCGTATATCTTAGTTTGTGCCGTAAATTTCAGCTTGATGCGTCTACTCGGTCCTGAGGAGAAGGATTTGAACAGTCGGACGGACAGACAGACAGATACACGGAGAACAAAGTAAACCCGTAAGTGTTCTGTTTTTTGCCGATTTAGATATAGAACTTTAAAAATGATAACAGAAAAAAATTACCACACGTTGCAGGAATGCAATAGTGTGTGATACTAATGGCATTAAAACGCTACGTACTCAATTTGACACATCCTACGGTTGTCTAGCGGGCAAAAAGTGCAGTTCAGATGTAGACACCACTTTTTTGCTCGTTAGCTGCTATAAGACGCCAGTGGCGTTCATGGACGACAGTGTGAAACCACATACTAGTAGTTGCTCGCCATTTGCTGTCGCCAGCGGCTTTAACGTTGTAGCAGCAATTTTGTACGACGACGTCGTTGATGTGAAGGCATCACGCCGACAGAGTGGAACAAGACGCTGACGCCAGCACGAACAACCAGAGTCACCTTCCGCAAAAAAAGAGAGGGATGCCGGCGGATGCTTTGTAAGATGAGTTCCGCCAGCTTGTTATAACTGCGGCTCGGGTGTCAGGTGCTACGGTTGGAAACGCGCGCGCGCCCGTCTGCGTGTGTGTGTGTGTGTGTGTGTGTGTGTGTGTGTGTGTGTGTCGCAGGCTTTGGTGAATGCATACTTTGTTTCGCGATTTGCGTCGCCTCGTTCCTTCATCATATGGCCCTTTCGTCTTTAAAGTGACCTTGCGTGCCTCTCCCCACTTATCGAATGGATGTTACGTAATTAAGTTGGACCTCTTCCACCTCTTCGCAGAGTACGTTCTGTTGTTTTCATGTGGCAAGTTAAAACTGCGTCGCGGATCGAGATTAGACACTGGTATCTGCTTTCGCGATCAGTGGAAATGGATAACGTTCGGGGTGACGTTGTTTCACAAAATGTGTTTTACGTGCTGTTGTGTTCTCGGTACTCTGCTACATGTCCCCAGACTTAATCGAGGTGCCACCCCAAGGAGAAAATCTTTCCAGTATGCGTTAGTAGATAGCATGTGGTCTTTCTGCAAACCCGTGTTTCCTTCGGGGGGTCCAGAATTTGAAAAATATGGCTCTGAGCACTATGGGACTTAACATCTGAGGTCATCAGTCCCCTAGAGTTAGAACTACTTAAACCTAACTAACCTAAGGACATCACACACATCCATGCCAGAGGCAGGATTCGAACATGCGACCGTAGTAGCGACTGAAGCGCCTAGAACCGCTCGGCCACAGCGGACGGCTGAAAAATACACTCCTGGAAATGGAAAAAAGAACACATTGACACCGGTGTGTCAGACCCATCATACTTGCTCCGGACACTGCGAGAGGGCTGTACAAGCAATGATCACACGCACGGCACAGCGGACACACCAGGAACCGCGGTGTTGGCCGTCGAATGGCGCTAGCTGCGCAGCATTTGTGCACCGCCGCCGTCAGTGTCAGCCAGTTTGCCGTGGCATACGGAGCTCCATCGCAGTCTTTAACACTGGTAGCATGCCGCGACAGCGTGGACGTGAACCGTATGTGCAGTTGACGGACTTTGAGCGAGGGCGTATAGTGGGCATGCGGGAGGCAGGGTGGACGTACCGCCGAATTGCTCAACACGTGGGGCGTGAGGTCTCCACAGTACATCGATGTTGTCGCCAGTGGTCGGCGGAAGGTGCACGTGCCCGTCGACCTGGGACCGGACCGCAGCGACGCACGGATCCTACGCAGTGCCGTAGGGGACCGCACCACCACTTCCCAGCAAATTAGGGACACTGTTGCTCCTGGGGTATCGGCGAGGACCATTCGCAACCGTCTCCATGAAGCTGGGCTACGGTCCCGCACACCGTTAGGCCGTCTTCCGCTCACGCCCCAACATCGTGCAGCCCGCCTAGAGTGGTGTCGCGACAGGCATGAATGGAGGGACGAATGGAGACGTGTCGTCTTCAGCGATGAGAGTCGCTTCTGCCTGGGTGCCAATGATGGTCGTATGCGTGTTTGGCGCCATGCAGGTGAGCGCCACAATCAGGACTGCATACGACCGAGGCACACAGGGCCAACACCCGGCATCATGGTGTGGGGAGCGATCTCCTACACTGGCCGTACACCACTGGTGATCGTCGAGGGGACACTGAATAGTGCACGGTACATCAAAACCGTCATCGAACCCATCGTTCTACCATTCCTAGACCGGCAAGGGAACTTGCTGTTCCAACAGGACAATGCACGTCCGCATGTATCCCGTGCCAGCCAACGTGCTCTAGAAGGTGTAAGTCAACTACACTGGCCAGCAAGATCTCCGGATCTGTCCCCCATTGAGCATGTTTGGGACTGGATGAAGCGTCGTCTCACGCGGTCTGCACGTCCAGCACGAACGCTGGTCCAACTGAGGCGCCAGGTGGAAATGGCATGGCAAGCCGTTCCACAGGACTACATCCAGCATCTCTACGATCGTCTCCATGGGAGAATAGCAGCCTGCATTGCTGCGAAAGGTGGATATACACTGTACTAATGCCGACATTGTGCATGCTCTGTTGCCTGTGTCTATGTGCCTGTGGTTCTGTCAGTGTGATCATGTGATGTATCTGACCCCAGGAATGTGTCAAAAAAGTTTCCCCTTCCTGGGACAATGAATTCATGGTGTTCTTATTTCAATTTCCAGGAGTGTATGAGACGTGGTATTGTTATGTATAGTTCTACTAGTTAAAAACGTAATACTGCATTTCTGTACTTATATTAGCACAAATAAAATGTAGTACCGCAGTATTAATGGCACTTTGAACAAAAAGTTTCCGGAAAATTGACATTTTTCATACCGTGGTTATGTACAGAATACAAGCTAATACTTGAAGGAAGAAAAACAGACGCTTTTTAATAATGCTATTTATTTACACAAATAGAGCAGTTACCGGTTTCGAACCAATAGTTTCGTCTGTTTTTCCAACAACTAATGTAAATAACTATGAATGTAATATGAACGTGAACTGCCGTCCGAAGACGTAAGTGTTGCTTCGATACAGATAACAGCGCTATCGTACAAATAAATAGCGTTATTAACAGTGATTGCTGTCTTCTTCTTTAGAAGAATCAATTCCTCTTATTGGCACATAAAACCACTCACATTCCTAATACGGCACTTAGACAGTTTTTAATGAAAGTATTTATTTTCTAATTTATTCTGTTGCTTCTTACGGTGATGCTGTGAGCAGGATAATTCTGTTGTATCAGAATACCTTTTGAATTTTTTGGACAAAAATCAGTTACGTGCAACAGACACACATTGTTTTTTCATTCTCCTGACGATTTCAGATTGCGCACTTCAGACGTTTTCCATTTCTACCCTTCAGTTGACGTTGACTCAGCACATCTCATGGACCGTACCGAAGCCTCAACTTTTCACGAGCTTCTCCTAAATCCTTTCTTCGCTGCTGTGAAACTACGCATCTGGCCATTTTAATTGCAGCACTGTGAAGACGGCATGCAGCAAACGTCAAACGGACGTACTGCGTGCTTGAATCTCTAACGATCTACGCGACTAGCGCTCGAGAGGGCAGAGATATTACTCACTCGGCCGTGCAGGGTCATATAGCTTCGCCACTTACACTGAGGCATGGAACGAACTTGTTCACTCAAGGCAGTTATCCACACAGACAGCATAGCGACAAATGGAGCACCACGGACTGCTATGCGGCGACCATTGTTGCGACTGCAGTTGAAGCGACAGCGGACAGAAGCGACCAAACAGTGGTGCTCCCTACTACAACCCGGGAACAGGTTTGCACCACGTCTCTTTATCACGCGATTATCGGTTCTGCGTACACTCTCACAATACACGTATTTGTTTGTGGAGGCTCCGAGGATTATTATCGTTGCCACACTGGATCCGTCAGCTTCACACGGCCCGGCAGCTTCCATGATATTGAAAATGAACACACTACGTACGCCGCGATCGCAGTTTTATTGTTCCAAGATTACCGGCTTCAACATTCTTATGCTGCCTCATCTGATCTTATGGAACTCGTTACAAAAATGCCATGTTACATTACATGGTTACAAAACTGCCATGTTGCGTTACATGAAGTCAAAGCATGATGCTATAGTGTGTCAAGGGATGCAGGCCGGTGGCTGTTCCCTGTCTTCGAGGTATTCGTGACGATAAAAGGCAGTCTTTATTTCTATCAGTGGTGTTAGCTAAATTTACTAAAATTCGTACCGTCTTTCTTTCTTGCTCGGGGCCTTTGTCCCGCTCCAACGCGGGGTCGGCTTTGTTACTATAGTCAAACCTGTTAACGCCACTGCTTCCTGGACGGAAATGTATGTCGGGACCGGATTAACGAGGAAGGGTCCATGTGCCAGGCAGCCTGGATGTGGTTTTCAGGCGGTTTATGACATCCTACTAGATGAATACCGGACTAGTTCACGTGTTCAGATACACTCCACGCAAACATTTAGAACACTTTCTTAGACTTGGACACTGAATTTATTTTATACACAGACAAAGTGTATACACTGCTGCTGTCCAGGGAGTCAATAGGAGACTGATGACGTTAATTGTTTGGTCTCGTTAAACGCTTACTCAGCAGCAACTTTATCTACTAAAATCCATATCCTGTGTACCCATAAATCCGTCAGTGGATTAAATTGGTGGCGTCTGACGAATCGGTCATTACCGACAATCGTATTTTCCGCGCACCGTTGCCGAATGGAAGAGGAAGGGGAGAATCGACAGTAGTAAACGAAGTAAAATCGAAAAGTCCATTAACATTTCAAAATGCACTAATTCACGGAATAACGTTAGGTGGAGAGGTAAAAATTGACACATACCTGAAATGACATGGGATTTTATTGAAACAAAAAATGAGTACTTATCTCAAGTTGCAAGCCTGCCGCGATGGTCTGGTTCAATGGTTCAATGGCTCTGAGCACTATGGGACTTATCATCGGAAATCATCAGTCCCCTAGAACTTAGAACTACTTAAACCTAACTAACCTAAGGACATCACACACATCCATGCCCGAGGCAGGATTCGAACCTGCGACCGTAGCGGTCGCGATCGCGGTGGTCTGACCTCATTAGGGATGTTAAAAGACTTCATCCGCGAGGAATTTCCCACCATATCTACTGACAGGCTGTTATAATGCTGTTCTCGGCATTGTATTGTTCATGAATGACGGCCGAAATGTCGCGCATTTGTTACAAAACATCGTCTTTGAAATCAGTTATTATGCTACTGATTGCTTTTGTATGATATAAAGCGCCGTCTGTCAGTAATCTTGTGCTTCAATAAAACCCCATGTCATTTCAAGCATGAGTGTCAATTTTTACCTCTCTAGCTACATAATTCCATGAGGTATTGAATTTTCACATGTTAACGGATTTTTGGTCATCCTGTACACTTTGCCGACGCCATAAGGAGGCTCAAAAAGTATAAATGTGAAGGTTGGCTTCTCCTAAACATAAGGGATCTTACTGAAATGGAATCCTTATTACTCTTGGTACTGTATACGCTGCACTGATTCCCAAAGATGCTAGTACTGCAAGGTCTTGTCTTCGCGGTAACTATAGGTGCGGTATTTGCGAGGCTGTAGTATTTTCCCAGTTTCTTCGCTTCATACACAAAGTTCTTCAAAATGTGTATGTAGCCTTTCGCGGCATAGTTGATGTCTATCATCAAGCGCCAGCAGTTTATATTTTTTGTATCGCTTTCCAGTGCGTCGAGCAAACCCGTAAGCACTCGCAGTCCTTTTTTGAATATGTTCGGTATCCTTTTTTAGTAATATTTAGCTTGGATCCTACACAGTTGAGCAATTTTCTAGGATGGTTCAAATGAGTGTTTTGTAAGCAATCTCTCTTTCATACTGACTGTATCGTACGAGTAACCTAGCATTGAATTGAAGTTTGCGACCTGTATTACCTACGATTGAGCTTATACGGTCAGTCCATTTCATGTCCACGCAAACCGATACTCCCAGCTACTTGTATGAGTTGACTGATTCCGGTTGTGATTCATTCATATTGTAACCATAGAGTACGACTTTTCTATGTTTTGTGAAGAGCGTATTTTTATTTTTCTTAGCATTTAAAACAATTTGCTAATCTTTGCACAACTTTAAAATCTTCCCAAAATACCGTCATCAGAAAATTGTCCGAAATTACTGTTTGTTGTCATCTGGTCATTAATATACGATATGAACATTAAGGGTTCCAACACGCTTTCCAGAGGCACGCTTGAAGCTACTTTCATGTCCACTAATCATCATCATCTGCTGTCCATTAACAGATTGGAGTGTAAGAATAAGTTCTATCAGAGATATTCTGTGTGTAAAGACAAAGAACGAAAAATACTCATTTCCGCTCTGTTGAGTACAAAACCCGTCGTTTCAGTCATGGTTTGCTTTATCCGTACTAGGGACCGCAGGGGTTGCGACAGTGGATTTATGTCCGGAACGAAGAAAATTCAAGATCCCCGTCCAGCCACAGTAATTTAATTCTTATTTACCGAAAATCATTACAGGTGAGATGTGGAGTGGACCCTTCAACGTGACGACGGCAGAGCCTACCATCTTTGTCCCATCAGAATTCGTGCTGAAATCCAAATGACTCTCCATATTCCTAGGTATTTAAGTTTTCGCATTTCCAACGAATCTGAATATTTTCTGGCGTGCGTATACTATTCGTAAATACTAACCTTCAAACATCCGCTAGGGACAGTAGTTTGTACTACCTTATCCAGCTGCCGCATAGAACTAATATAACATAAGGTGTGGCAAGAAATATTCTTCCAAGAAAACATACACACACACACACACACTCTCTCTCTCTCTCTCTCTCTCTCTCTCTCTCTCTCTCTCTCTGTTCATAAGACTAACAAAAGAAATAAACCGGATTCCCCGCGTGGCAAGCAGCCGTCAACAGCCTGGGCGCCAAAACCCAGTAGTTCCCCGAACGGCCGGAAGCAGGTCTCGTGACAGGACATTGCACGTCCACAGCGCACTGCGTTATTATCTAAGGTTTATTACCAATTTCGAAAAAGGGAGACACGTCAGCTTACCAGAATGATGATGACCATGACCATACTCACTGCCCATTCCTCGTTCCCACCCTTCTGCCTCGCTCATCGTATAGGCTACTGCCAATTGTTTCGCGTTTTCATCTCCATTATTTTATTAAATCAAGTCGCAGAGCTCAACGGTGCTGTGAAATTAGTTTACGTACCGGCGCCAGGGAACGTCGATAGGGACTGACTCACTTTACTGTGTCGTTCGTAGACCATCGTTGCCCGTAATCCATGTTTTGTTCGTGCGCTATGAATTGTAAAAGAGCCGCGGATGTGGAGAACAGTAACCTCGGACGATCTAAACCCACCAGCCGCGCGCGTAATTGCCAGTTCAACGACGTTTATCAGCACGCAGCAAGTGGGTGAATTAACTAGCCGCTCCGACGTAATTACGAGCTTATTCCCTCGATCTGACCAAGGTACCGCAGCCACGGAGGACACAATTCGCGGAAGTTTTCAATGTACCGCTTCCTGAACTGCTGAAGGCTAGCTAAAACTTGCATAATGGTGCTAGTCGCTGGTCAGTCCGCTGAAAATGCTCTGCCAGGCTACGCTCGTTGACAGTGCATGGCGGAAGGGCGCATCTTACCAGTATTATACGTTGTCTGTCTTATTGAATTCCCGTACTTCCCAAAGGAAAAATTATGCTCTACACTCCGCCTGCTTAGCTGGGTGGTAACGTGCTCGCCCCCCTAGGCAAGTGGGCCCGGGTTCGATTCCCGTCCGGGTTGGAGATTTTTCTCCACTCGAGGACTGGGTGCTGTGCTGTCCTCATCCTCATTTCATCGTGCTCACCGACGCGCAAATCGCCCAATGTGGCGTTCACTGAAATAAGACTTGCACTTGGCGGCCGAGTTTCCCCGAATGGGCCCTCCCGGCCATCGATGCCATACACTCATTTTTTTTATGCTCTACATGTTTCTAAGTGCTCTAATCCCCGTTATATTACTCTTATCATCGCTTCGCGATGTATAATAATCGCACAATCTTCGTATAATACATGTCCTCTAAATTTATCCAAGAGGATTTCACGAAATCTATATCCGCTTTCTTCCAAGCATTCTCATTTAAGTTTACTTTCTGTTACACTATCGTACCGGCTACACCGACCTGTTACGATCCTAGCAGCGCGTCTCTGAATTCGTTCGATTTCGTTGTCATGTCAAATTGATACGAACCCTATAGTTTGTGACATTAACGTCCTGTACGAGATCTTTTGTAAGGAGCAGTCAGTTGAAAACAAAGACAGATGGAAGAAATAAATAAACTATTTATTATTTCAAAAATAAGCTCCCTAACTGTTAATAGATTTACCCCACTGTGAGCCAAGAGAGTCAATGCCTTCACGGAAAATTTTTTGTGGTGGATACGGACCCATGATTGTATTCATTCGTCCGAAGCAAATTGATGGCAACCAGTGTTTCATCAGGGCTTCAAAAATATAGAAATCGCGTGGGGAGAGATCGGGACTGTATGCAAAAAGAATGTTAACAGAAGGAGACCAGTGCTGGTACGAGGAAAGGTAAACACGGGCGACTCATCATTTCCGGTGCGTCGGTTCGCGTTCGTTGAGCACCTTTTGCGGCTGACATCGAGAAAAGTTTTCATCCTACTCTTAACATGCCTGGAAAGATTTTAAAGTTAGTGCCAAAAATTATGTAAAACTTGAAAGACTGCTAGTTTTTTTTTTTGTAAATCTTATATTATGCACACCTATTTTCTGTTGATACGTGTCAGAGTCTTTAAATGTGTCGAAGTGTGTAAAAAATCAAAACTGTACTGTCCTGGAGAGTTCGTTTCACAGAAGCCGGCAAACCATGGTGTAGCATGAAAAAGCAGCGAACTAGCAGAAAAAATTCTTGTCTGAGAACAATAGAGGCGAATATGTTGTTATTTTGAAGAGGAAAAATAATTTGGAACCTCCAGAATTTTTGAGCTTCCAAGGTATTGTGGAGACAGTGGCAGGGATAGGGGGACAAGTATGAAGGCTCAACTACAAAGCGAGACTAGGTAAAATGAATTGGAATTTACTGTGTTAAAAGAGCACGAATATGTTCACATGCTAAAATTTTTGGCGAAGACGACAGAATGATGATTGAGGCAGCTGTTCCCTTCTTTTCTGTCCGAATCTATTAAAGAGGAACATAGTCGCCTTTTTCTTTACAGGAGCATTTTCCCGCTGGTTTTGGTGTTCCGTTTTTACCTGTAAAAATTTGTCCATCCACTCTTCCCCGAACTCGAATATTCTGTCCCATTGTATCACTAATACAAGAGTTTAATTGGCCAGAAGTTTTACATGCTTAACCTCTAGGCGCGTATTGACTCAGAGAGATGGCGTAGCGAAGTGAGAATTGCCAAGATCGGAACGTATTGCCAGCTTTAAAATAGTGAAATTCAAACTTGGAGCAGAAAGTGAATTCATTAATGTCGTAATCCTACTTTCATAATGCCCGTGCGACAAATTTTGGGACGGTTGCATCATACGAATTTACCTTCCTAGAGAGGGAAAGTTGGAAGAAAGATTCGGTTTAACGTCCCGTCGACCTCGATGTCATGAGAGAGGGGCACGCGCTCGGATTGTGTCAAGGATGGGGAAGCAGATCGGCCGTGCCCCTTCAAATGAACCATCCCGGCATTTGCTTGGAACGACGTAGGGAAATCATGGAAAACTAAATCTGGATGGCCGAACGCAGGTTGGAATAGTCGTTCTCCCGAATGCGAGTCCACTGTGCTAACCACTGCGCCACCTCGTTCGGTACCTTCCTAGAAAACAGATATCTTCAGTGCGATTTACTTATATTTACGTCAATAATTTAACGTCTTTTAAAATGATAAAATGTTAGCCTACTTTCGTCGTTATTACTGAAACTGTTTCTTGCTTTAGTTCGTCTTGTAATGCTATTCTGGCGTCGTTACTGTACGATGCCAACCTTTATTGACTGAAACGATGAACACTTGTTTGTGATAGTCCACGGCCTAAATGTAATGAACGATACCAGACGTGATGGATGGCGTGTGTTCAGACCATCTGTTTCTGTGCCCGTAGCAACGTAGTACGACCCTGAAATCGTAACTTCTAAAAAACAACGTATTCTGGCTCGTTGATGCGGAGGTACGAGAAATCCATAGTGGCATTGGTACTGCCGTAAATTATGTTTGACCTGAGGAAATAATCGGAAAATATAATTTTTTACGCTAATGTAAGTACATTTTTGTTAAATGCCACATTATACCAGAAAATGAAATAAAAATGGCCTTATATTCTGACTTGCAGAGGTTCGTTGCAAAGAGGCAGAAACTACAGTTTTTTCTTTTACGAGGGTTGGAACTTTAATAGTGGCAACTATTTATTTACGGCTCGTACAAAATACATATGTGTTTCAAAGTTTTACCGACCTTCAAAGTAGTCACAAGCATTGTGTAGAACCCGTTGCCAGCGATGTGGAAGTCGTAGGATACCCTTTGCAGTGCCAGTTCTGTTGACAGTTCGAGCGGCGCGGTCTATTGCCCAACGAATTTGTAGCAGATCTGAAGCGAATGCCGTGAAGTGATTCCTTCAGTTTAGAAATCGATTTGAACTTCCGAGGGCTAAAGTCAGTGGAGTGCAGTAGGTGGTATAGCACTTAGCGGCCCCATCAGTCAAACAAATCAGTGAAAGCTTTCACTGTAAGTGCTTGAGCATTTTTCTGCAAAATGATGGTCAGGTCCTGCAGAAAGTGTCATCACTTCGGTCTCTGTGCTCTTCATTTTTGGAACACAACCTACGACCAGCTTAGAGACAGAAGTGATGACACTTTCTGCAGGACCTGGTCATTATTTTGCAGGACAATGCTCAAGCACTTACAGTGCAAGCTATAACTGATTTGTTTGTCTGATGGGGCTGCTAAGTGCTATACCACCTACTGCACTCCCCTGACTTAAGCCCTCGTAAATTCAACTCTATTTCTAAACTGAAGGAATCACTTCACGGCATTCGCCTCACCATTGCTACAAATTCGTCGGGCAATAGATCGCGCCGCTCGAAATGTCAACACAACTGGCGCTGCTAAGAGTATCCTACGACTTCCACATCGCTGGCAACGGGTTATACACAATGCTGGTGACTACTTTGAAGGTCAGTAAAACTTTGAAACACACATCTATTTTGTACGAGCTGTAAATAAATAGTTGCCACTATCAAAATTCCAACCCTCGTATTTAGTTTGTCATAAATTGGCATTTACTAAAAAAAATTATATAGGTTAGCCCACCACGGGAGCCAGTGAACTTTAGGTTGTCATTTTTGTTGTAATATTTGATACGGTATCAACGATATTAGAAAAACACGGCACATGTTGCGCGAAGAAAGCGGAGGGAAGGTCGCTCTTGTTGAATGTTGTCGAAAAGCAAATGTTAAAACCTTTTTGTATGTAAGCAATTTTAAAAGGAATACAACTGATTTTGTGTATTGATTTGTTACTGTCGGTGATACAAACGAGCCAACGGCCTTATCGTAGTGGCAACGCCGATTTCCGTCAGATCACCACAATTAACCGTTGTCGACTTAGATGAGTGACCATCCGGTTCTGCCGAGCGCTGTTGCCCAGCAGGGTGCACTCAGCTCTTGTGTGGCCAATTGAGGAGCTACTTGACTGAAAAGTAGCGACTCTGGTCATGGCAACCGGCAACGGCCGGGAAAGTGGTGTACTGACCACATGCCCGCATCCATTGACACCTATCGACTGAGGATGACACGGCGGTCGGTCGGTGCCGTTAGGTCTTACGAGACCTGTTAGGACGCAGTAATATATAACAGGGCCTTTTGAAAGGTACTACCTCCGGAATTTCTTATATTAAAACTCGTAAAAGGTTTTTAAATAAAACAGACTTTACTAACATCCGACAATCTACATGTTTATTCTTCATGTCAGCATATTGGAAGCCCTATGCCGCTAGAGGGCTCAGAATTGTAGCGTGTAACATGAGGGTGTGTAACGTAGCTATGTCATTTTGTGAGAAACAATGTGCGGTATTCGAGTTGCAAATTCGAAGAGTTGTTCTACACATGGAGCACCCTCCCCTTCAGCATGCCAGTGCGCAATCGCACACGAGCATTGCGACATCTGCAAATATCCGACACCTTGGGTTCACTGTTGTCAATCATCCTCGATACAATCCCAACTTGGCCGTTCAATTTTAATCTGTTTTGAAAACTTAAACACTTTCGAGGACCTTACCTCCATAGTGATGAAGCGGTACAAAAAGAAGTGAGGTTGTGACTCCGTCAGCTGATTCCAATCTTCTACAATAATGGTATCAACAAACTAGTGCCTCGTTGGGAGAAAGACATCGTTTCCAGGGTGACTGTGTTGAGAAATAATTATGTGGATTAGAAGAATAGAGATGTAGAATGTTAATACTGTTTGTTTTCTTTAAAGAGCTTTAAGAGCTCTCACATAAAAAAAAAGAGGAATTAATTTTCAGCAAAAATCTCGTATTAGCTCAGTCGGAAAGGACAATATTTCATACTGAAGCCAGTGGCGGCTCCTAACCATAAATTCGCTGCTATCTCACGAACTATAGTTTGCGACACATGTTTACTGAAATACTTTTCTTTCTATTATCGTATATTTTCATCCGTGGCTGTTTTCGCTGTTAATAAAGTGGTATGGCTCATTGGCCTGTTGTATGTCTGTCAACTGGACGCCACTTAGGCGAGTTGTGTTTCTCTTATATACCCCAGATATCTAACTTGGAAAAGGGACATACAGTTTTAATGTGGAGTTCGAATCACTTGTCGTAGCTGGCGGCGCACATAGTTGAGAGGTGAAGGCTGGAGTAATGGCAGGTTGAAAATTTCCGTGGTCCTACCGTAACGCACTTCGCCACTAAATCAAACGCACTTTGCCACTAGATCACCAGTTCGTTATTTATGATACTGTCAGTAGATGGATACTGAAGCTTAAAATTACTACTGGTTCACCAAAGGTTATTAATCTCAATCAATGCACAAAGTGTAAAGTGGAAGTAGGTGCCAAGGAATAACTGGTGAAATTATACACAATTTTATGTAACACTCTTTATTCAAATTTGGTGCAAGACTTTACGATATTTTTCTTAAAAAAATTAACAAATAAGTCACAATTTACGATAGGAAAGGACTTTTAAATTATTATAAAAAAATTTAACGCCAGTAAAAGGCAAGCAATTTAACGTATACAACGCGACGCTGTATAATATTTCAAGCTCAGCTAAATTACAGGTGAATTTCACTCCATTCATTAAATGGCGCAGAATCTAACTTGTCTGCAACATATAAAGACAATCCTGTTTACAAAAGTTCTCAAAATAGAAAAACCATAACGCGTGAGTCATGCACACGAGGGGAAATTCACAGTTAATAACATTAACGTTTCCAAAATATATTAAAAAAAAGTTATACCAATTTCTGCCAGTTACTTGCGGCGAACACACACGCTGGCCACGTAGGACTTGCGAACTGTTACATTCTCCTTTCAAGGCAACAATTTCTACCCGTAATGAAATGGCAAACTTTTGCATGGCACGGAAACACACTAATAACCAACTACCCGTGTAAAACACATAAGCACGTTGAGAAAAAGCCTTAAAAGGTATTGAATTGGAAAACACACAACAGTTTTTGCTGACTAGAAACAATATAAAAAATCCACTAGGGCGTACATTAACCTTGCTAGATTATAACCAAATTTACATAAACACAAATTTACGTAAGTTGCAGCTTCCAGATAAGCAGGAATTCGTTATGTAATTGACTAGTTCTTACCACGAGGCAAAAGAAATTTTTTATTCTTTCTTAGAGTACCTTTTACACGTGAGTCTAGTAATACTAGTTATGGCAGGCGAGAGAATGGATCAGGTCTTAAAGTGCCTTGCATTTTAAACAGTACAGCCATTGGTGCCTTAGACTTTCACAGACATGGCAGAGGCTAACAGTCGAATAAACCCGTAGGTAAGCAGGGATTGGAAAGCAGCAATCCGAACCACAGATTTACTCTGACTCCCCCCCCCCCCCCTTTCTTTCGTCCTCAAAAGGGGACAAACGGACCACTCTTTCTAATATTACCACCTTCCCGCGGCTGGTATAATTAACAAGAACAATTAAATTGAATTCAATTGAACTTCATAACTCTGTTGAAATCAATACTCAACTTTTGGTGCGTTACGACTTCCAGGACTGAACCAACGCAGCACCTCCAAATGCTCTGCCGAGCCGCCCGCTGCTAGCCGTTTCAACGGACGTAGAAAGGCGCACCGATTTTCAGAACCTCCTCGCCGCTCGACAGCATACGGCCGAGCTGCAGATTAGGCCCCTTGCGGACCCAAGCTCAGGAAGATTGCTTTTGCGACGAGCAGTTGACGCCCCTTACCACGGAGCCGCTGCTCGCGTCGCTTGCGCTGATGCCGCGGTCTGCGTGCTGTCCCTCTAGCACCGGCAGAGAAGTCGCTTCTTGATGCCCCGACTGCCAACTCTCCACGAGAGCCCTTCTTAAACCCACGCGAACAGCCCACTTTTCCCCTTTCCCGCTAGATGGATACACCGAAGCCTTCAATTGCGACAACGGCGCCACCGCCAGAAAACGGAGGGCGACTGCTTCACGCTTCGCTCTGCGGCGCGCTTTTCAAAGCTAACTTTACTACGGCTCAGATACTTTGCTGATCTTCCAAATTCACTTTTCGAGGATGGACTTTACTCACCGGAAGCACCTTAGACAAGGTGATTTGACATGGAGGAGACTTCGTTATAAATGTTTGTACTCACATTTATTTTTTAAAGATGCTTATTTACGGGTAGGATGCATTTACACCTTGACCTCACTTTTAAACTGACTTTGCTTAAGAACATTTAGTCCATTGCCAGTGGGAACATAACTAAAATAACAAGAAGTACAGACTATCAAAGAAAGGCTGAATTCTTATATATTGGGTTGATGCATGACTTCGTAGCGTTTTTCCATCACTTCACGCTGTCTTCGTGGTCGTCGTTCTTAGCTTGTCTGTAAGAAGTCTCAGTTGTTGACAATAAATGTCAACAGTGATGGTCACACCTCGGTGAAGCAATTCTTAATACACCACAACATCGCTGTTCCACGAGATGTATAACATCTTTTGTGGACGTACGCAAGTCTTTGTACCGGGATATTTGTTTTATGCCGGGAGTTGCTGCTTTGTTTCGGCTCAACCATTCCTTTCTTTTCCTTATGTTAGCATAAAGACACCATTTCTCGTCACTAGTAACGATACAGGATAGAAATGGTCGGTGTTGTTCACAAGCCAATTGATGAGGAGCAAACAGAGATGCAATTACGACCACCCGCTGGTTTTTGTGATTTTTGGCTTAGACCACGCGGTACCCATACACCTGATTTCTGAACCATCCTCTTAACATGAAAATGTCGCACGATAGTGGAATGATCACAGTTCATCAAATCTGCCCGTTCTCGAGTGCACTGACTTGGATCATTGTGGATTAATGTGTTTAAACGATCTATATCAAACCCCGAAGATCTTCCTCGGCATGGGAAGTTTCTACCGTCAAAACGATGCTCCTTAAAACGAGAAAACCATTCTTTTGCTGTGTTTTGTCCAGTGGCATTATCTGCATACGCGGTGCAAATGTTTCTGGCTGCCTCCGCTGCTGTCACCTCTGTACTGAACTCAAACAGAAGAATACGTCGGAAATGTTTCGATTCATCGACTTCGCATTCCGTTTTTTAGTGCCCACAGGTCCACTCACTGTCACCAAATGACAAAACGACAATATCAACAGTGAACTACAAAGTACCCGGAATATTAACATGCAAAACAAAAACCCTACGAAAACTTATGAACCAATCTAATAGTTCGTTTTTCAGTCACATTCTGCTTGTTGCATTAGGCAATTTCACCAACAGATTTGCCACTTGATCTACTGAGGTAAACTTTCTCTTGATCAGTTCGTCATTAGTTACTGACGGAATAGTAAATGCCTTCAGCTGCCCTCCTAACGATGGCGTGCATAGTCGTCCGTAAATCTAGCATATTGGTGCGATGTACCTGTGTGTGTGTGTGTGTGTGTGTGTGTGTGTGTGTGTGTGTGTGTACATATGGTGGCTATTTCCGTGCGCAGACTGTTAATGGCTGTTAGCACACCTCCTGTGTGACATCGTTGCAGTGTGTGAGCAGTTGCTGCGCGTTGCGCCACGCTCAGAGAATAGCACACATTCAGTTCTGTCACGCACCTTGTTTGTGTTAACCCTTCGCACTTGGGATGACACAGGGGAATGTCGTTCAGTTGATAGGATTAGCTAGGTGTGTGTCGATCTGGAAGGGGACTCCTTACAAAACACTCGTACGACCCATGCTAGAATATTGCTCAAGAATGAGAGACCTGTATGTAGGTTGAATGTCTACCTCTAAGGGCAGCACGAATGGTAAAGTTTTGTTTGACTCGTGGGACAGCGTGCTGAAAAACTTGAATTGGCAGACTCTTGAGGACAGACACCACCTATCATGCGGAGGCCTAGTCCCAAAGAGTCAAAAATCATTATTTAGCAAGGAATCGAGAAATGTATTACAACCCCTCTACGTACATATCGGTTCCTTTAGGGACCGCGAAAAAGTACGGCGTACAGAGAGGCACTGAAGTAGTCATTCTTCTCGCGAGTCATCCGTCTTCTGACTAGTTTCATGCGGTCCGACACGAATCCGCCTCATGCTCTAACTTCTTCATTTCAGAGTAGCCTTAACACACGTCCTATCATCCTGTCCCTTCCTCTTGTCACTGTTCCCCGTATGTTCCTGTCTTCGCCGATTCTGTGGAGAGGCTACTTATCAGCCCACTTAATTTTCAACATTCTTCTATAGCACCATATCTCAAACTCTTCAATTCTCTTTTGTTCTGGTTTGCCCACTGTCCATGATTCACTACCGTACAATGCTGTGCTCTAAAAGTACATTCTGAGATATTTCTTTCTCAAATTAAGGCCTCTTTTGATGCCAGTAGACTTCTCTTGCCCAGTAATGCCCTGTTTGACTGTGCTAGCCTCCTTGCTTCATTGCTTGGTTATTTTGCTCTCTAGGTACCAAAGCAGGAAGAGTGTCAGTGATGTTCTAGAAGTTGCTGATAATGATATGGAGCCGACTTTTCTCGACTGAGAATCCATAGCCGAAACGCCATATACACTCCTGGAAATTGAAATAAGAACACCGTGAATTCATTGTCCCAGGAAGGGGAAACTTTATTGACACATTCCTGGGGTCAGATACATCACATGATCACACTGACAGAACCACAGGCACATAGACATAGGCAACAGAGCATGCACAATGTCGGCACTAGTACAGTGTATATCCACCTTTCGCAGCAATGCAGGCTGCTATTCTCCCATGGAGACGATCGTAGAGATGCTGGATGTAGTCCTGTGGAACGGCTTGCCATGCCATTTCCACCTGGCGCCTCAGTTGGACCAGCGTTCGTGCTGGACGTGCAGACCGCGTGAGACGACGCTTCATCCAGTCCCAAACATGCTCAATGGGGGACAGATCCGGAGATCTTGCTGGCCAGGGTAGTTGACTTACACCTTCTAGAGCACGTTGGGTGGCACGGGATACATGCGGACGTGCATTGTCCTGTTGGAACAGCAAGTTCCCTTGCCGGTCTAGGAATGGTAGAACTATGGGTTCGATGACGGTTTGGATGTACCGTGCACTATTCAGTGTCCCCTCGACGATCACCTGTGGTGTACGGCCAGTGTAGGAGATCGCTCCCCACACCATGATGCCGGGTGTTGGCCCTGTGTGCCTCGGTCGTATGCAGTCCTGATTGTGGCGCTCACCTGCACGGCGCCAAACACGCATACGACCATCATTGGCACCAAGGCAGAAGCGACTCTCATCGCTGAAGACGACACGTCTCCATTCGTCCCTCCATTCACGCCTGTCGCGACACCACTGGAGGCGGGCTGCACGATGTTGGGGCGTGAGCGGAAGACGGCCTAACGGTGTGCGGGACCGTAGCCCAGCTTCATGGAGACGGTTGCGAATGGTCCTCGCCGATACCCCAGGAGCAACAGTGTCCCTAATTTGCTGGGAAGTGGCGGTGCGGTCCCCTACGGCACTGCGTAGGATCCTACGGTCTTGGCGTGCATCCGTGCGTCGCTGCGGTCCGGTCCCAGGTCGACGGGCACGTGCACCTTCCGCCGACCGCTGGCGACAACATCGATGTACTGTGGAGACCTCACGCCCCACGTGTTGAGCAATTCGGCGGTACGTCCACCCGGCCTCCCGCATGCCCACTATACGCCCTCGCTCATAGTCCGTCAACTGCACATACGGTTCACGTACACGCTGTCGCGGCATGCTACCAGTGTTAAAGACTGCGATGGAGCCCCGTATGCCACGGCAAACTGGCTGACACTGACCGCGGCGGTGCACAAATGCTGCGCAGCTAGCGCCATTCGACGGCCAATACCGCGGTTCCTGGTGTGTCCGCTGTGCCGTGCGTGTGATCATTGCTTGTACAGCCCTCTCGCTGTGTCCGGAGCAAGTATGGTGGGTCTGACACACCGGTGTCAATGTGTTCTTTTTTCCATTTCCAGGAGTGTAGTTGTTATTCCACAGATTCAGGATTGGATTAAAAACCGGGGAGTTTAGAGACCAGGAGAGCACGGTAAATTCATTCTGGTGCTCTTCAAACCACTTACGTGCACAGTGAGCTGCGTGATAGGCTGCGATGTCCTGCTGGTAGATGCCATCGTGCTGAGGAATAACAAATTGCGTGGAGGGGTGGACATGTCCCCCAAGGATGTAACCTGTTATACCCTCCAGAATGACGAGATAATCCAGGAAATGCCACGAAAACGGGAGACCATAACGCTTGCAGGGTGTTCGCAGTTAAACGTTTCACGCAGTACAGAACATTGGCTACTGTCCGATAGAGCATAAAACGTTATTCATATGAAAAGGGCACATTTCGGCATCGAGTGGACGTCTGCTTGCAGTATTGTCGGGCAAATCCCAGCAGTGAGCACGGATGGATGAACGATGCGCCTGTTGCAGGGGTCCATAAGCAGCAACGTTGAGGAGACACTGTTGTTAGTCTCTTGGTTCACCTGGGCGGTCCGTTGCTCAACAGTTGCCCGTCTATTCGCCCGTACGCATCTCCGCAGCCGTCGCTCATCCTTGTCATCTATGGCCCCTAGTGCACCACCGTCGCATCCGCGCCGGTTTTCGATAGCGCCATTTTCCTATGAACGGTGTACTTCAACGACGGCATCATGCTAACAATTTACAAACTTAATTATAAACCATTACGAAACTCTCACTACAGAATAAAATGGTGAAATAAAAGTTTCTCCTTGCTACATCTTCATGGAATAATACTTCGACACCAGGCATGACGTTTTAATTTATTACTTCCGTACTAATAACTCTATTCGCAACACATTTTGTAGACGCTATCGACATAAGCCACTGAATGTATCTAGAAATTACACTGATGAGCCAGAACATTATGACTACCTAGCCAATTGCCAGTAAGCCTACTTTGACGGACAACAGCAGCGACGCGTCGTGGCATGGGAGCAGTGAGGCTTTGGTAGGTCGCTGGAGGGAGTGCGGGGAGGGAGGTGATGAACTCTGACGTCACGTCCCAGATGTGACCGATTGGGTTCAGATCTGGAGAGTTGAGGGGCCAGCAGATTAATCAGAACTCGTCACTGTGTTCCTCGAACCACTCCATCAGACTCCTGGCCTTGTGTCATGGAGAATTATCTTGTTGAAAAATGCCACTGCCGTCGGGAAATGTGGTACGATACTCCTTGGCCGTCTTGGTGCTTTGCACGAGCTCTATTGGACCCATGGATGCCCATGTGAATGTTCCCCAGAGCATAATGGAGCGACCGACGGCTTGTCACCGCCCCGCAGTACATGTGTCAAAAGAAGCTATTCCTCTGGAAGACAACGGATTCGCGCCGTCCCATGGGCATGATGAAGGTGGTTTCGGGATTCATCACACCATGCAACGCTCTGCCACTGTGCGAACGTATAGTGCCGATGGTAACTTGCTCATTTCAGTCGTAGTTGCTGATGCGGTGTTAACATTGGCACATGCATGGGTCGTCGGCTGCAGAGGCCCATCTCTTGGAGTGTTCGGTGCACTGTGTGTTCAGACACACTTGTACTCTGCCCATCATTAAAGTCTGATGTCAGTACTGCCACAGTTCGCCACCTGTCCTCTACCAGTCTTCTCCAGCTTACGACGTCCGACATCTGTAATGAGGGGTGATCGCCCAACCCCACGACGCCTGGCCGTGGTTTCGCCTCCTCGAACACCTGACAGGTTGTGCAGTTTCTGAAATACTCGTGTCGATCCTCCGGGCCGTCACAGTGTGCCCACGGTCAAACTCACATAGATCGCCTTCCCAATTCTACACACGGACAGCACGATCACTGATACTACGTGCACCGTGCGTGTGTCTGACTAGCAGTCATTCGTCGCCAGGTGACGCTGCTATCGCCTAGCAGGTTTTATCGATAGTAGGTCGGTGGTCATAATGTTTTGGCTGATGAGTATGTATCACCGTACGATACACAATTGAGCAGATCTGCCGTCATAAACATAAAGATGCGTTAAAAATTATGTTTGCTGAATACTTTGATATAATTTCAAACTTAAACTCGTCCATGTTTGATAATGAGACTTTCAACAAACTTTAATATAATTTCAAACTTTTTCTAATCTTTTCCTCGCTTATATGCTTAACGTCAAATATTTAAGTCGTAACTCATTTTAAAGTAATCAGACGTACGAATATGAAGCTGTTTTACGCATGGCGGTTCGATTCTGTGCAGAATTGGACTTTCAGTGATTTTCTCTAGTCGCGACCTCGCTGTACTGTGCTGCTTAATTCGTGTCTATTTCAGTTATTTTTGTTGTTCGTGATACTTCTCCAGCTGTTCGTCCACCTTTTAGTAGCCGTTTCCTTGGTTAAATTCCAAGACACACCCCCAGTATCTCGTAGAGTTGACGGCATTTGGTGTGGTGATGGAGATACATCTGTCGGATCGTAGCTATTGAAAGGCACCGTCGAAGACCGCGCTAAGACAACTGTGGTACACCATGGGCCATGGGTGTCAGTGATGAATGACGGCTGTGGAGACGTGTACGGACGAATAGAACTGCAGCTGTTGAGCAACTGACCGCCTAGATGAACCAAGGGCCTACCAACAGTATCTCCTCAACGAACGTTGCTACGTATGGGCCTCTTCAGCAGAAGCCTGGTTTGTGTACATATACTGACTGTTGTTGATCGCCAACGAAGCGTAGAATTTGCACGACAGTATTGCAAGTGGACGTCCTCTGAGTGGCGACAGGTCATCTTTCTGATGAATCACATTTTATGCTCCAGCCGACACGTGGTCGTTGGGTCGTCGGGAAGGTCCAGGTCGGAGGAGGGAGCATTGTGGTCTGGTCTGGGGAATGTTTTTGTGGTATTCCCCGGGTGATCTCCTCTTTCTGGAAGGTACAGTGGTAAACAGGCGTATGCATCTTTCCTTTGGGCATGTCCCCCTTCCCCCCTCCCCCGCCGCCCCCCTCCCCCCCGTACATGCAGTTTGCTCTTGTTCGGCACAATGGCATCTACCAGCAGAACAATGTAACTTGTCACACAGCTCGCAGCTTATGTGCGTGGTTTAAAGACCACCAGCATGAGTTTACTGCACTCCCCTGGCCACCATACTCCCCGCATTAAAACCCAATCGCGAATGTGTGAGACCACCTCTATTGGCTGCTCCTCCTTCCAGCACCCTAATTGATGCTCTTCCTGCGCGTCTCGCAACAGTCCGCGCAGCAAAAAATTGTTATTCAGGTTTTTGACAGATGGTCACGTTAACGTGACTGGACAATGTACAGTCAGCGCAACATCATGCTGTGTATAGAGTTTTAAAATAGGTCACATGTAGTTGACCAGTTTCAGTTAGACGATCCCTTGGTGTTCATTAAGGCGAACATGTCGTGGCGGATCCTTGTCCGTCCCGATCTTGTGCTAGGACAGTGTGAGAATTCATAGTATGCATTTCACACCTAAACCAGTTCCTGAAATTGACACGACGCTAAAATATTGACTGTTTGTCCTTAACTTTTGCATGTAAAGATATTAATTTCCCGTTGATTTTGAGCCTTCATTGTGTTGTGTGTATTTTGCAGACATGTCAGATGACATCGCTGTTCGTGTTGGGTGAAATTCCTACTTTGTGGGTAACTGATGTATCATGCGCGCCGGTATCAGACGACGTCATTAGACGGGGTTGCTAATTGCGCTAATTTCGTGGTTGCAGCGACCTCGCCAAGTCCGCGGTCACGGCTCCCAATCCCCCCCCCCCCCTCCCCTTCTCTTGTATTTACCTGTTTCTGCTACACATCGGGAACGACCAGCTCACTTTGACAGTTTGTTTCACGGAGTCTACTTGCGCCCGTCTCTCCCATGAGGTTCCCGGAGGAATTGCAGCTGCCCAGCCAGGTTATGTAAACTAGTCGTAACGCTCTGTCAGACTATTGAGGAGAGTGTTCTAAGCTCGGCCAAGTGTTGATGTCTCATTGCATATTTTAGTCGCTGAAAGCAATTTTATCTGCGTGGAGCTCGTGTAATCTTCTTGTTATTTGATTGTTATTGTCTTCAGGAGGTTGTGAGTTGACGTTGAGGATTGCTTTTACGCCACTAGTACTCAGCTGTTTCCGCTTTTCACCGGTTGATATCCGTGTTGGCGCTTTTCATAGTGCTGTCGCGCGTGTGTTAGATTGTCCGTGTTGCTCACTAGTAATAAGAGAAGTGCTGCGTTACAACTTACATACGACAGTCTAATGGCGTGCCTTTTATCACGAAATTATGAGAATAGTCTCTCTAATTTGGCATCGCTAAGGTATGCAAAAGTATAACATAGCATATATCCGTTCTTAGAAATGCATAATATACGTAAATTTTTGAACTGCTGCGCAGAATACACACATTAAACTCCTTACTTTGCTTGGTGTGCAAATCTGGCCTATCACTGTTCAAGCCAAATTGCAGTTCGAAAGATGTCCATGATTTGCACCGGTTCACAGTCGACTGAGCATCACCTTGTAGGCATCATTCGGTCATCTTCCTGAATGAGCTCACTCCCGTCGTCATTCAGTCCAACTTCAACCACAGGTTATCAGAGAGTCCAATTTCCTTGCTTGGGTCTATGACTAGATTCTGCGTCCTGTGTCTAAAGGTGTGAGAAACGTTTCATTCGCATATGTCTCTCTCCAGCAGATAATTGGATTTTAAGAGCTGGCCTCCGTAGGCGGGTACGTAGAGCATCTGGCGGTCATAGGGAACACCCGGGATTTTTCCTTGGGAGAGGACTGTGGCGGGATCCACTCAGCGTCGTGATGCCAATTGAGGCGCTACTTGAATGAGAAGTAGCTGCTTCAAGGTCTGGAAAGCCGGCAACGGCCTGTGGAGAGGTGTGCTTGACCCCGTCCCCCTCCAGACCGCATTCGTATGAAGTTATACGGCAGAGGGTGAGACGGCGACCATTCTCTGCACTTCATTGTGCAGGTGTCTTTAGTGTCTACAAGATTTGGATGTATTGTAAGGTCGTATGATTTATGTTATTGCACTATTTTGTTGTCTAGCTGTCTCATCTCAAAGTCTAGAGATACACTGCCTAACAAGACGTAAAACTAGGACCATTCATGGTAGAATTCTTATTTCATACCATTCTTAAACTACCATTCTAATCGTGTTATCATTGTTATATAAAACGGGCTAACATTATTTCGCTGCTCTATACAATAAAACTAACGCCGACGACCTTAATATGTCTGCACCATAGACCCATGTCGTCATTGTCATTCTGACTACCGGGCAATTTAATATAAAAAATGAAACACTTCCCTGATGTTTTGCAACTATTATGTATTCTGCCAGGAAGTAGTTTTCGGCTCGTTATGCCATGGTTCTCATACCATAGTGTTTTAAAGAGATTGAAAGAATCAGCCAAACAAGCCCTTGACATAAGTTTCAATATTTATAAAAACATCATCTTCAGAAGGAGTGGGCCTTTTTACATCCGATGGTGGTAAATTACATTAGCTGAAGCCGAGCGGCTCTTGTCATGTACACTGAAGAGCCAAAGAAACTGGTACACCTGCCTAATATCGTGTAGGGCCCCCGCGGATACGCAGAAGTGGCGCAACACGACGTGGCATCGACTCGACTAATGCCTGAGGTAGTGTTGGAGGGAATTGACAACATGAACCCTGCAAGGCTGTCCATAAATCCACAAGAGAGTACGAGGGGGTGGAGATCTCTTCTGAACAGCACGTTGCAAGGCATCCCAGATATGCTCAATAATGTTCATGTTGGGGAGTTTGGTGGGCACCGGAAGTGTTTAAACTCAGAAGAGTGTTACCGGAGCCACTCTGTAGCAATTCTGGACGTGTAGGGTGTCGCATTGTCCTGCTGGAATTGTCCAAGTCCGTCGGAATGTACAGTGGACATGAATGGATGCAGGCGATCAGACAGGGTGCTTACGTACGTGTCACCTGTCAGAGTCGCATCTAGACGTATCAGGGGTCCCATATCACTCCAACTGCACACGGCCCACACCATTACAGAACCTCCACCAGCACGAACAGTCCCCTTCTGACATACAGGGTCCATGTATTCTTGAGGTTGTCTCCATACCTCTACACGTCCATCCGCTCGACACAATTTGAAACGAGACACGTCGGACTAGGCAACATGTTTCCAGTCATTAACAGTCCAGTGTTGGTGTTGACGGTCCCAGGCTTTGTGTCGTGCAGTCATCAAGGGTACACGAGTGGACCTTCGGCTCCGAAACCCATATCGATGATGATTCGTTGAATGTTTCGCAAGCTGACACTTGTTTATGGCCCAGCGTTGGAATTTGCAACAATTTGCAGAAGGTTGCACTTCTGTCACGTTGAATGATTCTCCTCAGTCGTCGTTGGTTCCGTTCTTGCAGGATCTATTTCCGGTCGCAGTGGTGTCGGAGATTTGATGTTTCAGCAGATTCCTGATACAGTTGAAATGGTCGTACGGTAAAATCCCCGCTTCATCGCTTCCTTCGAGGTAACTGTGTCCCATCGCACTTGCGCCGACTGTAACAGCACGTTCAAAGTCACTCAAATATTGATAACTTGCCATCGTGGCAGCAGTAACCTATCTAGCAACTGCGCCAGGCACTTGTCTCACATAGGCGTTACCGGCCGCAGCGCCGTATTCTGTCTGTTTGCATATATCTGTATTTGAATCCGTATGCCTGTACCAGTTTCTTTGGCGCTGCAGTGCATAAAATTGACATAAAACCCAGAAACATCACATTCTATAGCTGAAGACAGCAGACGGATTACATTCAGCGTACGTCAGAATAAATGCCCATATGTATTCGTCGACTGTTAAAGGTTCTTGTGTACATAAAATTATAAAAGGAGTCCAAAGAATAAAAAATTTTCTTTTCATAAGTATTCACCATGGGCTACTCTGATTCATAAACTCGTTTTGGTGATTTGGTTTCTTCTTGGCCCTAGCACCTTCTACAAATTAAACGATAGGCGGAGCTATTTTCACTCTGACATTTCAGTGTGAATAAATACCTCTTCAGATTTATGCAGTTGGTGAATTGCAGCACTGTTTAAGAGTTTGACATAGTGTTTTACTTTCTGGCGTTATTCTCATGTCATGTCCTGTCAAGCACCGATGAAGAATTGAGTTAACTTTAGAATATAGTTACGGCGGATATGTGGATTCGTGGACTGTATTATTTTTATTGTAGGGTCGTGTCCACATACCCCGTGCATAATAAAGCATTTTCTCACAATGAATCGTCGGAGTGAAAATAGCCCTGCCTATCATTTAATTTGTAGGAAGTGTGAGGTCTAAGAAGAAATCAAATTAACAAAATGAGTTTGAGTCAGACTTCTTGCTCCTTATCGTTAAAATGAGAATACTATTCTTTGATGAAAGAGCATTTACGTTATATTCGTCTTCATGCCATGCACGCGCGGGGTAGCCCCGTGGTCAAAGGCGGATTGTCACGGTCCGCGCGGCTCCCTTCGTCGGAGGTTCGAGTCCTCCCTCGGGCATGGGTGTGTGTGTTGTCATTAGCGTAAGTTATTTTAAATTAGATTAAGTAGTGTGTAAGCTTAGGGACCGATGACCTCAGCAGTTTGGTCCAATAAGCCCTTACCACAAATGTCCATTTTTTCATGCCATACAGGCCTTTTAAAACCGATGGAAGTCCAACTAGGCAAGTACTGCTGTTAGTTTCCTTCGTCTGTGATACTTTAAACATGAGGATGAACTTAAATATTTCGCTCAGACATCCCACTGAAATAATGAACATTTCCTGCTAGTTTGTGAGCATGGAACTCTGTGCTGGTTTGCCGGCCGGAATGGCCGAGCGGCTCTAGGCGCTACAGTCTGGAACCGCGCAACCGCTACGGTCGCAGGTTCGAATCCTGCCTCGGGCGTGGATGTGTGTGATGTCCTTAGGTTAGTTAGGTTTAAGTAGTTCTGAGTCCAGGGGACTGATGACCTCAGAAGTCCCATAGTGCTCAGAGCCATTTTTCTGTGCTGGTTTCCCTGTGACTCTGCTAAATGCTGTACGGTATCATGAACGGTTTCACTAGGAGGCAATTCACCCATTTTTTGCATCCATTGCGCAACATGCCGAAAGTGTTGCGGCACCACATGATTCATGCAGATACTGGTGCGCTTCTATTCTTCTGATTGTTATCACTACCTTTGGCCTCGATCAGATTATCTTACTTGTCACCAGCGGTGTTATCGTATGCTTTCTGCTGCCTGTTCCTGGTGATACAATTTTTTAGAAAAGGTCTGATCCTGTAAGATTTTTGCACGTAACATCCTTAGTGAACGGTTTTATATTTTATTTTTAATTTATTCGGAAAGTATAGTGGAATGTTGTGGAAGAATATGTGAGTGGCTTTCAGTAAATAAATCAATAGAATTTTTCTTAAAACTAGTTGGTTTTATTCAGGATTCCAATATGCCATATCATTCCCCAGTCTTTTGGCTGCAAAATCATATTTGCAACATAATCTCTGTTCAATGCAACGGTCTTATTCTGCCTGCCTGGGAGGACCCTTCTAACAGCATGGTGCCACTCTAGTTCAAAAATGGTTCAAATGGCTCTGAGCACTATGGGACTTAACTGCTGTGGTCATCAGTCCCCTAGAACTTAGAACTACTTCAACCTAACTAACCTAAGGACATCACACACATCCATGCCCGAGGCAGGATTCGAACCTACGACCGTAGCGGTCGCGCGGTTCCAGACTGAGGCGCCTAGAACCGCTCGGCCACAACGGCTGGCGCCACTCTAGTGAACGACGTTGGAGCCAACGTCGTGTTGCATCAGTAACCTCCGTATCATCCACGTACTGTTTCCTGCGGCGAGTGCATCCTTCATTAGGCCAAATGGAAGTCGGAAGCTGCGAATTCCGGACATAAGCTTGAATGAAGAAGAACAGTCGACTGAAGTTTCGTCAGTTCATCTTGGGTGCGCAGACTTGTGTGAGGCCTTGCGTTCTCATGGAGAAGAACACAAGACCGTCGTCCATGACTTCACCGACTGAGGTTGTGGCTTCGAACTTTTTCTTCGGATGAGAGGTGGTGTTACGCCGCTCCGTGGATTGCCGTTTTGTTGGCGGTTCGAAGTGATGAGCCCATGACTCATCCCCTGTGACGAAGTTCGACAAAAGCTTGTCACAGTCAGCCTCGAAAGGCGCAAGCAATTTTGCACAGATGATCCTCCGTTGCTCTTTGTGCTCTTCTCTTAGACGTGCGAGGAATCCAACGGGCACACATCTTTGAGTACCCCCAACTGGTGGACGAGTGTGCCAGCACTACCACCAGAGACGTCCAGCAGTTGTCCAGCGAGGTGTTTGAGTGTGATCCATTGATCACCTCGTAAGAGAGTGTAGGCACGTTCCAACAGTGCAGGAGTCACAGCTGTGTACGGTCGGCTAGAACACGAGAGATCGGTCAGGTTTGCGTGACCTTGTTGCGATGACAGGCGCCTAGTCCAAGTACTCGCCGTGCTTTTGTTTAGTGCCAAGTCTCTGCAGCCATTGTACAAACACCTATGAATATCTGCGATGTTCTAGTTTTCTGCCAAAAGAAACTCAGTGACAGCGCTGTGCTTGGAACGTATTGCGCCGCCATCTGTCAGAACTTCTTGAAGCCGGCCTGCGGTGGCCGTGCGGTTCTAGGCACTTCAGTCCGGAACCGCGTGACTGCTACGGCCGCAGGTTCAAATCCTGCCTGGGGCATGGATGTGCGTGATGTCCTTAGGTTAGTTAGGTTTAAGTAGTTCTAAGTTCTAGGGGACTGATGACCTCAGATGTTAAGTCCCATAGTGCTCAGAGCCATTTGAACCATTTTTTTGAACTTCTTGAAATTTTAGGGGCTGAAATAAAAATATTCCACGGTGTTACACAACAAATTCCGCATTTTTTCAATCGAAATCGGCGGAGAAAAAGTATGAGGCATTACGGATTGAACGCCCCTCGTATTATGTCGGCTTTGTTCCATTATAGCAGACTACTTCAGCTAAAATCGTACACCGAAATTTCGAAACAAAAAATCTTTTGGACAAGCTGTACAAAAGAGCAACAACTCCATGAGAAACTTACTAGTACATTAAGAAATTCTAGCAGCAGAGCGTTGCAGAAAGGTATGTCATCTACGGAGCTCAGGCCACACTCTGTACAAATTTCACGTCATGAATTAGCTAAGATCCTTCTATCTGGTACTCCACTTAAAGAGAATGAGCTTAACTGGTATTAAAGTTACATGGAAGAACTGAAGAATACACATTAAACTCGAAGTGATTGGGCGCTAGTAAGACCAACCTAGCAAGATGGGCCCCGAAGGATTGGAACGACACTCTTTGCGATTGCGGTCAGATCCTATATATGAAGCATATTTTGGACTGTCGTGCTTCTCCGTTCCTGTGTGCTCTTGAAAATGTGTGGGAAACAAATGTCCCACTGGTGTAGCTCAGTGTGGAGTCGAAAAACTAAAGATCATATTGTTACCAATGTACGAGGTGTGTGTGAAAAGTAGAGAGACTGACAATACTGCGATCGATATGGAAAATCTGTGTTTTCTACTTGGATAAGTGGTGAGTTCATCTCTTCCAATGCTCAACCGAGTTTCAGCTCCGTACAAAATGGAACAACGGAATTTAGAGCTATGTTTTGCCATCAAGTTTTGGGCTAAACTTGGGGAATCAGCGAGTGTGATCATTGAAAAGCTGAAACAGGGCTTTGGGGAACATTCCTTATAAAAAGCTCAGCGTATCCAATGGCGCAAATCATTTTTGGGAAACCGAGAGCACGTTGAAGAAGACTGCCGCTTGGGGAGACCTTCAACGTAAAAACACTGACGTAAACTTCGAACTTGCGCATAGTCTTGTGAGACTGTTGCAGGACAAAGATGTCCTTGAAAGGCTCAGTAAAAGGATGAATCGAGTGATAACAGACATGGCGGACAAGTGATACTGCGTCATGACAACGCCCCATGTGACACGGCCACTTCCATAACACTTTCTTTTTTTTTTTTACTTCAAAATACGTTCCTGTTGTTCCACATCCCCCTTGTTAACCAGACCTGAGCCCTTCTCATTCTTTTTCTTTTCCCGAAACTGAAAAAATGTCTTGAAAGGACACCATTTTGGGACTCTGGAGAACATTCAAAAGAATGTGACTGATGTGTTACAAGTCCTGCCAGTTGAAGTCCTTCAGCGCTACTACCACGACGGGGAACAAAGACTTCGCCAGTGTATAGCTGCCGAAGGAAACTACACTATGTGATCAAAAGTATCCGGAGAACCCCAAAAACCTACGTTTTGCATATTCATTTTGCTGCCACCTACCGCCAGGTACTCCATGTCAGCGACCTCAGTAGTCATTAGACATCGTGAGAGAGCAAAACGGGGCGCTCCGCGGAACTCACGGACTTCGAACGCGGTGAGGTGGCTGGGGTCACTTGTGTCATACGTCTGTACGCGAAATTTCCACACTCCTAATCATTCCTAGGTCCACTGTTCCCGATGTGATAGTGAAGTGAAAACGTGAAGAGAGACATGCAGTACAAAAGCGTACAGATCGATCTCATCTGTTGACTGACAGAGACTCCCGACTATTCCAGAGTATTGTAATATGCAATAGTCAGACATCTATTCAGACCATCACACAGGAATTCCAAGCATCAGGATCCACTGCCAGTACTGTGACAGCTAGGCGGGAAGTGAGAAAACTCGGATTTCATGGTCGAGCGGCTGCTCATAAGCCACACATCACGCCGGAAACGCCAAACGACACCTCTCTTGGTGTAAGGAGCGTAAGCATTTTACAATTGAACAGTGCAAAAACGTTGTCTGGAGTGACGAATCTCGGTACACAATGTGGCAATCCGATGGGATAGTGTATGGCGGATGCCCGGTGAACGTCCTCTGTCATCGTGTGTAGTGCCAACAGTAAAATTCGGAGGCGGTGATGTTATGGTATAGTCGTGTTTTTCATGGAGGGGGCTTGCACCCCCTGCTGTTTTGCGTGGCACTATCACAGCACAAGCCTTCATTGATGTTTTAAGCACCTTCTTGCTTCCCATTGTTGAAGAGCAATTCGGGGATTGCGATTGCATCTTTCAACACGATCGAGCACCTGTTCATAATGCACGGCCTGTGGCAGAGTGGTTACACGACAGTAACATCCCAGTAATGGACTGGACTGCACACAGTCCTGACCTGAATCCTAAGGAACACCTTTGGAATGTTTTTTAACGCTGACTTTGCGCCAGGCCTCACCGACCGACATCGATACCCCTCCTCAGCACAGCACTCCGTGAAGAATGGGCTGCCATTCCCCAAGACACCTTCCAGCACTTGATTGAACGTATGCCTGCGAGAGTGGAAACTGTCATTAAGGTTGAGGGTGGACCAACACCATATTGAATTCCAGCATTACCGATGGAGGGCGCCACGTACTTGTAAGTCATTTTCAGCCAGGTGTCCGGATACTTTTGATGACAGTGTATTTCAAGGGGACAGTATTATTGTTGGAAAAAAATAAAAAAATGATAAATAAAAATTCAATCTCACTACTTATCTCGGACACCAAGAATGAATGGTAAGCTCTTCAGCGAGCACCTCGGCCCAATGAAAGTACTGTACAATAACCACTAACGTCAAGGGCAAAAATTTCTTTATTGAAAGTTACAAGGCTAAACGGAAGGACTTATTTTCCAGTCAGGGCCGCTCAGAGATAAAGGAAGCGCTTTTGTATTTAAAAGGCCAACGTTTCTTGTTACTTTCTTGACAAAACTGAAGACAATATCTTTTTCTTGCGCTGTCAAATGGCAGAAGGACGATGAAATTAACTTTCGAGGTGCTTGTATTAAATTGAAGAAACATTTGCTTCGTCAATAGCTTTTCGGCGGCACACTTTTTGAAGTCAGCTTATGAGTACCATAAGCTCCTATTCTTAAACTACGTTGATTACTTTGTAAACCGCTTGCCTACCGAAACAGTTGAACACAGGTTGTCAGATGGCTTGAGTGACATGTAGCAGCACATCGACTGACTCCCTGTAATTTGTGTTATCCCAACGCACATCTTATTGCTCTACAGAGAGATTCTGTAAATCGCTTCAGTAGGCATTGATTTATCGTTCCTTATGCGCGCAGAGACTTAGTTTGTGAGGCAGATTTCCACATTCAAATAGCTGTTACCTTATAAGGAAGCACCAAGATAGCTGACGCAACAGGCGCTTGCACAGAACAAAGGAATTCAGCAGGGTGTTGAACATAACAGATAACGTTCCTCACGAGTAGATAGCTGAGGCAGCCGAAAACAACCAGTCGTATCTGGCATAATATTTTAATATCTAATCTTTGAAACGTTTTCTTCTTGAGAGGAGTTATCAGGTCGTTGAGACTTAACATTCGATTGCATTGTCTGGCACATTTTAATGGTCACGTATACTTATTTATGGTGACAGATTTCTAACACTTTTCTTTCGTTCACGTCGGAAACTTTTATAGTGTACCGCCAGTAATCCTATTTCGGATATATGAATAACAACCGTACAGCAGGCAGAACGGAACGTTCCCCAAGCAGGAGCGATTCTAGAAGTCGGCGAAGGGGGGGGGGGGGCTAATGGGGTGAGGGGGGGGGTGAATGGAATATCGCTTAACGAAAGGAGAGTTTGGGTCCTCCACCGACATATTGGTAACATTTGGTTTTGCTTAGAGTACAGGGTGTCCGAAAAGTCTTTCCCTGATTACATAAATTGATAACTCAGGCTAGAAGTAAGATACAAATATGAAACTGGTGTCTAATTGTTTACAAAACTATCAAAGTTTTTTCACGCATCAGTAAACTTCCACATGAGCACCCTTGATAGCACGTAAGTACATCTAGGCGCTATTCAATTTCCGTCCACACATTAGCCAACATCACTGGAGGGATCGATTCAACGACTGTGGTTATCCGTTGCCGCAGGGTTTCAAGATCTGGTACACGTGTTCGGTAGACCTCGTCCTTGACATAACCCCATAAAAAGAAGTCTAATGGGGTTATGTCAGGAGAGCGTGGAGGCCAAACCGTTGGCCCATCACGACCAATCCATCGGCCAAGAAAGGTCATATCAAGATAGGCACGGACGTCCAAACCCCAATGAGACCGTGCACCGTCTTGCTGAAACAAGACATCGGGGTGATACTGAAGCAACTGAGGAACAGCATACAGTTGCAACATGTCCAGATACGCTGCAGATGTGATGGTAGCCTCAGTGAAGAAGAATGGCCCGATAATTCGATCGTGCAATAGCGCGCACCAAACATTCACCTTTGGACTGCCTCTGGTGCACTCAAAGACCTCGCCAGGGGGTTCTGAACCCCAAATGCGCACATTATGGCGATTCACCACTCCACTGACAAAAAAGGTCGCTTCGTCGGAAAAGGCAATTCGTCTGAGATAACCATCATCGTCCTCAATACGTGATAGCATTTCGACCGCAAAGTCATATCGACGTGTGCTGTCATTGGGCAACAAGGCCTGAACGATTTGCGCTTTGTATGCACGAAACAATAAACGTTTGTGTAAAATGTCATGGAGAGAGCTTTTTGGCATCTGTAATTCACGTGAGGCCCTGCGCACCGATTTCTTCGGACTTGGCAGAAAAGACTGCCTTACAGCTTCCACCCTGTCTGCTGAGGTTCTTGGTCGACCAGACCTCGGAAGGTCAGCAACCGATCCTGAGTTCTTGTCTGGAAGTGTCTCTGCACTGTGGTTGGTGATCGTGTCTCATTGTACCACAGGACACACTGTGCCTTCTCCTGATTGGTTAACCTGGCTTCTTGGGCACTGCACTTCATCCACTATTTACGTACTGTGAACCTAAAACAGAAAAAAACTTTGATAGTTGTAAGCAATTCGACACAAGTTACATATTTGTATCTTCCTTCTAGCCTGAGTTATCAGTTTATGTAATCAGGGAAAGACTTTTCGGACACCCTGTAGTTTTTGGTAACCGTTTTGGAGCTCACGGTAAAAAATGTGTATTGAAAAATAATAAGACGCCCAATCTAAGTTAAATGATATTTATTGGTTTAGATAGTAAGCCATTTGCTGCTCTTATTCTTTTGTTAAAATGTGTTTGAAATACATGGCAACCTATATTCCTACTTAATTATAAAAAAAATGATTCAATGCCACCACACCTGTTCTTTATTAGGAAGAGATCTCACCAGTGGCTGTCGTGGTTTGAGAATGTTTTTAGGTGATGAGGCTGATCTGTTGCACCCACCCTGTTGCAACACTTAACGTAGCTACACAAGTGCATCTGCATACGTACCCCATTTGATCAAAAGTATCCGGACACCCCTATGTTATGCGGTATTTGCCAGGAGATGTCTGGAGAGACGGACCCGCCAGGAAAAAGAGGCCGGTAGTATTGAGTCGTCAGTAGGGAAGCAGTAACAGCGGAATGGATCGATCAAGGAGACTCTTACTAATCATTTGATGTCACCTGAGTGAGAAATCCACCAGGGACAATTCAAGCTTTCTAAAGGTGTCCAAGTCGACCGTTTGGGATCAGATTGTGAAGAGGAACGTGAAGGAAGGAAGGAGAGCAGGTAAATCAGGACAAGACTGTCCTCTTGTACTGACGGACAGGACCGTCAAGCATTTTGGAGGGAGGTACAGTTCGAATACAATGAATTTCCTTGAGACATAAGTTGCTGTCCATGCATCAGCACGGCTTTAGAAAGCATCGCTCCTGCGAAATGCAACTCGCCATTTTTTCACATGATATCTTGCGAACCATGGATGAAGGGTATCAGACGGATGCCATATTCGTTGACTTCCGGAAAGCGTTTGACTCGGTGCCCCATTGCAGACTCCTAACTAAGGTACGAACATATGGGATTGGATCCCAAGTATGTGAGTGGCTCGAAGATTTCTTAAGTAATTGGACCCAGTACGTTATCCTCGATGGTGAGTGTTCATCGGAGGTGAGGGTATCATCTGGAGTGCCCCAGAGAAGTGTGGTAGGTCCGCTGTTGTTTGCTATCTACATAAATTATCTTTTGGATAGGGTGGATAGCAATGTGCGGCTGTTTGCTGATGATGCTGTGGTGTACGGGAAGGTGTCGTCGTTGAGTGACTGTAGGAGGATACAAGATGACTTGGACAGGATTTGTGATAGGTGTAAAGAATGGCAGCTAACTCTAAATGTAGATAAATGTAAATTAATGCAGATGAATAGGAAAAAGAATCCCGTAATATTTGAATACTCTATTAGTAGTGTAGCGCTTGACACAGTCACGTCGATTAAATATTTGGGCGTAACATTGCAGAGCGATATGAAGTGGGACAAGCATATAATGGCAGTTGTGGGGAAGGCGGATAGTCGTCTTCGGTTCATTGGTAGAATTTTGGGAAGATGTGGTTCATCTGTAAAGGAGACCGCTTATAAAACACTAATACGACCTATTATTGAGTACTGCTCGAGCGTTTGGGACCCCTATCAGGTCAGATTGAGGGAGGACATAGAGGCAATTCAGAGGCGGGCTGCTAGATTTGTTACTGGTAGGTTTGATCATCACGCGAATGTTACGGAAATGCTTCAGGAACTCGGGTGGGAGTCTCTGAAGGAAAGGAGGCGTTCTTTTCGCGAGTCGCTACTGAGGAAATTTTTAGAGAACCAGCATTTGAGGCTGACTGCAGTACAATTTTACTGCCGCCAACTTATATTTCGTGGAAAGACCACAAATACAAGATAAGAGAGATTAGGGCTCGTACAGAGGCATATAGAGTCATTTTTCCCTCGTTCTGTTTGGGAGTGGAGCAGGGAGAGAAGATGATAGTTGTGGTACGAGGTAACCTCCGGCACCGGTGGAGTATGTATGTAGATGTAGATGTAAAAAAGCGCATGAAAGAAGCGGAAGAAGTCACTCCTTAGTCCCAAAGTACAACCAGCAGTCCAGCTAGCATAATCACCGTGCGTAGGCAGTTAAAAAGCATGCGCGATGTAAAAAGTAACGACATTCGACAGTGGATGACTGGAAACGAGTGATTTGGATTGATTAATCACGCTACAGGCTGCGGCAATCCTATGGAACGGTTAGCCTTTTGTGAACGCCTGGAGAACATTACCTGCATCGTGTGTAGTGTCAAGGTGGTGATTTTAGGGCTTGGGGATATTATTCGTGGTTACTGTGTGGTTCCCTTAAAGCGTTTAAGAAGACCGTAAATGTGGAAGAATATGAGCACATTATTGTTTGCATACGACCGAGGAACAGTTCGGAGACGATGACTGCTTGTGTCAGCATGACAACGCACTCTGTCATAAGGCAGCGTCTGTGAGGCGATTGTTTGTGGAAAATTACGTTCATGAAATGGACTGGACTGCCCAGAGTCCCGAACGGAACGCAGTGGAACACCTTTGGGATGAGATTCAACATTAGCTTCGCTCAAGACCCCAGCGTCCAACTACCTTCTCAGATTTCTGCTGTTGGGGATGAATGGGCTGTCATTCGGCCGCAGACAGACATTGAGACACCCCATTGAAACCCCAAACAACTCAAAAACAAAGAAAGTTTACTAAAAAATAACGGAACAAACTTTCTTTGTCAGTCTCACTGACAACAATGGCGATGTACGAGGTTTGCCCAGACAGTGATGCACCGCATTTTTTTCTGAGCCTAAAACAACGCTACGAATGCGACACGTTACGTACGTATTATTTGAAGCCTCCTGAGTGAGCGTGCCACGTTTCCGTCACTTTCGACAGATAGCGTAGTTACAGGACAGTTTCAAAACGGCCTCTGTAGGTAATGTACGTTACAAGCAACGTGCCGTCATTGAATTTCTTACTGCAGAGAAAGAAACTGGAGAATATTCACAAAAGCTTGTGCAAAATCTATGGAGCATCTGCTGGCTGCAGAAGTACAGTTAGTCGCTGGGCATAAGGGATGAGCTCATCAGAAGGCGGTTCGGCGGAGCTCCATGATTTGCAGCTGTTGGGTGGACCATACACGCTGTTACACCTGACATGTTGCAGCGTGCTGATGTCATTCGCGAGAACAGACACGGCGGTTGGCGCTGCGTCTGCCAGTGATCAGATGATTCACACAGTGAAGCACTGGCTCCGCCACCAGGACTAGGATTGGTACCGACAGGGCATACACGCGCTTTTTTCGCGCTGGGGGGGAGGCCATAGGCAGGGATGGAGATTACGTGAACAAATAAGGTGTGTTGATAAAATACCATTCTTTCGTGTGTGTAATTATAATTATGTTCAGTGAAGAATTGTTGCAGAAAAAAACGCGGTGCAACACTTTCTGGGCAATCCTCGTATTTTAGAAATTGTCTGACCACTTCTCGGCGTGCAGCAGCGCTGTTAGGGGCAAAACATCTGCAATAGGCACTTCTCTCGTCGTGGCCACTTTACCACACCTTCTCCTATCGATCTTACTATTAACTGGTAACCTATATAAATTACTATGTTATATCAATAAATAACAGTAACTGCAATATGAAACACAATAGCAAATGTTTTGAATGTCATTTTTCTTTTACTCGTAGCATTGTATTCAAACAATAAAATATTTTTCCTCTTACTTCTATTAAGACCACGTGGCCGTGCTAAATACCACTCTGCCCCCTGACGTAAGCGGCAAACTTTTCTTAACTCACGGCCGAATTTACCAGCGTCAATTAAAATGAACCAAATCTTAACATACCGTCTCTCTAAGTATTTTTGGTTGTTAGTGAGCAAGAAAGATACATTATTAACGAGCTCTTAATGTTACTTGACTTTTGGACTCTGCTGTTAGTTGCTACTAACAAATTATTATGAAATACGCCTGAGAACCGCGGGCCGCACGAACGCTTGATTCGGGCCGTCTGCAGTTCGGTTACCACTCTAACTTTTCTACGAGGAATGATGTGCCACCCGGAGACATCAAACACAGCCTAATAACATCCTAACCGAGAGGAGCCGTAGATGAAGGTCAAGCCTTGTCAACGACACTCGGGTTCAAATACAACAGGCGTTGCGGGTCCATCCCAAACAGTTTCCGAGCGAACACTGATAATAAATAAATATAGTTACTAGGTAATCATGTGAGCAAGAGAGATCTTCAAATAATGATACAACGTCAGTTGAACATTTAATGCTACCGGCGCGGTGGCTAAGATGACTTCGTGGCTCAGTGACGATCATAATTCTTAGCTACCATCGCCATTTTATCGAAACGAGCTGTCACGACTAGCGAGCACGAAGATGATTAAAATGGTTGCTCGTTGAAAATCGGTACTCTTCTTTAAATTTCTGAAGCTTCGCCACTGTGGTAAACTTTTACAGACATGTCCCCAATTTGCAAGTCTGTGTGGTTCAGAGGCTGACTGCACCGATCGTGGGATCGTGCATCGAATACCAGCTAAAGAGTAAGAGCGACCGATTTTTCTCGAGTCGTGTTCCAGACGTGTTCCTCCGAGCAATACAGTAGACTGGACGAAGTGGCACTAGCTACAGTGACCAACCTAACTGCGTTATTGTACCAAGTTCTGGAAGGGGTGTTCTGGAGTGCTGGGTTATCAGTCTCCGGCGACTTTTAAGCGTCAACGTCGTCTTGCAGGTATAAAAGTCACGGGATGCCTCCTAATAACCTATCAGGCCTCCTATTCCCCGGCGTAGTGCAGCGGCGCGACGTAGCACGCACCTAAAAAGCCATTGGAAGTCCTCTGCAGAAATATTGAGCCATGCTGCCCGTATAGCCGTCCATAATTGCAAAACTGTTGCCTGCGCAGGCTTGTTTGCTCCAACTGACTCCTCGATTATGTCCCTTCAATGTTCGATGGAATTCATGTCGGGCGATCTGGGTGGCCAAATTATTCGCTCGCAACTGCCCAGGATGTTCTTAAAACCATTAGCAAAAAATTGTGACCCGATGACATGGCTCATCGCCATGTAAAAATTCCATAGTAGTTTGGGAACATGAATCTCATGAAAGGCCGCAAATGTTCTCCAAGTAGCCGAACATAACCATTTCCAGTGAATGATGCGTTCAGTTCTACGATAGGGCCAAGCCCACACGATTATGAACTCACTACCAGCTTGCCCAATGCTTTGCTGGAAACTTGGGTACAGGGCTTCGTGGGGTCTGTGCCACATACAAAGCCTACCATCACCTCTTACCGACTGAAATCGGGACTCATCTGCACAGGCCACGGTTCTCCAGTCGTCTTGGGTCCAACCCATATGGTCGCGAGCCCAGGAAAGGCGCGCCAGGCGATGTCCTGCTGTTAGCAAAGGCACTCGCGTCGACTGCCATGGCCCATTAACATCAAATTTCGTCGCACTGTTCTAAGAGGTACGTTCGTCGTACGTCCCACATTGATTTCTGCGGTCATTTCACGCAGTGTTGTTTCTCTGTTAGGACTGAAAACTCAACGTAATAAATGTCGCTGCTCATGGTCGCTAAAGTGGAGGCCACCCGACACTGCGTTGTCCGTGGTGAGATGTAATGCCTGAAACTTGATATTCTCGGCATACTCTTAAGACTGTTTATCTCGGAATATTGAATTGCCCAACGATTTCCGAAATCGAATGTCCTATGCCTCTAGCTCCAACTACTGTTCCGTGTTTAAAATCTGTTAATTCCCGTCGTGCGACCGTAATGACGTCGTAAACATTGTTTCATGAATCACCTGAGTATAAATGACAGCTCCGGCGACGCACTGCCCTTTCATACCTACCGCCATCTGTATGTGTGCACATCGCTATCCTAAGACTTTTGTCACCTGAATGTATCTCTGCACTTGAAGGCAGATTTTTGTCCTACAAAGTCTTCGTTTTAACGGAAATCGCCATATTGGCGTTAATTTACAACTTACAACCACCATTGTACTTGCAAGTGTGAAACAAATACTGTTATAGCCCATCAACATCAGTATTTATCATCATCTCTCGGGCTCCCTTGAAACACTCATGAAATTATTATTTCATTTTTTCGTACTCACAAGGGAACCTCCCCATCGCACCCCCCTCAGATTTAGTTATAAGTTGGCACAGTGGATAGGCCTCGAAAAACTGAACACAGATCAATTGAGAAAACAGGAAGAAGTTTTGTGGAACTGTGAAAAAATAAGCAAAATATACAAACTGAGTAGTTCATGGGAAGATATGCAATATCAAGGACATTATGAACGCAGGAGCGCTGTGGTCTCGTGGTAACGTGAGCAGCTGCGGAATGAAAGGTCCTTGGTTCAAATCTTCCATCGAGTGAAAATTTTAATTTTTTATTTTCAGTTTATGTGACAAACTCTTATGTTTTCATTACTTTTTTGGGAGTGATTATCACATCCACAAGAAAACCTAAATCGGGCAAGGTAGAAGAATCTTTTTAACCATTCGCCAAGTGTACAAGTTAGGTGGGTCGACAACATATTCTACATCTACATCTACATCTACATTGATACTCCGCAAGCCACCCAACGGTGTGTGGCGGAGGGCACTTTACGTGCCACTGTCATTACCTCCCTTTCCTGTTCCAGTCGCGTATGGTTCGCGGGAAGAACGACTGTCTGAAAGCCTCCGTGCGCGCTCTAATCTCTCTAATTTTACATTCGTGATCTCCTCGGGAAGTATAAGTAGGGGGAAGCAATATATTCGATACCTCATCCAGAAACGCACCCTCTCGAAACCTGGCGAGCAAGCTACACCGCGATGCAGAGCGCCTCTCTTGCAGAGTCTGCCACTTGAGTTTATTAAACATCTCCGTAACGCTATCACGGTTACCAAATAACCCAGTGACGAAACGCGCCGCTCTTCTTTGGATCTTCTCTATCTCCTCCGTCAACCCGACCTGGTACGGATCCCACACTGATGAGCAATACTCAAGTATAGGTCGAACGAGTGTTTTGTAATCCACCTCCTTTGTTGATGGACTACATTTTCTAAGCACTCTCCCAATGAATCTCAACCTGGTACCCGCCTTACCAACAATTAGTTTTATATGATCATTCCACTTCAAATCGTTCCGTACGCATACTCCCAGATATTTTACAGAAGTAACTGCTACCAGTGTTTGTTCCGCTATCATATAATCACACAATAAAGGATCCTTCTTTCTATGTATTCGCAATACATTACATTTGTCTATGTTAAGGGTCAGTTGCCACTCCCTGCACCAAGTGCCTATCCGCTGCAGATCTTCCTGTATTTCGCTACAATTTTCTAATGCAGCAACTTCTCTGTATACTACAGCATCATCCGCGAAAAGCCGCATGGAACTTCCGACACTATCTACTAAGTCATTTATATATATTGTGAAAAGCAATGGTCCCATAACACTCCCCTGTGGCACGCCAGAGGTTATTTTAACGTCTGTAGACGTCTCTCCATTGATAACAACATGCTGTGTTCTGTTTGCTAAAAACTCTTCAATCCAGCCACACAGCTGGTCTGATATTCCGTAGGCTCTTACTTTGTTTATCAGGCGACAGTGCGGAACTGTATCGAACGCCTTCCGGAAGTCAAGAAAAATAGCATCTACCTGGGAGCCTGTATCTAATATTTTCTGGGTCTCATGAACAAATAAGGCGAGTTGGGTCTCACACGATCGCTGTTTCCGGAATCCATGTTGATTCCTACATAGTAGATTCTGGGTTTCCAGAAATGACATGATACGCGAGCAAAAAACATGTTCTAAAATTCTACAAGAGATCGACGTAAGAGATATAGGTCTATAGTTTTGCGCATCTGCTCGACGACCCTTCTTGAAGACTGGGACTATCTGTGCTCTTTTCCAATCATTTGGAACCCTCCGTTCCTCTAGAGACTTGCGGTACACGGCTGTTAGAAGGGGGACAAGTTCTTTCGCGTACTCTGTGTAGAATCGAATTGGTATCCCGTCAGGTCCAGTGGACTTTCCTCTATTGAGTGATTCCAGTTGCTTTTCTATTCCTTGGACACTTATTTCGATGTCAGCCATTTTTTCGTTTGTGCGAGGATTTAGAGAAGGAACTGCAGTGCGGTCTTCCTCTGTGAAACAGCTTTGGAAAAAGGTGTTTAGTATTTCAGCTTTACGCGCGTCATCCTCTGTTTCAATGCCATCATCATCCCGTAGTGTCTGGATATGCTGTTTCGAGCCACTTACTGATTTAACGTAAGACCAGAACTTCCTAGGATTTTCTGTCAAGTCGGTACATAGAATTTTACTTTCGAATTCAATGAACGCTTCACGCATAGCCCTCCTTACGCTAACTTTGACATCGTTTAGCTTCAGTTTGTCTGAGAGGTTTTGGCTGCGTTTAAACTTGGAGTGGAGCTCTCTTTGCTTTCGCAGTAGTTTCCTAACTTTGTTGTTGTACCACGGTGGGTTTTTCCCGTCCCTCACAGTTTTACTCGGCACGTACCTGTCTAAAACGCATTTTACGATTGCCTTGAACTTTTTCCATAAACACTCAACATTGTCAGTGTCGGAACAGAAATTTTCGTTTTGATCTGTTAGGTAGTCTGAAATCTGCCTTCTATTACTCTTGCTAAACAGATAAACCTTCCTCCCTTTTTTTGTATTCCTATTAACTTCCATATTCAGGGATGCTGCAACGGCCTTATGATCACTGATTCCCTGTTCTGTACATACAGATTCGAAAAGTTCGGGTCTGTTTGTTATCAGTAGGTCCAAGATGTTATCTCCACGAGTCGGTTCTCTGTTTAATTGCTCGAGGTAATTTTCGGATAGTGCACTCAGTATAATGTCACTCGATGCTCTGTCCCTACCACCCGTCCTAAACATCTGAGTGTCCCAGTCTATATCTGGTAAATTGAAATCTCCACCTAAAACTATAACATGCTGAGAAAATTTATGTGAAATGTATTCCAAATTTTCTCTCAGTTGTTCTGCCACTAATGCTGCTGAGTCGGGAGGTCGGTAAAAGGAGCCAATTATTAACCTAGTTCGGTTGTTTAGTGTAACCTCCACCCATAATAATTCACAGGAACTATCCACTTCTACTTCACTACAGGATAAACTACTACTAACAGCGATGAACACTCCACCACCGGTTGCATGCAATCTATCCTTTCTAAACACCGTGTGTACCTTTGTAAAAATTTCGGCAGAATTTATCTCTGGCTTAAGCCAGCTTTCTGTACCTATAACGATTTCAGCTTCGGTGCTTTCTATCAGCGCTTGAAGTTCCGGTACTTTACCAACGCAGCTTCGACAGTTGACAATTACAATACCGATTGCTGCTTGGTCCCCGCATGTCCTGACTTTGCCCCGCACCCGTTGAGGCTGTTGCCCTTTCTGTACTTGCCCAAGGCCATCTAACCTATAAAACCGCCCAGCCCACGCCACACAACCCCTGCTACCCGTGTAGCCGCTTGTTGCGTGTAGTGGACTCCTGACCTATCCAGCGGAACCCGAAACCCCACCACCCTATGGCGCAAGTCGAGGAATCTGCAGCCCACACGGTCGCAGAACCGTCTCAGCCTCTGATTCAGACCCTCCACTCGGCTCTGTACCAAAGGTCCGCAGTCAGTCCTGTCGACGATGCTGCAGTTGGTGAGCTCTGCTTTCATCCCGCTAGCGAGACTGGCAGTCTTCACCAAATCAGATAGCCGCCGGAAGCCAGAGAGGATTTCCTCCGATCCATAGCGACACACATCATTGGTGCCGACATGAGCGACCACCTGCAGATGGGTGCACCCTGTACCCTTCATGGCATCCGGAAGGACCCTTTCCACATCTGGAATGACTCCCCCCGGTATGCACACGGAGTGCACATTGGTTTTCTTCCCCTCTCTTGCTGCCATTTCCCTAAGGGGCCCCATTACGCGCCTGACGTTGGAGCTCCCAACTACCAGTAAGCCCACCCTCTGCGACTGCCCGGATCTTGCAGACTGAGGGGCAACCTCTGGAACAGGACAAGCAGCCATGTCAGGCCGAAGATCAGTATCAGCCTGAGACAGAGCCTGAAACCGGTTCGTCAGACAAACTGGAGAGGCTTTCCGTTCAGCCCTCCGGAATGTCTTTCGCCCCCTGCCACACCTTGAAACGACCTCCCACTCTACCACAGGTGAGGGATCAGCCTCAATGCGGGCAGTATCCCGGGCAACCACAGTCGTAGTCCGATCAGGGGATGCGTGGGACGAGCTGGCCGTCCCCGACAAACCCCCATCCGGACCCCCACAGTGATGCCCATTGGCAACAGCCTCAAGCTGTGTGACCGAAGCCAACACTGCCTGAAGCTGGGAGCGAAGGGATGCCAACTCAGCCTGCATCCGAACACAGCAGTTGCAGTTCCTATCCATGCTAAAAACTGTTTTGCTAAGAACGTCTGAACTAATCTACAGAGAGCGCAAACAAATCGACAAAATTTAAACGGTTATTAAAATACAAGATTGCCTAGTAAATGCAGTAATGCTGCTACTTGCGCACTGCTGACACTGCTCGGCGGCGGAAGGAGACTAAGCGAAATTACGCTATTCAGGTACTAAGACACGATGCTACACTCTCAAATACTATAATACGCCCGAAATTTATGAATTACACAATGCAAGTACCAAAAACACGCAAAGAAATTAAGAAGTAAACTATGTAACAAATGAGTGAGCTAGGAGTATACGACTTGCTGCTGCAGCTGCTTATCCAACGGCGGCAGGGAGCACACTAACTGCGACCAACCGACACTGGCCGTTCAAAACAAAACAGTAGACAAACGACTACGCGAATTTACACTATTCAGGTACTAAAACGCGATGCTACAACTCTCAAATACTATAATACGCCCGAAATTTATGAATTACACAATGCAAGTACCAAAAACACGCAAAGAAATTAAGAATTAAACTATGTAACAAATGAGTGAGCTAGGAGTATACGACTTGCTGCTGCGTCCTGTCATGTGACGCACATGCCGTCACCAGTGTCGTATAGAATATATCAGACATGTTTTCCTGTGGAGGAATCGGTTGACCTATGACCTTGCGATCAAATGTTTTCCGTTCCCATTGGAGAGCCACGTCCTTTCGTCTACTAATCGCACGGTTTTGCGATGCGGTCGCAAAACAAAGACACTAAACTTATTACAGTGAACAGAGACGTCAGTGAACGAACGGACAGATAATAACTATGCAAAAATAAAGAAAGTAAAATTTTCACTCGAGGGAAGACTTGAACCCAGGACCTCTCTTTCTGCAGCTGCTCACGCTACCACTGGACCACACCGTTCCTTAGCTCACACTGTCATGATGTTGACTATGTGTTCCATGGACTACTCAGTTTGTATATTTTGCTTATTTTTTCGCAGTTCCACACAACTTCTTCCTGTTTTCTCAATTGATCTGTGTTCAGTTTATCAAGGCCTATCCACTGCGCCAACTTATAACTAAATCTGAGGGGAGTGCGATGGGGAGGTTCCCTTGTCAGTAATTACTAAAGATTTTTCGTTTTGTTAGGTGCAGTGGCGTCTGTTACTTAATTCTGCGTAATTATGGAATATAACATTGATGTCGCCTTTCCTTCATCCTATGGTATCAGAATATTTTCCGACGTCGGTGACGAGCGCAACTGTTAAACGTAGTTATCCAAATATACATGTCGGGTGAGATTGTTCTGACTTCTTCTCAGTTTTGGAGGCACTCAAAAGTCCTCCTTGCTGGTTCGAAAACGTGACACTGGGCGCAGAATCTTAGCAAGACCGCAAAGAAGAGGAATGTGCTTTGTTCAGGATACACGCAGCTGTCGGCGCTGTTTGATGAGACCCCCTGTTTACGCAGCGTCTTACATGGCTATCGACATTCGTTTCAGCGGTAGGGAATGTGATCCCTGCCATCAATCCAATAGCAGCTGACATCCACAGAGACAGTGCTGAGACGGGGAAGCAGGGCAGACGCTCATCAGCAGCCACGTGCACAGTCATTTCCTGCCCTGCTTCACAGTCGCCGTTTGTTGATTCTCGTCGGCGTTTTCCCCAAAACTCGCCCTGTCAGCGCTAGGATCGAGACACAGGCGTCAGGTAGCACTCGCGTGTCATGTTCCTGTGTATTTGGAGTCCTTACCTTGCTTTTTGCAGCCTACTCGAAAACAATCGCATTACGGAAGTACGTGTAACCCTTGCCCGTCTAAATGGCACCCTCCGGAATTCCCTCATAAGACTCCCTTTGTTACACGTAGAGTGGTAGAGTGGTATTCTGTAATGAGCTGTGGGTAATGCTAACCCAGAATCTGCAGATGTTTTCCGCAGGTCAACGTACAGTGCAAGGCGATGGAATTTTGTGATCTACATCTAAATCCATAATCCGCAAGCCACCTGACGGTGTGTGGCGGAGGGCACTTTCAGTACCTCTATCGGTTCTCCCTTCTATTCCAGTCTCATATTGTTCGTGGAAAGAAATATTGTCGGTATGCCTCTGTGTGGGCTCTAATCTCTCAGATTTTATCCTCATGGTCTCTTCGCGAGATATACGTAGGAAGGAAGCAATATACTGCTTGACTCCTCGGTGAAGATATGTTCTCGAAACTTCAACAAAAGCCCGTACCGAGCTACTGAGCGTCTCTCTTGCAGAGTCTCAGAAACGCTTTCGCGATTACTTAATGATCCTGTAAGGAAGCGCGCTGCTCTCCGTTTGATCTTCTCCAACAACCCTATCTCTTCTATCAACCCTATCTGGTACGGGTCCCACACCAGTGTGCAGTATTCAGGCAGTGGGCGAACAAGTGTACTGTAACCTACTTCCTTTTTTTCGGATTGCATTTCCTTGGGTTTCTTCCAGTGAATCTCAGTCTGGCATCTGCTTTACCGATGTTTAATTCTATATGGTCATTCCATTTTAAATCACTCCTAATGCCTACTCCCAGATAATTTATTTAATTAACTGCTTCCAGTTGCTGACCTGCTATATTGTAGCTAAATGATAAAAAAAATGGTTCAAATGTCTCTGAGCACTATGGGACTTAACAGCTGTGGTCATCAGTCACCTAGAACTTAGAACTACTTAAACCTAACTAACCTAAGGACATCACACACATCGACGCCCGAGGCAGGATTCGAACCTGCGACCGTAGCAGTCGCGCGGTTCCGGACTGCGCGCCTAGAACCGCGAGACCACCGCGGCCGGCTAAATGATAAAGGATCTTTCTTTCTATGTATTCGCAGCACATTACACTTCTCTACATTGAGATTCAATTTCCATTCCCTGTACCATGCGTCAATTCGTTTCAGATCCTCCTGCATTTCGGTACAATTTTCCATTGTTACAACCTCTCGATATACCATAGCATCATCCGCAAAAAGCCTCAGTGAACTTCCGATGTTATCCACAAGGTCATTTATGTATATTGTGAATAGCAACGGTCCTACGACACTCCCCTGCTGCACACCTGAAATCACTCTTACTTCGGAAGACTTCTCTCCATTGGGAATGACATGCTGCGTTCTGTTATCTAGGAACTCTTCAATCCAATCACACAATTGGTCTGATAGTCCATAGGCTCTTAACTTGGTCATTAAACGATTGTGGGGAACTGTATCGAACGCCTTGCGGAAGTCAAGAAACACGGCATCCACTGGGAACCCATGTCTATGGCCCTCTGAGTCTCGTGGACGAATAGCGCGAGCTGGGTTTCACACGATCACGGAGCATAAACAAGGCTATCTCTATTATATTTTCACGGCCTGTGCGCGAGATATGCACTGACTTTTATTTCGGCGTCCCATATCACACATGCATATTGTTTGTTTAAAATTCTCATTCCTACAATAACTAGCTACTGCGTACATATGTGTGATTTCAGTTTACTGACGCTACAAATCATAACAAATCCACTTGTCCTTGCTCACTAATATGGCATACGAGATTAATTGTTTCACCGAAACATGCAATCGTCAGACACAACAGTTACGCTCCAGTACTGATTTTAGCTTGTTGTCAGTACATTTATACAACTCGTTACAGGTCACCTGGGAAATTTCTGTAATTTACTTTAATCGTCTTGTTTTTGTCATTATGTCTGCGGGTTAAGTGTCACTGGTGTATATTTGTGGTTTAATGTTTAGGTATGAAGTCCAGTACCGCCATAAACTGTTCACGCATAGTACTAAGTCCGAAGGCGCACAGAGCGATCTAACGTTGACAAATTGTACACTGATTTCCTCCCTCTCTCTCCTCCCTCTCTCTCCTCCCTCCCTCCACTGTTCGACACAAATAATGGTGAAGAAAATTACTATTCAGCATTCCAGACGCATATTCCGCCAATACATTTCATTTTGAAGTAGTTTTGATAGCAGTAAGAGTTTAACTACAAATAATTCCGCCCTCCATTGCAGCTACTTGAGCAACTTCCAGATCACTCATATTTATTGTACTGATTAATGGGTCTCTCAACGAGGTATTGTATAATAACCACTACAACAAACTTGTAGTGGCGCAAAACGGAATTTAAATTTCATTATCTGTATTTAAAACACCACACCTTTTGATAAAAAAGAGAAGAAAGATAAGAGTTTTAATGTATCGAATGCACCCGTGGTCTAGGGGTAGCGTCTTTGACTCATAATCAAAACGTCAAAGAGGGCGGAGGAGCGAACAGGGTTTCAGGGCACACACTTGTCGTATAGGTGGGAAACTGCCCCTAAAGGCGGAAGAATCAGCAATGATCAACGTCATGAGCATGCAGAAGCAATGGAAACCACTGAATTAAAGACACGTAACGTCTATTCATAGGACATGTGCCTTGTAATTGAAGAAGTGTCATGATGATCTCTCCATTGACAAAAGATTCCGGAATAGTTCCCCATTCGGATCTCCGGGAGGGGACTGCCAATGGGGAGGTTACCATGAGAAAAAGATTGAATAATCAACGAAAGGATAACGTTCTACGAGTCGTTGTGTGGAATGTCAGAAGCTTGAACGTGGTAGGGAAACTAGAGAATCTGAAAAGGGAAATGCAAAGGCTCAATCTAGATGTAGTAGGGGTCAGTGAAGTGAAGTGGAAAGAAGACAAGGATTTCTAGTCAGATGAATATAGGGTAATATCAACAGAAGCAGAAAATGGTATAACGGGAGTAGGATTCGTTACGAATACGAAGGTAGGGCAGAGATTGTGTTACTGTGAACAGTTCAGTGACAGGGTTCAGGCATACATGCCGACGTCGCAAGCTGAAGATGAAGAGATAGAGAAAGTGTGTGATGATTTTGAAAGGGAATACAGTATGTAAAGGGATATGAAAATCTAATAGTCATGGGAGACTGGAATGCAGTTTTCGGGGAAGAAGTAGAAGAAAAGGTTACAGGAGAATATGGGCTTGGTACAAAGAATCAGAGAGGAAAAAGACTAATTGAGTTCTGTCGCAAGTTTCAGCTAGTAACAGCGAATACCCTGTTCAAGAATCACAAGAGGAGGAGGTATACTTGTAAATAGCCGGGTGATATGAGAAGGTCCGCAGCTCGTGGTCGTGCGGTAGCGTTCTCGCTTCCCACGCCCGGGTTCTCGGGTTCGATTCCCGGCGGGGTCAGGGATTTTCTCTGCCTCGTGATGGCTGGGTGTTGTGTGATGTCCTTAGGTTAGTTAGGTTTAAGTAGTTCTAAGTTCTAGGGGACTGATGACCATAGATGTTCAGTCCCATAGTTCTCAGAGCCATTTGAACCATTTTTGAAAACATATGTAGAAAGAAGACAACTGCGAAGAAACCATGGGTAACAGAAGAAATACTTCAGTTGATTGATGAAACTAGGGAATACGGAAATACAAGTCGCCTAGGAATGAAATAAATAGGAAGTGCAGGGAAGCTAAGACGAAATGGCTGCAGAAAGAAATGTGAAGACATCGAAAAGAAATGATTGTCGGAAGGACAGGAAAGTCAAAACAGCCTTCGGTGACATTAAAAGAAAGGGAGTTAACATTAAGAGTGCAACGAGAATTCCACTGTTAAATGCAACGGAGAGAGCGGATAGGTGGAATGAGTACATTGGAAGCCTCTATAAAGAGGAATATTTGTCTGATGTGATACAAGAAGAAACAAGAGTCGATTTAGAAGAAATAGGGGATCCAGTACTAGAATCAGAATTTAAGAGAGCTTTAGAGGACTTCAGATCAAATAAGGCAGAAGGGGTAGACAATACACCATCAGAATTTCTAACATCATTGCGAGAAGTGTCAACAATCCGACTATTCACGTTGGTGCGTAGAATGTGTGTGTCTGGCGCCACGCCATCTGACTTCCGGAAAGACGGCAAGAGCTGACAAGTGAGAGAATTATCACACAATCAGCTTAACAGATCATGAATCCAAGTTGCTTACAAGAATAATGTACAGAAGAATGGAAAAGAAAATTGAGGATGCACGAGAGAGGCAATTCTGACGTTGCGGTTAATAATGGAAGCAAGACTAAAGAAAAATCAAGACAAGTTCATAGGATTTGTCGACCTGGAAAAGCGTTCGACAATGTAAAATGGTGCAAGATGTCCGAAATTCGTATGCAATATGTACAACAGCCAAGAGGGAATAATAGGAGTGGACGACCAAGAACGAAGTGTTCGTATTAAAAAGGATGTAATACAAGGATGTAGACTTTCGCCCCTGCTGTTCAATCTGTACATCGAGGAATCATTGATGGAAATAAAAAAAGATTCAGGAGTGGAATTAAAATTCAAGGTGAAAGGATATCAGTGATACGATTCGCTGATGACATTGCTATCTTGAGAGAAAGTGAAGAATTACATGATCTCCTGAACGGAATGAATAGTCTAATGAATACAGAGTATGGATTAGAGTAAATCGAAGAAAGACGAAGGTAATGAAAAGTAGTAGAAATGAGAACGGCGAGAAATTTAACATCAGGATTGACGGTGACGAAGTAGATGAAGTTAAGGAATTCTGCTTTGTAGGCAGTAAAATAACCAATGACGGACGGAGCAAGGAGGACGTCAAAAGCAGGTTAGCTATGGCAAAAAGGGCATTCCTGGCCAAGAGAAGTCTAGTAATATCGAATATATGCCTTAATTTGAGGAAGAAATTTCTGAGATCGTGCGTCTAGAATACGGCATTGTATGGTAATGGAACATGGACTGTGAGAAAACCGGAACAGAAGGGAATAGAAGGATTTGAGATGTGCTACAGAAGAATGTTGAAAATTTGGTGGACTGATAAGGTAAGAAATGAGGAGGTTCTGCGCAGAATCGGAGAGCAAAGGAACATGTGGAAAACACTGATAAGGAGAAGGGATAGGATGATAGGACATCTGTTAAGACATGAGGGAATGACTTCCATGGTACTAGAGGGAACTGTGGAGAGCAAAAACTGAGAGGAAGACAAAGGTTGGAATACATCCAGCAAATAATTGAGGAGGACGTTGGTTGCAATTGCTACTCTGAGATGAAGTGGTTAGCACGGTAGAGAAATTCATGGCGGACTGCATCGAACCAGTCAGAAGACTGATGCCCCCCCTCCCCCCCCCCCAAAAAAATAAATAAATAAAATAAATGTAACGAGGTCATTAAAGGTGAAGCACAGACTCTGTTTGAGAAAGGAAATCTCCCTTCCTCTTTTCAAAATAACGCTCTCTGCATTTTTCTCTGCGGGTTTTGGGAAAACCACTGGAGGCCGAAATTTGCGTCCCTGGACCGAAATTTAAACTGCCATCCTCTCGAATACAAATCCAGTGTCCGTATTTTACTACCTCGTTCGGTCGTCTTGCTACAGTAGTCATTGATTTTCGTATGACTGAACGATGGATACACTTGAAGCACATAGAACTGGACCTGAAACAACCCTTTTACTTCAGCGTATATGTGGTGCACTTGCAAGCGTATCGAAGTGTATATACCAATGAACCAAAACATCATGACCACCTGTTTAATAGCGTGTTGGTCCATGTACAAACACTAAACAGAAGCGATTCTGTTTGGTGTGGATTCTAAAAGCCCTTGACAGGATTCCAGAAGTATGTTGCACCATGTCTACGCACAGGTCAAGCAATTACCACAAATTACGGGATGGTGGTTTACAAGCATTCGACAGATGACACGTTTCTATTGATCCACGGTGCAAACACAGCGATACTGTGACCACTGCCATCATAACTGACGATGTCATTGGGTCAACGCAGGAACACGTAGGGATCGTGTTAGGTGGAGCTCCTTGTTCAATAGTGGCCTTTGAACTCTGTGCTCCGAAACACATGTGCCTGCTTCAGCATTATACTCTGTAGCCAGATAGAAAGACCAGATAGGAAGACCGCACTGCAGTTCCTTCTCTAAATCCTCACATGAACGAAAAAATGGCTGACACCGAAATAAGTGTCCAAGGAATAGAAAAGCAACTGAAACCACTCAACAGAGGAAAGTCCACTGGACCTGACGGGATACCAATTCGATTCTGCACAGAGTACGCGAAAGAACTTGTCCCCCTTCTAACAGCCGTGCACCGCTAGTGTCTAGAGGTACGGAAGTTTCCAAGTGATTGGAAAAGAGCACAGGTAGTTCCAGTTTTCAAGAAGGGTCGTCGAGCAGATGCGCGAAACTATAGGCCTATATCTCTGACATCGATCTGTTGTAGAATTTTAGAACATGTTTTTTGCTCGCGTATCATGTCATTGCTGGAAACCCAGAATCTACTCTGTAGAAATCAACATGGATTCCAGAAACAGCGATCGTGTGAGACCCAACTCGCGTTATTTGTTCATGAGACCCAGAAAATATTAGATACAGGCTCCCAGATAGATGCTATTTTCCTTGACTTCCGGAAGGCGTTCGATACAGTTCCGCACTGTCGCCTGATAAACAAAGTAAGAGCCTACGGAATATCAGACCAGCTGTGTGGCTGGATTAAAGAGTTTTTAGCAAACAGAACACAGCATGTTGTTATCAATGGAGAGACGTCTACAGACGTTAAAGTAACCTCTGGCGTGCCACAGGGGAGTGTTATGGGACCATTGCTTTTCACAATATATATAAATGACCTAGTAGATAGTATCGGAAGTTCCATGCGGCTGTTTTCCGCGGATGGTGCTGCAGTATACAGAGAAGTTGCAGCATTAGGAAATTTCAGCGAAATGTAGGAAGATCTGCAGCGGATAGGCACTTTGTGCAGGGAGTGGCAACTGACCCTTAACATAGACAAATGTAATGTATTGCGAATACATAGAAAGAAGGATCCTTTGTTGTGTGATCATATGATAGCGTTACAGTTACTTCTGTAAAATATCTGGAAGTATGCGTGTGGAACGATTTGAAGTGGGATGATCATATAAAATTAATTGTTGGTAAGGCGGGTGGCAGATTGAGATTCATTGGGAGGGTCCTTAGAAAATGTAGTCCATCAACAAAGGAGGTGGCTTACAAAGCACTCGTTCGAACTATACTTGAGTATTGGTCATCAGTGTGGGATCCGTACCAGGTCGGGTTGACGGAGGTGATAGAGAAGATCCAAAGAAGAGCGGCGCGTTTCGTCACAGGGTTATCTGGTAAGCGTGTTAGCATTACGGAGATATTTAACAAACTCAAGTGGCAGACTCTGCAAGAGAGGTGTTCTGCATCGCGGTGTAGCTTGCTGTCCAGGTTTTGAGAGGGTGCATTTCTGGGTGAGGTATCAAATTTATTGCTTCCCCCTACTTATACCTCCCGAGGAGATCACGAATGTAAAATTAGAGAGATTCGAGCACACAATGAGACTTTCCAGCAGTCGTTCTTCCCGTGAACCATACGTGACTGGAACAGGAAAGGGAGATAATGACAGTGGCACGTAAAGTGCCCTCCGCCACACACCGTTGGATGGTTTGCGGAGTATGAATGTAGATGTAGATAGCTGCCTGTCGTGGATTACACGTTGGGGGATCCCCCGACTTCTAAGTTTTGTGGTGGGACGTGGTCGTCCAATACCAAACGGCCCACTCGTTATTTCACCGTCCTTCAATCCATTTTCCACAGATGATCACAACAGTTGTACGTCAACAGCCGCCCAGCTTCGCGGTTTCAGAGATCCTCGTTTCCAGCTGCAGCGCGACAGCTATGCACCCTTTGTCCACATCAGTGGATTTCGTCCCGTATCTCCGCTATAATTACTGGCCATTCGTCTCTCTTCCGCTTACATTCTTTCCTCAATGCGTCACTTGCCCGCAACACCACCCGGAGGCATTCCGCATTTCGGCGGGCAGCGATCATCATGTTTTGGCTCATCGGTGTATGTGGTGCATTTGCAGGCATATCGCAGATACTGCTGCCTGGTGTTACCAGATATCCAGCTAACTGTGTAGTGCCGGCAGCGAACTTGCCACATTGGCGGTTATCTGTCCAGGGACACAGTGCGTGCACACTTGAAATACTGAACAACACAACACTTAACCTGATCTCGTATCTCATGTTTCTTATCAGTATTGACAATCTAATTATTCAGGGATTCTCAGGGCCACCGTGTATCGCGCTTGTCGATTCTGTTGGACATATTGGGTCCGGTTATAACCGCTAACACATAAATGCAGTGTAATTCTAAAGTCATTCGCGTGACATAATTTGTACTCCTAAATCAAGAATTATTACAGTTCCGAGTAGTCTAATGGACTGTTTTGTATTTGCATATTGCAACATTGAGTGATGGGTATTTTTTCTCCCTATTATTACACTATTGGCCATTAAAATTGCTACACCAAAAATAAATGCAGATGATAAACGGGTATTCATTGGACAAATATATTATGCTACAACTGACATGTGATTACATTTTCACGCAATTTGGGTGAATAGATCGTGAGAAATCAGTACCTAGAACAACCACCTCTGGCCGTAATAAAGGCCTTGATAATAAAGGCCTTGATACGCCTGGGCATTGAGTCAAACAGAGCGTGGATGGCGTGTACAGGTACAGCTGCCCATGCAGCTTCGACACGATACCACAGTTCATCAAGAGTAGTGACTGGCGTATTGTGACGAGCCAGTTGCTCGTTCACCATTGACCAGACGTTCTCAACTGGTGAGAGATCTGGAGAATGTGCTGGCCAGGGCAGCAGTCGAACATTTTCTGTATCAAGAAAGGCTCGTACAGGACCTGCAACTTTCGGTCGTGCATTATCCCGCCTAATTGTAGGGTTTCGCAGCGATCGAATGAAGGGTAGAGCCACGGGTCGTAACACGTCTGAAATGTAACGTCCATTGTTCAAAGTACCGTCAATGCGAACAAGAGGTGACCGAGACGTGTAACCAATGGCACCCTATACCATCACGCCGGGTGATACGCCAGTATGGCTATGACGGATACACGCTTCCAATGTGCATTCACCGCGATGTCGCCAAACACGGATGTGACCATCATGATGCTGTAAACAGAACCTGGATTCAGTCGAAAAAATGACGTTTTGCCATTCGTGCACCCAGGTTCGTCGTTGAGTACACCATCGCAGGCGCTCATGTCTGTGATGCAGCGCCAAGGGTAACCGCAGCCATGGTCTCCGAGCTGATAGTCCATGCTGCTGCAAACGTCGTCGAACTGTTCGTGCAGATGGTTGTTGTCTTGTAAACGTCCCCATCTGTTGACTCACGGATCGAGACGTGGCTGCACGATCCGTTACAGCCATGCGGATAAGATGCCTGTCATCTCGACTGTTAGTGATACGAGGCCGCTGGGATCCAGCACGGCGTTCCGTATTACCCTCTTGAACCCACCGTTTCCATCTTCTGCTGACAGTCATTGGATCTCGACCAACGCGAGCAGCAATGTCGCGATACGATAAACCGCAATCGCGAAAGGCTACAATCCGACCTTTATCAAAGTCGGAAACGTGATGGTACGCATTTCTCCTCCTTACACGAGGCATCACAACAACGTTTCGCCAGGCAACGCCGGTCAACTGCTGTTTGTGTATGAGAAATCGGTTGGAAACTTTCCTCATGTCAGCACGATGTAGGTGTCGCCCCCGGCGCCAACCTTGTGTGAATGCTCTGAAAAGCTACTCATTTGCATATCACAGCATTTTCTTCCTGTCGGCTAAATTTCGCGTCTGTAGCACGTCGTCTTCGTTTAATGGCCAGTAGTGTACGCCGTTCCAGAATTTTTTTCCTACAACCCCTCTAGTGTTGGACAAGCTTTTGACATGTAGATGCAGTAAGGATTTCAATTTGCCTGCACTCACAACAGAAACGGACTTACCGAGAAATACAATGTTGCACAATCGTTCTCTGCAAGTAGTTCACGTGACACAGCTTCCGTTTCAAATGGCTAAAATCGAGTGGAAATTGCTTTGTAGTTTATTTACACCCTTATCAAGAGAATACCGTCCGTAGTTTTCTTACGTGGTTAATTTGCCGTCTTCTGGCTCGTAGACAGTGAGCCGGTAGCTCAAAAGTTGCCATTCTTTCGTTCTTGAGCACGCTTAATCAGAGATGATACGCAGTAATTTCAATTACAGTAGCTACTCACGTACAAAAACGTTAAGCGACATTTTAAACCCAGAGCCGTACCCGATGGCGAATCGAACGTTTTCCCTCTGTTTTACGAGGCTGCAGCACTACCCAACGGCGTATTGTGGCTCGGTGGTTGAGACACATTTTGGTCGCAATGAGCTGTCCTGATAATCACTTCGCACGCGCCTTTACGGCAAGTAAGTTACACAACAGTATAATATAGTCTGAGACAAAAAATAATAAATCAAAAATAAAAATACGACGCACCACGAAGGAATTATGCAAGTTGGTCACAAATTTATATTCATACATGCCGCTGGATGAATGAGCGACGCTGCAGCGCAATTTCACCGCGCGGCTGGCAGGGGTAGTAAACAGGGAACATGTCGATACCAGGGCGGGAAAGTCTTTGCTAGTCTCATTCCGTGTACTCTATCCCTCGCAAACAGGCGCGTGAACAATATACGGAGATGTCAACATCTGAGAAAGGACGTATAGGAGCTCAAATCCGCCGGTTGGAGTAATCGACGATTTGCTCGACATTTTAATAGGAATGATGCCACTATTATCGATTTTAGCAGGAATGGGTTAACAGCGGCCGAACACAACGTGGCCTGGAGAGGCGACAGAACATAAGGACCTAGCTGTCGTCAGAGAGGCACGCAGAGCTCCGTATTCATCATTATCGTCGTTCCGACATACAACTGGTGCTTTAGTGACCACAAGGACCACTGATAGACGGCTTGCAGAAAGGGAGCTGGACTCACGGCGCTGCTTGTGCCGACTACCATTGACCTCTGTACACTATCAAGCCCGTTTGCAGTGGTATCGGGCAACTGGCTGGAGTAGAAATGTCTTCAGTGATGAGTCCCGCATCGTAGTGAGCATCGATGGTCAGGAAAGACTGTCTAGAGACCCTCCGGACAGCGGTAGGGTACCAGCCTGACTGTGGCCCGCTATTCGGCCCGACAGCGACGAATGATGGTCTGAGATGCCATGTCATTACGTATCAGGACCCCTCTGGTTGTCATCTGCGCCACCCTTACAGCGTAGTGGTACGTCGACGATATTCTACGCCACGTTTTGTTGCCCATCATGGCAAACCATCCTGGGATTACGTTTCAGCAAGATAACGCCCGCCCACACACACTGCTTCTGTCTCGCGTGTGCCAAACGCTGTCTTGGCCAGCAAGGTCGCCGGATCTCTCCCCAATTGAGAACATTTAGAGCATTGTGAGCAGGGCCTTACAACCAGCTCGGGATTATGGCGATCTAAAGCGTCAGTTGGATAGAATTTACCACGATGCCACTCTGGAGGACACCCAACTCGTCAGTCACTGCCTAGCGAATAACTTCTTGCTTAAGGGCGAGAGGTCGACCTGCTCGTTATTGACTTGCTCAGTTTGTGAAGCTCTTTTTCTTGAATAAATCACGCAATTTTCTGAAATTGTAACCATTTGTTTGTCTTTACATGTACATCACATGTATTGATTTACGCGGGTAAATTCAAATTTTCTAGGTGATTACAACAGAAATAGGTTCGATAATGTTTTAGTCATGAAACTCTTGTTTCGTAAAAATTACTTCATTATTGTTTTGGTAGACTACTATTTGTTAGCGACCAGTAATTACCTGAACTGTCCAACTACGGCCATTACGGGGTGATATAATGCAGCAGAAATGGCTCTGAGCACTATGGGACTCAACTTCTGAGGTCATTAGTCCCCTGGAACGTAGAACTACTTACACCTAACTAACCTAAGGACATCACATACATCCATGCCCGAGGCAGGATTCGAACCTGCGACCGTAGCAGTCGCGCGGTTCCGGACTGAGCGCCTAGAACCGCTAGACCACCACGGCCGGCAATGCAGCAGAAACAACAGCTTGTGAAATGAATGTATTCGTGACGTTATCTAAAAACCGCAGACAATCAGTAAAGACTACACTTTTCTCCAACCGTCCGATTCCTTGGCGCGGGCCGGCCGTTGTGGCCGAGCGGTTCTAGGGGCTTCAGTCTGGAACCGCGCGATCGCTACGGTCGCAGGTTCGAATTCCTCCTCGGGCATGGATGTGTGTGCTGTTCTTAGGTTGGTTAGGTTTAAGTAGTTCTAAGTTCTAGGGGACTGATGACCTAAGATGTTAAGTCCCATAGTGCTCAGAGCCATTTGAACCTTGGCGCGGAGCGTCCAGTAATTCGACCTCATTACTGACTGTCTTGTCCCGCAATATCCCACGAGTCGTTAGCTCTTTCACTGATCGAGCCAAAATAAACGTTAGGTATTTATATTCGGACGGACATATCTCGTGGATTTGTTTCGAAAAATAAATAAGCTTAAACTCGACTTGCAAGGAAATCTTGCGAATTCTTAATACAAAATAAGGTTGCTGCTAAAACAGCGCTGAAGTTCCAGTGTTCCCATAACTTACAATGATGAGCCGAGTGAACAATTAAAAATGCTTATTTACGGATGAAAAAATGCGTGTATTTGTTATAAGTAATTATTACCGTTAGCATCTTTTTTCCTGATTTAGAAAACTAGCCCGCTCGGGGTCGCAACACATTTTAATTACGCGCTTTTTTCTTTTTCTGTATACACTTCCTTTTGCATGCTGATACAAGTCCATTGGGAACCGAATTTAAGTTAACCCTTTTACTGGAACTGTTATGTCGCCAGTCATACGACCACACCGCCGCCTGAGAGATCGATCAGCCGGATGCGACTCTCTCGAGAAACGGAACAGAAGAACGGCTGTGCTAGCCAAAGAGTACACAGCCAGTCGCAGTACTCAAGCTCCCCGCTGGGCCACTTCATGTGCAGCAGGAGAGTAGTGCAGTTGTGCCAGTCTACAGTTTGTAGCCGCGCTCAGTGGTCAGCCAACGCCGATGTTAGGCATCGTCTGCAGCTCAGTCATTGCTGCCATCAAGCCTTTGTAGCACCGTTCCAATTTAGTCTTCAAATTCACCGGATTCGACATTCAATATTACGAGATATTAATTCGTCACTTCAAGATTTGTGACTTGTAAATTATGACATTCTGCAGACGCTTAGTCCAGTCGCGTCTTCTTTAATTGCCAACCAACTGATCATGGACTACAGCAAAGTTAAGTAATAAATACTTTCTTATTTTGTACTCCTGCTAATTAATTGTGTTTTCCTGTTGTAGCTACCAAGCAGTCTTGGCATAGTAGAACCCACGTTTCCATTTCCTTGGCTACCTCATATTTAGCACCTTATGTTGAGGAACTCGATTATGGTGGAAGATCGAGAGCCATCAGAAACAACCACCGTCAGTAACTATGTGGTATAATATTGTGGGACTTTTTGTAAAAGTACATTAAAGCTCAGTTTATTTTTTTCTAAATAATGGTATTTACCAAATTTACACTTTCGGCTATATTTGTTGCCACTTCCGACGTCCACAGATACTCTTGCAGTACTACTATTTTTCAGGTAGGTAGTTTTAGTAAACTTGCTACGCAGTTGGTTTTACGTCCGGTGTCGCTAAGAACTGTACAGCTCAGGCAGCTGCTCCTATAAAGTGGTCAATCAAACTAGCTTATCTAGTTTTCGAAGTGCTTTCTTTTCTCCTGGCAGTATACACATCTTAACACAGAGATAAAAATTTCATTACCTACAAATATACCTTAACAAGAAGGCAGCGGTTGTTTTTGCATGCCTATAGTTAATCTCAGAGTGGGAATTGAAAATCTGATTGACGGGAATATCATTTCAAGTTGGCTGATAATTAAGATATGAAGACTGTCCTTTTATGTTTCTGTCACAATTTAGATTGTGTACGTGCAAATAAATTATCTACAGGGATAACCCAATGAGTGTATCGACTGAGTAGAACTACTGTACTTGATGCACAAGACATCATGTCATATCAGAGAAGTCGATTTTTCGAATCAAGAAGCTGTGAAACTGTTACAGTACAAGATCAGAAATCACAGCCGATATCGAGCAAGTCTTCAAATATAAATTAATGTTGACGGACGGCACTCCACATGTATAACGTAATTGATGCAAGCGTATTGGAAAACGCCCCGGCTGCCGTTGTGTGAACCGCTTTCTTGTGCTGCCAATTTCGATAATCAGCAGCATCATGGCACGTCGTATTATCTTAGCGTATGTAAGGTCACCGGACTAGATGTGTGTCTCCCCATCGCCACTCCTACCGTTAAAAGATCGTACTGGTCGCTTTGGAGCGGTGTAGATCGTTTAGAACTAATTACGAAGTGGTCGTGTACTCTACCACTGCTGAACTAAGGCGGATGTGTGAACGTGACATTCAGTTGTATAGGATCAGCACACCAAGTTGGGTCGATGTGGAGAAGTGGCAGAACGGCAGAAAGATGCTATCGTGTTTGAATGCTTCCATCACCACACCATGAACGAGTTTGCCCGATTTGTTGGTGAGGGACAGCTGAAAGGTTCTTGTCCCTGCAGGGAAAGAATGCAGAATACAGTCAGAGGTTTGCCACTACCTTCATTCTACATAGTGCCCCCAACCCCGGTGTGGCGGAGGAGGGGGGGCGGGGCAGATCAGATAAATGAAGACGATAGTCCGACAATTGGAAACGCTGGAACTTAAGTTTGGCAAGTCTATTGTACTGCAACATAGGGGGACCACTTCGGTCAGCTTCTCGCGGCGTTTGTTTTTAACTTCCAGTCCAGCTGACTGAAAAAGCTGTCTTAACACTGTCTGATTGTACTGCTGGACGGAAGGAGGTAGGCCACCACCACAATATCGTCATTTTTCTGAGAAAACGGACGCCAGTACTATTTTCACCGATTCGAAACTTCTCGGTCGCGGAAATTCCGAACTGCGAATGCTTGAAGACACACGTCAATTATCCCGCGAAAGCCCATGTACAAAGTCTTAAGGACAAGTATAAGTGAGGACTCTAGCAATATGCACAATCCCCTAGGTTTCGCTCACGTAGGGACCGCGAAGAGATCGGAGTAATAACACGCACAGAGACGTTTTAAGTAATCGTTCCCCCTGCGCTCGATATTCCAGTAGGACGGGAAGAAGCCTCAATAGGTGGCACGATGGGAAGTATCGTCTGCCTTGCACTACTGCGTATGTACTCTGCAAGCCACTGTACAGTGAATGGCAGAGTGTGCATCATAACTACGAGTATATTGTCCATTTTCTAGCCTATTTAATTGGCTTATTGAGGGAGGAAGAAATAACTGCCTGTATGCCTCTGTCCGCTTCCAGTCTCTCTCATTCTCATCCTCTTCCCTTGATCCCTACTTGAGATATACGATGGAGGCAGCGTAGTGGTTGCACAGTCTTCTTCGACTACAGGATCTCTAAATTTACTTAACAGAGTTCAGTGATAACTAAGACGTCTTCCTTTCAAAAATTCCTATTGATGTTCCCCGAGAATCTCCGTTACACTTTCGTATTGACTATACCGATCTGTTGCGGTTGTAGCAGCTCGTCTCAATTCGTTCGATGTCTATCATGCCTTCGCGAGGACGACTCCAAACACTGGAACACTAGCGTAGAATTGGTCGCAAAAATGGTTCAAATGGCTCTGAGCACTATGGGACTGAACTGCTGTGGTTATCAGTCCCCTAGAACTTAGAACTACTTAAACCTAACTAACCTAAGGACATCACACACATTCATGCCCGAGGCAGGATTCGAACCTGCGACCGTAGTGGTCACGCGGTTCCAGACTGTAGCGCCTAGAACCGCACGGCCACTCCGGCCGGCTAATTGGTCGCACAGGCGTTTTCTATACGGCTTCCTTTACAGATGGAGAGCACTTTTTCAAAACTTTCCAACAAAACCAAGTCGTCGATTCGTCTTCCCTATTAATTTTACGTGACGGTCCCATTTCATATCGCTCTTAGTATTATTCAAAAATACTTGAATGATATAATGTTCTCAAGATACCCAACACTAATGTCGTGACTGATTGTGTTTGGTTCTTTCGCTTTGCTATAGACAGTATCTTACATATCTCCAAATTGTCGAAATATCTCTGCAATTTCGTGCGATTGTCCGCCGACGATACTTACTTGTACACATCAGCATTATCACCGAACACTTTCCCACGGAGATGACGAAAGTCGTGGGGTAGTTTTATGCACGTTAACAGATCGCGGCGGTATCTCATACACAAGGTATAAAAGGACATTGTATTGGCAGAGCTGTTTTTTGTACTCTGGTAATAGTTTCCGACGCGATTATGGCTGCCTGAAGGGAACTGACACACTTTGAACGCTGAATGGTGGTTTGAGCTAGGCGCATGTGACATTCTATTTTTGAAAATCGTCAGGGAATTCAATATTCCGAGATCTCTAGTGCTAAGAGTGTGCCGAGAATATCCAATTTCAGGCATAACCTCTCACCACGGACAGAGCAGTGGCCGACGGCCTTCACTGTAACGACCGTGAGTAGCGGCGTTTGAGTAGTCAGTCCTAACAGTCAAACAACACTGCTTGAAATACCCGCAGAAATTAATGTGGGACGTACCACGAACGTACCCTTAGGACAGTGCGGCGAAATTTGATGTTAATGGGCTATGGCAGCCGACGACCGACGCGAGTTCCTTTGCTAACAGCACGACATCGCCTGCAGCGCCTCTTCTGGGCTCTTGACCATATCGGTTGGACCGTAGACAATGGAAAACTCGGGCCCGGTCGGATGAATCCCGATTTCTATTGGTAAGACTTGATGGTAGGCATCAAGTATGAAGCTGACCCCACGAAGCCATGGACCCAAGTTGTCAATAATACTGTGCAAACTAGTGGTGGCTCCACAACGGTGTGGGCTGTGTTTACATGTAATGGACTGGGTGCTGTGGTCCAGCTGAGTGGAAATCGTTACGTTTGGCTACGTGGAGATGTCATGTCACCGGCCACAATTGTTCGCTATTGGTTTGAAGAACATTCTGGACAGTTAGAGCGTATGGTTGGGGCACCCATATCTCCCAACGTGAATACCATCGAACATTCATGGGACGTAAACGGTAGGTCATTTCATGCACAAAGTCCTGCCCCGGCAACACTTTCGCAATTATGGACGACTGTAGGGGGAAGGTGACTCGGCACAGTACTTTTGAGGGGACTTCCAGCGACTTGTTGAAGTCCGTGCCACGTAGAGTTGTTGCACTATCGGGAAAAAGAAGTTCCTATACGATATAAGGAGGTATCCTGTGACTTCCGTTGCTTCTATGTGTAGTGCTGCTGATCGCCCTATCTGGTAGTATGTCAGACGCCTTTCGAAACCCTAGGAAGATGGAATCTACCTTTCAGCTTTCTTTATTGTTTGAAAGATGACGTATGTCAACAAAAGAGTCTGTGTCTCGCACGAGCGAATTTTCTTTGAATCCGTGCCGATTGTGGAGAGAAACTTGTTTTCCTCCAGGAACGTCATAATCTTTTACTGTGCAATATGCTCTCGGACCCTGCAACATGTGAACGTCAGAGATAGGTATATTGACCTGAAATTACGTGCAGACTGTCTGTTACTTTGTTTGTAAACACAAGCAGTGTGCGAAGTTTCTCAATAACGGGGGACGCTTCGCTGTGGAGACGATTCTCCATAAAATATTAGCTAGGAAAGGAGCTAATGCCGCGGCGTATTGAATGTGAAAGCTCAGTGGAATTCTGTCGGGGCATACTACCTTATTCGCTTTTAGTATTCTTAATTGTTTCTCAGTACCTGATGATGTGCTAATCTCGATGTATCTCACTTCTGATTATTATCGACTGTCAAACATTTTGAGTGAAAACGTTATTGTAGGAGTACGGAATGTAATATTTTAGCGTTCTGTCTGCTGTATCTACAGATGCTACTCTAGGTGAATCTACGAGAGACTGTATGGAAGCTTTGGATGCATTTTTTTGACTTCACTTACTACCAGAATGTGTGTGTGAATTCCTAAGGGAGCAAACTGATGAGGTCATCGGTCCCTAGACGGGCACACTACTTAAACTAACTTATGCTAAGGACAACACACACACCCATGCCCGAGGGAGGGCACGAACCTCCGGTGGGAGCGGCCGCGCAGTTCATAACAGCGCAGTCCGGAACCGCGCGACTGCTACGGTCGCAGGTTCGAATCCTGCCTCGGGCATGGCTGTGTGTGATGTCCTTAGGTTAGTTAGGTTTAAGTAGTTCTAAGTTCTAGGGGACTGATGACCACAGTAGTTAAGTCCCATAGTGCTCAGAGCCATTTGAACCATTTTTTGAGTTCATAACACGGCGCCTCAGATCGCGCGGCGTCTCCGCGCGGCACTTACGACCAGAACTCAACAGAAGTTTTTGACAAATATTTAGCCAGGGTCTGACTGTGAGAACTGTTGTAGGCTTCACGCATGACAATTTTACGGATGCACGAACTGCTAATAACTTTCTGTTATTAGTTTTCTTTCAGTCTGTTTTCGCAACATTGTACGAATGGTACCATTAAACTGGGGTATGGATTTGACGTGTTTTATTACTTCGCTTGGAGTGTACCTATTCATTCCGAAGTTCTTAACGCCTTAAGTCATAATTGTTCCTCATTTTCCACATATGAAATAAATGTTCTGTTTTCGCCCTTTAAATACAACTTGATAAAGGCTCTCAGTTTTTTCGAACAGAAATACTGCTCCCATCTTGGTTGAAGACTTCTCTACCTTTGGTGACCATGTTCTTGGACTAGCGTAATGGTCGCTCAACCGTCCGTCGGACTGCGTTTTCGTGGGGCTCTCAAAACCAAATGCCATTTCCCAATGCGTCTTCTGACTGGCCATCTATTCCGGAAATGCGGTTCTAGCTGTCGGATTTCCTCTTCGTCAATCGATTTTCGCTCACGTATCCGCCAGGGTAGCCGAGAGCGCTAACGCGCTGCTTCCCGCACTCGGGTAGGCGCGCCGGCCCTGGATCGAATCTGCCCAGCGGATTAACGACGAGGGCCGATGTGCCTTCCAGCCTGAATGTGGGTTTTAGGCGGTTTTCCACATCCCGATAGGTGAATACCGGGCTGGTCCCCTTGTTCCGCCTCAGTTACACGGCTCGCACACATCTGAACACTTTCGCACTATTCCTTGGATTACACTGGTCTCAGACAGTTGGGGTACACTAATTCCGTCGGGGTGGCGGCAGGAAGGGCATCCGGCCACCCCTTAACCATTAACATGCCAAATCCGATTAACGATGGCAGACCCTGCGTAATGTGGGACAAGGCTCTAGCGATAGATAGAAATCTATTTTCGCTCACATGTAAACGCACAACCGTTTAATGAAACCTGCTTAGGTTGTAAGATACGTCTCCTTTCCTTAGGTTGTCAAGATAAGTCTCCTTTTCAAAAATGCTCGCCCCCACTTGTGGAGTGGAGGAGAAGTATAAATGCAACAATGAACACGAAGTTGTCTCTCACCGATATTTAACTGTAGAGAAACAGTGTTTGTGGTCACTAAATGAGAAACAGGAACTGCCGATCTCGAAAGGACCCAATCGAATATGCGCGCATGCTAGAACGCTGCTTCCGATATTCGAATCCGACAGGCGGAATAACGACGAGGTCCGATATGGCGGCCAGCCTGGGTGTGGTTTTTGGACCGGCTTTTCACGTCCGACTCATAACACGCTGGTACTTATGTCTTAGTTATACGATTCGAAAAAAATTTCTAAAACGTTGACATTGGATCACAATAGAAGCAGATCGAATACACACTGTCCTTATGGGAGAGGAGGGGACAGTATGGGGGAGGGGGTACAGGAAAGGGATCCGGCCCTTTGAAGACACCGGATAAGGATAAGAAAAATAGGGAAAGAGAAGGTTCCTCTTCCCGAAGTTCTCTCTCACGAAAACGTAGAATAATTTATGGTACCATAGAAAAGATGGGGTCCGTCTGCTGTGATGGACGTACGTTGTGCGACGTGCTGAGGATACGGTGTGTGCGTGTGTTGCAGTGCGGCGGCAACGACAGCTGTTGCGACAAGCAGAGCGCGGCGATGCGTCGACCGGCGACGCTGTGCGGCTGCGACGCGCCGGGCGAGGAGTGCTGCTACGCGACGGAGGCGCCGTGCGGCGGCGCGGGCTCCGGCGGCGGCGCGGCCGCGGCCGCGACCGCGGGGGGCCGGCTGTCGCGCGTCAAGAGGCTGCTGGCCGGCACGGGCACGCTGCTGCTGGGCCGGCGCGCAGAGCCCGCGCCGCGCGTCTTCGGCGTGCCGCTCGACCAGATGGTGCTGGAGCCGGCTGCGGGCGCGCCCGCCGTGCTCGCCAGGCTCGTCTCCTACATTGAAAACCACGGTCAGTCTCTGCCGACACCGACTAAGTCCGCACCCCCTTCCGGTTTTATTATTACTACTGGTCATTTTCCGCTGCTTCGCCTGTAAGTGCGTTTGACAAATATATCTTGCACACATCTCTTCCCCAGCCTCCACATTTTCACCGAGCGGCGTGGCGCAGTGGCTAGGACACTCGACTCGCATTCGGGAGGACGACGGTTCAATCCCACGTCCGGTCATCCTGATTTAGGTTTTTCGTGATTTCCCTAAATCGCTCCAGGCAAATGTCGGGATGGTTCCTCTGAAAGGGCACGGCCGACTTCCTTCCCCGTCCTTCCCTAATCCGATGAGACCGATGACCTCGCTGTCTGGTCTCCTTCCCCCAAAAAACCCAACCCAACCCTCCACATTTTCCTCCTCCTCCACCTTCTCTCTCTCTCTCTCTCTCTCTCTCTCTCTCTCTCTCTCTCTCTGCCCCTCCCCCTCCCTCCCTCCATCCCTCTCCTCCCCTCCACCCTACTTTTCATCTCCTCCTCACCCCATCTCCTCACCTCTCCCTAACCATCTCCTCTTTCCCCCATCTATCTGTCCATCCCCTTCTCATGTTTCTCCCCATCTCCACTTTGCCCACCCTCTGCCCATCCGACTGTGCCCATTGTCTCCTCACACTCCTATCTGCCAATTTTCTCCTCACCTCCTCTCTGCCCATCCTTTGGTTCCCACCTCTCTGATGATTTCCCCCTCCCACTCCCAGCCCATCTCCTCCTCTCACCCCATCCTCTCCTGCCTCCTTTGTCTCCATCTCCTCCTCCTCCTCACTCTCTCTGTCCATATCCCTTTCCTTCCAATTTCCTCATTCCCATCCTCTCCCCATTTCTCCCTGTTCATCTCCCCAGCCATATCTCCCTGCCCATCTTGTCCTACCCCATCTCTACCTGTTCATCTTCTCCTCTGCCTTCATCAGCTGCCCATCTTCTGCCCTCACTCTCTACCCCCACTCTCTGCCCCCATTCTCTGTCAATCTCCTCCTCTGCCCATCTCTTCCTATGCCCTCTCTCTCTGTCCACCTTCACCTTTGCCCTCACACCTTGTCCATCTCCTTGTCCCCCCTCAATTTGTGTTGATTTCCTCCTGTCCCAATCTTTCTACCTTGTCTCCTGGCCACCTTCCTCTCCTATCCCATCTCCTTCTGTCACTCTCACTTTTCCTTTTCCCCTTTTCCAGCTCCTCCTCTTGGCTCCTTTCCCTATCCATTTACTTCTCCCCCCTTGTCTATATTCATATCCTTCTCCCCTTCTTCCATAACCATCTTCTGCCCCCTCTATCTCTCTGTCCCTCCTCCTCTATCCCAGTCGTTCCTCCTTCTTGCTACATTGATCTTCCCACCTCTTCTCTCTGTATGACCCCCTCCCGACCAACTCTCAGTGCCCCTTTCTTGTACACTTTCTCTGTCCCCCCATGTAGCCCCACTCTCTCCCTATTCCTTCCCTCCTCTCTGTCTATCCTCAGCAATAACCATCTCAACCTTCTCCTAGCCATCACCATTAGCATGTGTAGCCCCTGCACAACAGGTTGATGAAATAGGCTGACACTACTCCAGCATGCCTGTCCTGCATGGCAACCTACACGTTAGGAGCTTGAAAATTGTCTGCCCCTGACGTTTAGGCTTTTGAAAATTGTCTGCCCCTGACGTTTAGGCTTTCGAAAATTATCTGCCCCTGACTTTTAGGCTGCTTTGTGAAGCAGATCGATAAAGCCGGCCGATACTATTCCCAACTGACCTGCCTTTCATGCAGGGTGCTTATACGGCAGCGTTTGAAAAAACACTTTTTTGCCCATACCTGTACTTTTATTGGATATAGAAAGTTATAAATCCCACAGTGCTGATTCTCTTTAAGTTTGTTGTTTGTGTACCAAATTTAGTTCAGATCGGTTAGAGGGTTTTGGAGGAGACACCAGACATACTTGCTTACACTCAATGATTACATAAATTAATATAAGAACATAGTAATGTAAATAAGGTCTATGAACAGCACTGTGAACACACTATCTTAGCCAAAGTAGACATGAAACAAACACCCACAACAGTAGTACAGATTTAAATTATATGTGAACTATTGCTGCCGATGATGACGAGATTCAAAGAATGTATGGTAACTTAAAAGAAACTAAAGTTTGTGATGGGTGACTCAAAGAACAGAAGGAAAAGTAGTAGGAGGACATGGACTGTTGTGAAGGAATTTAAGATGAATCCACCTGGTTGAATTTTGCACAAAGCATGATTTAATCATTGCAGACACTTAGTCTAGTAATAATGTAAGAAATTTATGTAAGTACGAAAGAGTTGGAGGCACAGGAAGGTTTTAGATTGATTATGTAATGGTAAGGCAGAGATTTTGTATTCAATTTTTAAACTTTAAGATGTTCCCATGACAGTTGTCAACTCAGAACATAATTTATTGATTATGAGAGCTACGTATGCATAATTACATGAGAGAAGATGTACTTCTTAGCCAAGATTGCTTGCAAACAACTGTTATTATCAGTTACCGGTTTCGGTAAGTATGGTTATGATATTCGGATCTGTGAACATATTTATGCAATGTGAAATTATACAGTGGTAAAATTAAGTGTAGTAGCAGGTGCACTGTAATAACCAAGCCGTGTTACAACATACCTCAATAAAAGATTATGACGTGTCTCCTATACCAGCTGTACAAGTACTCTTTCTCAAATATTGCCAGGTGTGTGATGGATGAGGTGAACCATCGGCAAGTCAAGGTTAAAACTACGATATACAGACTAATTTTGCAATTGCTGTACACTTCGTTAAAATCAGGGCACTGCAACACTGGCAGATCGTGGCCGGAAAGTTGGCTGTTGGCACCGACAGGTGTCGCTGGTGCATTCGCGTACTTCTTACTTAAAATTATTTATGTATTTTAATTACAGCACGGTTCCTGTTACGCGTCGATAAAATATTCCAAGCACCTTCTTCTAAAATTATTGTAAAATACAGGGTGCGGCAGAACCGATGTATACAGAAAAAAATTTGTTTTCTAAATTAGTACAATATACCATTTTACATTCATTTAGTTTTGAAAATTATGTCCTCAAGATGGTGGCAGTTAGCATCAGTACATTGTTGTAGACGATCCCTGAAGCTTCGAGCAGCTCTTGCACACACATATCGCGGGGTTTGGCATTCACCTCTTCAATAATCTGCTCTTTTAACTCTGGTAGGGTGTGACGGCGGCTTTTGAAAACCTTTTCCTTCAGATATCCCCAAAGAAAGTAGTCACAAATGTTCAAATCTGGTGACCGCGCAGGCCACCCGACATCACCCCTCAATGGCGCGAGGCGTCCCGGAAATATTTCTTTCTAAACATCAAGTGAAATTCGAGATGTGTGAGCAGTAGCTTCATCCTGTTCGAACCACGAGTCCCTCAGTCCATGTTCTTGAACAGTCTCGTCCATTCTGGGTTGCAAAAAAGTTTCCAACATTGAAACACAACGTGTCACGTTCACTCCTTCCTCCTCAAAAAAGTAGCGACCACGGATCTGTTGTTTTCATAATGAGCGCGAACGGCAAAACCGCGATGTACACCGTTCCAGACCACGTTGGCTACTGAAATGGGGTCAACGATGAAACAAAGGCAGACCACGTGCAACTGCCCACACCCACCACAGCCCCAGCGGTAATCAACAGAAACTGCTTAGTCGGTTCTGCCGCACCCTTTAGTTATTAAAAAAGAAACTAAAAATTATGTTCACTAGCACAAGTGCCCCTGTGTCGAAGCTACTTTACAGCTTGGTGCAATTTCCACGAGCCCGCATCTCGTGGTCGTGCGGTAGCGTTCTCGCTTCCCACGCCCGGGTTCCCGGGTTCGATTCCCGGCGGGGTCAGGGATTTTCTCTGCCTCGTGATGGCTGGGTGTTGTGTGATGTCCTTAGGTTAGTTAGGTTTAAGTAGTTCTAAGTTCTAGGGGACTGATGACCACAGATGTTAAGTCCCATAGTCCTCAGAGCCATTTGAACCATTTGAACCAGCCAATTTCCAAGAAATGATGTACAATAGACTGCTGTGTGACAACACAGGTTACAAGGTGGACTTCGGCGTGTCATTTGGATAGCAGTCAGTGGTGTGGACGCCAGACGAAGTAATTACCACGTATGCATTTTTTTTTAACAGCTGAGGTCATCAGTCCCCCAGAACTTAGAACTACTTAAACCTAACTAACCTAAGGACATCACACACATCCATACCCGAGGCAGGATTCGAACCTGCGACCGTAGCAGTCGCGCGGTTCCAGACTGAAGCGCCTAGAACCGCTCGGCCACAACGGCCGGATATGCATATAATAAAATAATTACAGTGATAATGGATAACACATTTAATTCACGTAGTAACAACAGTTACACAATGTGACTGTCCAGTGTGACTGTAGCCACGATCTGTGGCTACATTGTGTTCCAGGTGTCTACTACTTAAAAAAATGTATACTCACCACGATGATACAATTGGATAGGCTAAAGTCAATGAGTTAACAGAACCTTAAACAAATCTGAAAAATATAAAAAACGCCAAGTGATGAACAAATTAAATTTGCGCATAAAACCTCCACAAAATGCTCGTTCATTATATTCTGTTAAGGGTATTTTGCCGTGAGCCGTATTTATTTTCATTGCCTGCAATTCCTATCATTATTTGGTGGTACAACGTGAATTTAATTTGTTCACCACCTAACTCTCTTTGATTTTCATGTTTGTTTAACGTGTTGTTAACTCATATAAATATAAATATAAATATCTTCCGACTTCCGCTATTCTGTACAGTTACACCGCAGACATACCATCTGATGGTGTTCAGACGATCAATTCCAATTACAAAATTATCTAAAGAGAATTTCTGTATGGTGCGAAAAGTGGCGATTGGCACTAAGCAAAGAAAAGTGCGAGATCATCCACATGGGCACGAAAAGAAATCCGATAAATTTTGGGTGTACGATATATCACACAAATCTAAGGGCTGTCAATTCGACTAAATACCTAGGAATTACAATTAAGAGCAACTTAAATTGGAAAGACCACATAGATAATATTGTGGGGAAAGCGAAACAGAGACTGCGCTTTGTTAGCAGAACACTTAGAAGATGCGACAAACCCACTAAAGAGACATCCTACATTACACTTGTCTGTCCTCTGCTGGAATATTTGCTGCACGATATGGGATCCTTGCAAGGTAGGATTGATGGAGGAAATCGAAAAAGTGCAAAGAAGGGCAGCTCGTTCCGTGTTAGCGCGCAAGAGTGGTGGTTCAAATGGCTCTGAGCACTATGGGACTTAACATCTTAGTTCATCAGTCCCCTAGAACTTAGAACTACTTAAACCTAACTAACCTAAGGACATCACACACATCCATGCTCGAGGCAGGATTGTAACCTGCGACCGTAGCAGTCCTGCGGTTCCGGACTGCAGCGCCTAGAACCGCACAGCCACCGCGGCCGGCCAAGAGGGGTGAGAGTGTCACTGATATACGCGAGTTGGGGTGGCAGTCACTAAAACAAAGGCGATTTTCTTTGCGGCGAGATCTAATTACGAAATTTCAATCACCAACTTTCTCTTCCGAATGCGAAAATATTTTGTTAACATCCACCTACGTAGGGCGAAATGATCATCATAATAAAATAAGAGAAGTCAGAGCTGGAACGGAAGGTTTAGGTGTTCCTTTTTCCCACGCGTCATTCGAGAATGGAATGGTAGAGAAGTAGTATGAAGCCTCTGCCAGGCACTTAACTGTGAAATGCAGAGTAACCATGTACGTGTAGAAACTGTTACAACTTTTCGGTTCTCGATTTGGAAGCAGAATGTGTAGCGATTTCACCACATCTCTCCGCCCCTGCCCCCCCCCCCCCCTCACCTCCCACCCTCCCCGCGTTATGGCACATAGATAAAACCTTCAAGATGAATAACTTCCACTGCGTGCAACAGTGCTCATAACTCAGTGCTCACTCAGAGTATCTAATTTAGGTGTCATTCATTGCATAGCCTGGAGTGTTTCTGAGGACCCATTTGGAAATTAAAACAAGTTTTTGAAAGCGAATATCTTCGTAAATTGTTATCTGACGCAGTCGTTATTGTCATTTAGATAATGGGTGCATAATACTGGGAGCATTGTTATTACATAAACCTCTAATGAGTGGACGACGGTTTCCATTCAAAGCTGAGTAGTGCAGACTACCTACTGCTCAACAAGTCTTCTTGCCAATCGTATACGAAAGTCTACAGGGAAACTGAATATTCCACGTGTTTCCTTATATCTGAGACCTTAGTAAAGCCCCTACTATCGGGCTATTTGTCATGTAGTCGAAAAAACAAAAACAGATATCTGGCTAGTTTAACGAGTACGAGGACGGAGTACAAGCTGAAGGCGTTATCGGATGATAATACCGTGCAGGCAGGCCGGTTTTCTAGCGGAGCTGTTAGTTATTCTTCCAAAGTTCTTCTCGCTCCAGTCCATCATCCTGAAACAGAACATGAATCTAAAGTCTTTTTACACTTGAACAAACGTGAGGTACTAGTTTCCTGCACCCTGATCTCTTTTCAGTGCGTAATGCGTAACTCGACTTGCCAGTTTAATTGATAAAATATGTGTATCGTTATACTGACAGTATCCCTCTGTTGAGCCCGAATTTCTATGGTTTTGGCGTCTTTATCGTTACGCGATGTATATGTTAGAAAATACAGTATGTTTGTCGACTCAAGCTGTAGATCATTGACTCTTACAATTTTGTAAGGCTCTCCGCGTTGCACATGTGTCTTGTAACGCCTGCCACTGAAGTTCATTGCTGCGAGACACCCTTTGTAACTAAACACGCTCGTCGCGAATCTTGCCACGCTTCTTTGAATCCCTTTAATCCAACGTGATAAGGGCCCCAGACCGACGAACATCATACAAGAATTGGTCGGACGAGTCTTTTGTGAGCCATCTCTAACATGCGTAGATTACACATTGTTAGAATTCTTCCAAAAAATTGAGTCTTTTATTTACTTCATACACAGTTAGCTGTGTATGGTTATTCCGTCTTAAATCATTCGTAGATACTTGATGGTTGTGTCTGACTCCAGTGACTGATCGTTGATCGCGTAGTCGAACAATATCGAATCTTTCATCTTTTCACACACTTTACATTACATTTATTTTGTGCATCAGGCACTGACCATCTGCAAATCTCTCTGCATTTGGAGAACGTTACTTCTTGAACATCCTGTATGTTGACCGATGGGCGAGTACAGTATAAATGAGCGCGCCGCGAACGCCGTTATGTGTAACCAGGAATTCCCGAACTCATAGAAAATTTGAACCTTGCGGCCCTCTACCACAAATATCGCCCCATTTTTTGTTTAATTTCCGTTCCTGCTCAGCATGTTCATTTGGTTACTGAGATCAATATGACTTTCCACTGAAATGAAATGCACACCTTTCAGTAATTCCGTTTTGTGTCATACAAGTCAAAGCATGGAACAGCACACAGTCAAAAGTCGGATTAGGTGCAACAGTAATGGAACCCCTTTTCATTGTTTCATCTAGTAGTCGGAAAAAGATTTTAATGTCTGCACCAGACAAAGGCTGGTCTTACGGAACTGTCGCTCAATATACACACTACTACGAATCTCCTTATGATTTCCCTACATACAGCGTCGCCAGCATTTCAGTCCATTCCCGTATAGTACACTAAGTGGCCATTAAAATTGCTACACCAAGAAGAAATGCAGATAATAAACGGGTATTCATTGGACAAATATATTATACTAGAACTGACATGTGATGACATTTTCACGCAATTTGGGTGCATAGATCCTGAGAAATCAGTACCCAGAACAACCACATCTGGCCGTAATAACGGCCTTGATACGCCAGGGCATTGAGCAAAACAGAGCTTGGATGGCGTGTATAGGTACAGCTGCCCATGCAGCTTCAACACGATACCACAGTTCATCAAGAGTAGTGACTGGCGTATTGTGACGAGCCAGTTGCTCGGCCACCATTGACCAGACGTTCTCAACTGGTGAGAGATCTGGAGAATGTGCTGACCAGAGCAGCAGTCGAACATTTTCTGTGTCCAGAAAGGCCCGTACAAGACCTGCAACATGCGGTCGTGCATTATACCGCTAAAATGTAGGGTTTCGCAGGGATCGAATGAAGGGTAGAGCCACGGGTCGTAACCCATCTGAAATGTAACGTCTACTGTTCAAAGAGCCGTCAATGCTAACAAGAGGTAAACGAGACGAGAAACCAATGGCACCCCATACCATCACGCCGGGTGATACGCCAGTATGGCGATGACGAATACACACTTCCAATGTGCGTTCACCGCGATGTCGCCAAACACAGATGCGACCATCCTGGTGCTATAAACAGAACCTGGATTCATCCGAAAAAATGATGTTTTGCCATCCGTGCACCCAAGTTCGTCGTTGAATACACCATCGCAGGCGCTCCTGTCTGTTATACAGCGTCAAGCGTAACAGCAGCCATGGTCTCCTAGCTGATAGTCCATGCTGCTGCAAACGTCGTCGAACTGTTCGTGCAGACAAACGTCCCTATCTGTTGACTCAGGGATCGAGACGTGGCTGCACGATCCGTTACAGCCATGCGGATAAGATGCCTGTCATCTCGACTGCTAGTGGTACGAGGCCGTTGGGATCCAGCACGGCTTTCCGTATTACCCTCCTGAACCCACCGATTCCATATTCTGCTAACAGTCATTGGATCTCGACCAACGCGAGCCGCAATGTCGTGAACGATAACCGCAATCGCGATAGGCTAGGATCCGACCTTTATCAAAGTCGGAAACGTGATGGTACGCATTTCTCCTCCTTACACGAGGCATCACAAAAACGTTTCACCAGGCAACGCCGGTCAACTGCTGTTTGTGTATGAGAAATCGGTTGGAAACTTTTCTTATGTCAGCACGTTGTAGGTGTCGCCACCGGCGCCTACTTTGTGTGAATGCTCTGAAAAGCTAATCATTTGCATATCACAGCATCTTCTTCCTGTCGGTTAAATTTCGCGTCTGTAGCACGTCATCTTCGTGGTGTAGCAATTTTAATAGCCATAGTGTGTTACAGTGCTTTGAAAATTCTACTCAGCTATAAACCCTGTGAAACAGAAACACGTCTATAAACTGTTGGGAGGGATCGTGACAATAGTACCACATGGGGTTGGCTCCGCAAAACGACAAAGTTGAAGGACCAGCTAGCCGTTACGGCGCGCTATGGTGTTACACATTACAATGTGACCTGGAAACATATGGATTAGCTCTCACGGGGAGAATCACAGGGAAACTGTAAGGAGGACGAAGTGTGATGAGTTTAGCCCAGGAGTTTGGTGTTGCTCACAGCTCTGTTTCACTTGCTTGGGCAGTGTTCTGAACCGTAGGCACGGCTGCCCGAAGGACAGAAGGTGATCAACCACGGTCGACTACAGCAGCCCACGACTACTATACCTGTGCTACGGGCAAGAAGGAACCCTCTTCGAAAAGCGGGTGCAACTGCGACCACATTCAAAAAGACACAGGGCCTCCACACTCCAAAATGGCACGGCGACTTCGTGAGAGTAGTCTCTTTGTCCGGCGACCAGCATATTGTGATGTGTTCACACCCGCACATCGGCGGCACCGTTTGCTATGCTGCCAGGACCACAGGTACTAGACGAATGTGGACTGCGGTCACGTGGTGTTCTCGGATGAGAGGAGGTTCCGTCAGAGTAATGATTCCTTACCAACCCTCATACGGCGATAGGTGGATATACATAATGCAGGCAGGAACATAGCCTAACATGGTCGTCTTTTGCATGGGCGTACTGACCTCCAAATCTTCGAGCGTGGTACAGTCACTCGTCAACGTTATTGTGACACTGTACTGCTTGGTCATAATGCGTCTTTCAAGGGTTACATTAGGCACTGACTTCATTTTAATGGATGACAACGCGCGACCGTATCGATCTGCGCAAGTGGAGCAGCTGTTGGGACGAGATTATATTTGGCGAATGAACTGGCCTGCCCGTTCCCCCGACGTAAATCCCGTCGGACAAGTATGGGGCGCGTTGGGGAGACATATTGCAACGTGTCGACATGCACCAACGGCCACCCAGCAGTTGTTAGCCGAAGTGGTAGAGGAGAGGAACGTCCCAGCACAAGAACTCCTGAGAAATCTTACGCCCAGCATAGGAGAACCTAGCAGAGAATGCATTGGCGCCAGTGCTGGTCAAACGTCCTATTAAGAACTATGTATGCCGTTTTATAATGTCCAAGGGCTCGTCATAAACCAAAACGTGTCGTTTCTGTCCGTCTCGTCGCATATTTCTTTCATTTTCCGTCTGTATTTTATTGTAGCAATTTCTGTATGTATGGCCCAAATTTCAACGAGCTGTGTTATTTGACAGTGACACATCACGCGGAAGTTACTTTGTGCATAAGTTTTTCGTATCAGTATATTTCTGCCACGTTCTTCCCCTTTTCTTTTTGCCCTTCCCCATATCTCTCGTCTATCATAAAGCTGCGCCCGCAACGTAAATTCTATCTGCATTTACGCCTACATCTTCTGTACTCCGCAAACCACTGTGAAGCGCATGGCGTAGGGTACGTCCCATTGTACCAGTTATTAGGGATCTTCCTGTTCCATCACGCACGGAGCGCGGGAAGAGTGACGGTTGAAATGTCCCAGTGCATGCTATAATCACTTGAATTTTCCTCACGATCCCTATGGAAGCGATAAGTAGGAGGTTGTAGTATATTCCTTGAGTAATCATTTAGAGCAGGTTCTTGAAACTTAGTAAGCTGGCTCTCTCGGGATAGTGTACCTCTATCATCAAGAGAGTGGCAGTCCACATGATTTTTTTTTTTTCTGGAGACATATTAAGCCTCAACCTTTGCTATGGTAATGAATACAAGCCAGAGCAATTAATTAAAATAAATACCAATGCCAGGATTCGAACCTGGGTATTGTGCTCAATTGGTAGATGCACTAACAACTGCTTCACCCGGGCACTACAGTTAACCCAGCTGTATGTATTGCTCTAGTATGTCGCCCTCCTCCAGTACTGATATAAGTTAAAGAAACGGGACATAAAAGTGGGCTGAGGTGTGTATTGGGGTTGTATATTATTATTATTATTATTATTATTATTATAACTATTATTATTTTTTAAGGCAGGGAGACGTACTAGGGTAATCCGTGTAGGTGGGTTAGCCGCAGTGATTAACGCACCTGCCTAGTGAGCAGGAGATACAAGCTCAAATCCTGGCTTTGGTACAAATGCTAATTCATTGCATTGCCTGTATTTACAGGGTGATTCAAAAAGAATACCACAACTATAAAAATGTGTATTTAATGAAAGAAATATAATATAACCTTCTGTTATACATCATTACAAAGAGTATTTAAAAAGGTTTTTTTTTCACTCAAAAACAAGTTCAGAGATGTTCAATATGGCCCCCTCCAGACACTCGAGCAATATCAACCCGATACTCCAACTCGTTCGACACTCTCCGTAGCATATCAGGCGTAACAGTTTGGGTATCTGCTGTTATTTCTCGTTTCAAATCATCAATGGTGGCTGGGAGAGGTGGCCGAAACACCATATCCTTAACATACCCCCATAAGAAAAAACCGCAGGGGGTAAGATCAGGGCTTCTTGGAGGCCAGTGATGAAGTGCTCTGTCACGGGCTGCCTGGCGGCCGATCCATCGCCTCGGGTAGTTGACGTTCAGGTAGTTACGGACAGATAAGTGCCAATGTGGTGGCGCTCCATCCTGCTGAAATATGAATTGTTGTGCTTCTTGTTCGAGCTGAGGGAACAGCCAATTCTCTAACATCTCCAGATACTGTAGTCCAGTTCTCTCCCTTTGCACAAACACCCATTCTCTGTAAACTGTTTATACCAATGTTTAATACACCACCTATCAGGAGGTTTAACACCATACTTCGTTCGAAATGCACGCTGAACAACTGTCGTAGATTCACTTCTGCCGTACTCAATAACACAAAAAGCTTTCTGTTGAGCGGTCGCCATCTTAGCATCAACTGACGCTGACGCCTAGTCAACAGCGCCTCAAGCGAACAAATGTACAACTAAATGAAACTTTATAGCTCCCTTAATTCGCCGACAGATAGTGCTTAGCTCTGCCTTTTGTCGTTGCAGAGTTTTAAATTCCTAAAGTTGTGGTATTCTTTTTGAATCACCCTGTATTATCTGCCAGTTCAGTTTCTTCAGCATATCTGTGACACTCTCCCAGAGGTGAAACAAACTTGCGACCATTCGCGCTGCCCTTCGCTGTATGCACTCAATATCCCTATTTGGTACGGATCAGACACACTTGAGCAGTATTCCAGAATGGGTTGCACGAATAATTTTTGGCAATCTCCTTTGCAGACTGCCTGCATTTTCCCGGTATTCAAGAAATCAACCAAATCTAGCACGTGCCGTACCCACGATCGAGCCTGTGTCATCATTCCATTAACGAAGCGAAGGGCACACACCTCACCTGCCGTACCACTCCTCGAGCGTTTGAGTAGTTGTGATTGTGGGGAGAGCGTTTGACTGGTAGATGAGTGACTGTGGACACTGGGAAATTATAGCAGCTTTAATGATGGACGCAAGTGACGTCAGTGCATTTGGACGCAGGCCCACTGTGCGGCGTACTTTTCCGGCCGTGCGCGGGCAACCCGAAGCTGGCGGAGCGACTTCGGGCGCAGCTGGAGGCGGCGGGCGACGCCGACTTGGAGGCCGCGGGGGACCCGGCGACGGCGGCGCAGCTGCTGCGCGCCTGGCTGCGAGAGCTGCCGCAGCCGCTGCTGCCGCCGGCGGCCGTCGCGGCGCTGCTGCGCGCCCACGACTGTGAGTACCCGCCTCTGCCCTTCCCGCTTCTCGCTGCTGCGAGGGCTGCCCAGAAAGTAACAGAAGTTTTGTTTTGGTCTAATGCGGCGATGGGCGGGGCCACAGCCGCAGTCGCCCGTCTCTGGCGCAGTAACGTTACTCCTCACAGTACGCATCCAGCGGTGGTAGCGTGTGGGCTGCCTCTGCTGCTTTGCTTTTTGTCACGTGTTGAAATGTGCGCTGCAGTAGAAAATCGAGCCACGTGTGAGGTGCGTTCGGTTATTAGGTTTTTGTTGGCAAAAAAAAAAAAAAAAATCTGCAAACCAACTGAAATTTATCGCGACCTATGTGACGTGTACTGAAAAGGAATAATGAGTGAAAGCCGAGTGACACAGTGGTGTATTGATCTCAAAAATCGCCGTATGCAGTGAGGACCTCAACGGTAGGGCCTAGCCTTCTGACTAACGAACTATTGATGAAAATCAACAACAAAATTCGTGGACAGACTGCGTATTGGCTTCTGTCTCGGGTTCTTCGACTGACGTTCATCTAATGATTTTACTGACGTTTCGCCAGCACGAGTGGCTGGCATTGTCAAAGGTTCACCCTCCATTGCCGGTGGTGAACTGGAGCCGAGCGCCGCAGACTATATGTACCTGGCGCGCCAACGTCCGAGGGCTTCTCCGCGGTCATTTCCAGTGCTTTCTCTTGCTACCTGCGACGGTCGTTCGCTGCAGTACGAGAAGCCAGGATCCGTTTACCTTAAGGCTTTCCTCTTTCTAGTTGAAACAGTTCGCTTGTTTTTGTATTTCTACAGCTTCTCTGAACAAACGCGTATGATAGTGCTTCTCTACAGCCAGAACTTCTGTCAATGAGCATAAGCGACAATGCAGATTGGGGCAGGTGACAGAGCATGCAGTGAGTGAGACCGACCACGTAATAAAATTGGCCGACGCGGAAGTTCTGGCTATAGAGAAGCACTGTCACACGCGCTTGTCCAAACAAGCTGTAGAAATACAAAAACACGCGAACAGTTTCAACAAGAAAGAGGCGAGCCTTAAGGTAAACGGATCCAGGCTACGGATCTACAGCCAGAACTTCCGTCAAAGACCATAAGTGACATTGCAGGTTGGGGCAGGTGGAGAAATCGGCAGTAGCAGAGCACGCGCTGAGTGAGACCGATCACGTAATAAAATTCGCCGACACGGAAGTTCTGGCTGTAGAGAAGCACTATCATACGGGCTTGTTCAGAGAAACTGTAGAAATACAAAAACACGCGAACAGTTTCAACTAGAAAGAGGAAAGCCTTAAGGTAAACGGATCCTGGCTTCCCGTACTGCAGCGAACGACCGTCGCAGGTAGCAAGAGAAACGCACTGGAAATGACCGCGGAGAAGCCCTCGGACGTTGGCGCGCCAGGTACATATAGTCTGCGGCGTTCGGCTCCAGTTCACCACCGGCAGTGGAGTGTGAAGCTTTGACAATGCCAGCCACTCGTGCTGGCGAAACGTCAGTAAAATCATCAGATGAACGTCGGCGGAAGAACCCGAGACAGAAGCCAAGAGGCAGTTTGTCAACAAGTGGCCACGAAAGCCTTAACAAGTTTGTAAAATTCGTGGAAATTGCTGTTTCACGATGACAGACTTTCACTACATTTTCCCCAAATTTAATGGAGTTTCGTGCATGAAATTACGGTGGAGGAGCTTAGTTACCACAAATTTTATACTTGGAGGGTTCCTAAAGTTCTAACGGAAGACCGCTAATACACTCTGTCTGCAGCACTGACCTTCCTCGAACATCACCAGAAAAGTGGTAACACCGTTATCTATCGTATTGTTAACAGGGGACGAGACATGGGTGAAGCGTGTCAACTGTAGAACAAGGCAGTCGATGGAATGGGGCCACGAAAAACCAAGACAGTGTTTGCAAATGCTGTCAGCAAGAAAAATCATGGCTACTGTGTTTTGAGACAATTTAAGAGTCTGATTCTCGTTGATTTCCTTGAACGCAGCACAACAATTAACTCAGAGAGGTATTGTCAAACACTGACCAAGGTAACGCGGACGATACAAAACAAGCATCGGGGAAAACTTTGTGCAAAGTCTTCTTCTTCTTCTTCTTCTTCTTTTTCCGACATCGCTCGTCCACAGGCGGCCAGTTGTGACCGAGAGCTGCTACTGGTTTTGGATGGGAGGGTTGATTATCTACCATACAGCCCGGATTTGACGCCTAGCGACTTCCACCTCTTCTCAGAAGCGAACACATGTCTCGTTGCACAGTGCTTTGATACTGACACCGAACTGGATGCCGGTATAAACCAGTGGTTCCAATCGCAAGTGTTGAAAAACTTGTGCCACAGCGTAACTGTCTTAATTTGAAGGGCAGTTGTATAGAAACCTAGCTTAAAAGCGTGCCTTTGAAATGTTCACAGTAAAATTTATTTTTTCCGTGTTGTTAATTTCCTTATTTTAAAACTTCTGTTACTCTTCTGGGAAGCCCTCGTATTCACGCACTTCAACAAGATGCCAGTAACACAAGAGTCGTGCTTATTCCACCTAAAAAAAAAAAAAAGCTTGCCAATGTAAACCTTAATATCCACTTGAGTGGAGCACAATTAAATCACAGTCCGCATCCAAAACATAGCTACACACCAGACAAAGCCAGGAGACATTACCATAATCTCCTATAACGCCACCTGTAGCCCAATAATGGCCTCAGTTCGACGAGGAAGAGTTTTCACACGTTCTTTCAGCTGTCACACAGCGAGCTGAATCCACTCGTTTAGGATTAGATTCCGTACACCTATCCACGTCTATACTCCACAAGTCACCACAGGGTGTGTGGCGCAAGGTACTGTGTGTGCCACTGTCGTTTATTACTTTTCCTGTTAAGAGTCGCGAATGAACAGCAGGAAGAACGATCGTCGGTAAGCTTCCGTGGTGGTGGTGGTGGTGGTGGTGGTGGTGTATGAATAGGGCGCTCAACAGCGAGGTCTTCAGTGCCTTTACTAATCTGCTGGGTGGCGATTGTGGTTTTATTTTGTGAAAAGTATGTAACAGATTGTAAGTCATACAATGTAATCTTTAGACACCACTCCCTGGGACACTATCGCTCATACACAATCACTTTCACACAGGACACCAAAAGATGTATGCATGAAGGAGGGTTCGGTTTAAAATACGCAGAACGTAACAGCACAACATGTAAGATAGTGTAACAGGAACTGTGCCTGGTTGCTCAGTGGAAAATAAAAGATGAAGCAACCACCCTGGAAAAACGTTAAACTCTGTTTGGGCTCGAATGCGTCTAATTTTACCTCCATGGTATTTTTCTCGAGGTACAAGGTGGGATCAAAAAGCAACAAGAATTTTTTTTAAACTTTGTTGGCTTTATACATCCGATTTTCAATTATTTATTTATCTTCTTGGTACACGTGGTCGTGATAAATATTTCCATTTTCATCTGTTCTGAATATTTTGTTTATTGTTTACAGTCAGAAAGGTTACACATGTTTTTCAGTGCTTGGCGAATTTTTACTTTCGAAAAATATGAATTTAAGAATCTGCATCAAATTTTGCTAGAAAAAATGGAATAATGTGCGGCACCGTATTTGAAATGTTGACTGTAGCTTTTGGCGAATCCACCACGAGAAAGACCAGAGCTACGAGTAGTATAAACGTTTCGAACAGGTCGAGAAGACGTTGAAGACGACAGCCGATCTGGAGGCCCTAGCACATCAGTTATTGACGACAGTGCGCAAGGAGTAAAGAAAATGCTTCTGGAAAATCGCCGACTCACCATCAGAGAGGTTGCTAATAATGTCGGCATATCCTTTGGCTCTCGGCAAGCAAGTTTTTCGGGTGTTTTGCGCATGGAACGTTTGGCAGCAAAATTTGTTCCGAAATTGTTGAATTTCGCGTGGATATCGCTCAGGAATTGCTGAACGAAGCCTACAACAATCCAGAACTTTTCAAGAAGGTTAGGCTTAGAACAGATCACGAAAAATATGTATACGGGGTATGATGTCAGAAAGCAAAGCCCAATCGTCCCTCTGGAAACTGCCTGAAGAGTCAAGACCGGAAAAAATATTCGACAAGTTCGACCACATGTGAAGGCACTTCTCTCACCGTTTTCTTGATCACAATAGGATATGGAATCATGAGTTCCTTGCTTAAGGTCGTACGATCAGTAACGAATACTACCTGGAAGTTGTGGTCCGTTTGCGTGAAGCAATACGAAAAAAAAAAAAAACGGCCAGAATTGTGGCAAAACCACTCGTGATAATGCTCCCGTTTACACATCAATGTTTGTTCGTAATTCACCGCACCGGACATGGCCCCCTGCGACTTCTTTCTGTTCCCGATGCTGAAGAGAACCCGTAACGGACGTCGTTTTGCCACAATTGATGAGATACAACCGGACCACTGGAGGAGGTGGGCACCATAATGAAAAGCGAGTTCCAGAATTGCTTCCAAGATTGGAAAAAGCGCTGACACCAGTGTGTTATATTTGAGGGGGATTACTTTGAAGGGAACAAAGATGATTTTGAAGAATAAAGAAACGTTCTTTAAGAAAACAAAAATTACCGTTACTTTTTGATCACACCTCATATACACCAACCGTCTCGAAAGTTCAGAGACTGATTTTACTCCTGGCCTATGAGCGACGTTGGAGCAGTAACATAAACAGCAGATGTGTATTCGACCAGGCAGTTGTGAACAGGTAGTGTTGTTAAGTGCAGGAAGTGCGGCCCTAGTACATCAACGTTATTGTGTCACAAGTCGCTATGGAGAAACGAACTGAACATCCCTAAATAAAGTATTCAAAATGTTTTCCAGAATCTTTTGCAGAAGGGAAAAAACTTCGTGCGTTGTTTGTACCGCGCACCGTGTCTCCCGAACAAAAACAATAATGCGGGTATTTCATTTCCGGAACGAAAGTCACGAGTCCGCATACGTGCTGATTTCAATAATAATCTACCACCAATCGACGAATTCACAAATTCACGTAAAGCATCAATTCTGGGATGGCATAACCGACATTCAAGCCAGTGCAATACGCGAGTTTAAAAACAGCCGAAAGGTAGTTTTCTGACATTTCACATGTATGTATGAACGTTTTGTGCGTTGTACTCGAGTGGAAGAAGGGGTAGGGTGTGGAGAGACTATATAGAACACCTGAAGCATTAAAACCATCGTCTTAATTTTCCTCTATTTTGTATTAATTCTTTATCGAAATCTTTTGGAATGCCTAGAAACGTAGGAGGAAGCAATATATTTCTTGAAATCTTGCAGGAAAATATATCCCCGGAATTTTGACATTAAAGTATACCCTGATACAGAACGCCTCTGTGGTAGGGTCTCCCATTGGAGTTGTTTGAGCATCTCCGTGGCGCTTTCCCGCTTACTAAATGAACCTGTAACCAAATGCAACTTTCTTCTGTGGCCTTCTCTCTTTCCTGTATCAACCCTATGTGGTGCGGCTTACAGACTGATGAGCAATATTAGAGTATTGACGGAACGGTGCGACATATTTTTCACAACGATGGATGACTTCACGGGTACCACGTTTGAAGAAGACATTATGGTTATTCAAGAAAGGTTCCCTGCAGGAAGTAACCTCGCTGTCACTCTGTAAGTGGCTGCCACACTATGGCTTCTTCATCCGAGAACAGAGAAAGAAGCCATTGTGTACCATATCACACGATCGCGGAGAGTGAGTCAAAACTTTATAGCCCATAGTAACAACAATTGTAACTGTGTCCTTGTATAGAACGAGCAGGGCCGCTGGTGTGGAGAAAAACTCCGCTTGGACAGCTTCCCTCGACACTTCCACATGATAGCCTTCCGTAACCCCATCAAGAGGTTTCGGTGGTGCGCACCTCTTACGGTTTGCTCCTTGCGAACATAATCTGTTACCACCACAACATGGCAGTCTCAAAGAACGCTCAGCATCGCCTTGCCCGGTGATTGTTGGGTCTTTGCCCGTTTCGGCGGTGATAATTACCATGTTCCCTTTGATTCTCTTGGTCTTTTATCCTGGGGTCATAGTGATAAACTCAGACAGTACTCGTCCGTGGTGACGGGGTGGCAAAAGAAGCCATCTTGATTTGCTTCACACAGCTGAAATATTTTCGCTGCTGCCGAAAACGAATTACCGTAAAGTACTCCACTTAATCCACGGGCTATGTCAGTTCGTTTCGTGTCGCCTGTCGTCACACTACGTCAATTTAGGCTGGAATTACAATGTATACAAGGGGTACAGACATAACCTGCAAACAAACAAATACGTAACTTTATACCTTTAGAGATGATAATTAAAACTGTGTTACTATTCTTCGTGGCATAGAATTCATACGGTACCTGGAGTGCCTCTTCTTGGCATTTTGTTCGTGGAACTTGACGGTTACAACATGTTTCCCATACCACAACAATTTTGGTGGCTGCTAATATCATTATGAAAAAACGCAAAATACGGGGAAAGAAAGAATTCGTGTCCCCAGTAACAAAATTTCGATTGAGTTTAGGAGATTCCCATTACCTTCACGAGACACGTCGAATAGGCCTAGAGCATCAGATCTTTTTTCGGTTTGAATCGCATATTTTTAACGTCATTTAACGAACTCTGCACAACACTGATACTACATACCGCACAAAAAATTAGTCACCTGCGGCTCACATTAGGCAGACACCGCGTAACACCGTTTCTTGCCTTGATAACGGCCTCCCGGGAGGAAGACAGTTCGGCAGTTTTTTCAAGTATGCCATGTCCAGCAGAAGCAATTCATTGACGGTTAGAGCCGGTAGAGCTACCAAATTGAGGTGGTGTTGATTCCTACGTTTCACGCGCTGTTAGAAATTGTCTCAGACGCTTCCTATAGGATTAAGAAAAGGCGATTTAGAGAGATAAGCGAGGTGCGGTAGAATGCCTGTGTTAATCAAACCTAGAACGTATGCTTGCAGCCCTGTGGACACGGCTATTGTCATTTTGGAATGTGTGGTTGATGTATGAATGGTCCCAAGTCCACCTATAAACGTCCTTCCCCTTCCTGTCCACCTCACCGTCCTACCTCTCCAAACCACACACGCGCCCACCTGAAATAAACTCTTGACACATTGCGGTTAAAAGGCATCATTGGTCAGTCGGTGCACCATTTGAAAACAGGCAAAATGGTGACTCATCGGACAATACTACACTTCCCCAATCAGCAAATGTCCAGTTTCTGTTGTTGGGCCCACTGAAGCCCCGCAGCTTTATGCATCGCCGCGAGCAATGGCGATCTGCATGGTACACGACTCAGAATGTGAGTTCCATAAAGTTGCTGTCATAATGTCAATCGTAATGTGGTTAAAATGGCCCTATGTTCACTGACAGCAACAATTCCTACGAGGTGTGTGAGGAAAATAATGAGACAATTATTGTTTACCTACCTCAGCTTTCTGTCCTTTTCCCCCCAAACAACAGTATTCTCCCCTTCAGCTTAGTACCCTTCGGCAGCTACACACCGGCGGAGTCGTTCCCAGTTTTGGTTCCAGCGCTGAAAGGCTTCAACTGGTAGGGCTTTCAACATGTTGCTCACACTCTTTCAAATATTCTCCTGAATTCCAAAATGATGTCCCTTTAATACTTTTTCAGTTTCGGGAAAAGAAAAAAGTTAGGACAGATAAGGTGAACAGGGGAGGGGGGGGGGGGGGGGGCGATGGCTGTGGAACAATAGGAATGTAGTTTGAGGAAATGTCCGTATGACCTGGGGCATTATTATGATGCAGCGTCCACTTGTGTGCAATGTCCAGTAGGACATCTTTGTAATACTTGCATTGACTTTTGTCCTGGAGGAATAAATTCTTTATGCAATGGACCCCTAGTGTCAAAAAAGCGAATCAGCATTGTTTTGATATTTGATTTGCTCTTTCGAGCATTTTTCGAACGAGGGGACGTCTCAGCGTACCACCCCCCACCTTGTCTCAGGTTCGTACACGAAAATCTAGTGATCACATGACTGAACCATTCGTGGTCGTTGGCAGTCCGAGCAAAAAGATGAACGCACAAGTTTCTTTGATCGCCCTTTTGCTCAGTAGTGAGGTTTTTCAGCACCATTTTGGTACAAACCCTTCACACGTACAAAACTGCGGTCAAAATTTGATATACGGTGAAAGTGTTGAACAGGTGATCTATCATTCTTATTGTTCAAAAGTCGGTCTATATGAGCTAGGTTCATTCCCAACATGTTGTTCCGCCATCCAAAAATGATTTGTGCTAGCGAAGGCCTGTTTCAACTTTTCAGAGGTCACACGCGCGGACTCCCGAGGTTTAACACAAAACTTGATGACATACCTTTGCTCTAAATTCCACTATTCCATTTTCGTAACACTTCGTATTTTCAGATGGAAACTCCTCCCACCCCCACCCACCCATTTTTATTGCGTATTAGTCTTCTACACCACAAAAATATGTACGGCTCACTCAAACCACTGTTTCCCATTCGTGGTAGAGAGCGCTGTAATCAACAAAAATAAAATGTGCCTGTTTTTGCAATTAAGAACCGACGCACTTGATTCTTCATTTCATTTACAGTGTAAATGTAAACATTTGTGTTCTAACGGTTGATATTTATGTTCGCACTTTACTTTAGTGTTGCAAATGTGTTTGTGCAGTACAAATAATATGGCTAGGCATTGACATGTCAGGCAAATAAGCGACTAGTGTGGTAGTCTTCTGTTCCGTACTGATTTGACTGTTGCGAGCCCCCAAATCATCGGAATGCTTGATTTCGGTGGCCCCCTCGAACCCCGCCATCAGGGTGACTAACTTAGACGTGTGTTTTCATCCAACCTCCGTAGCTCTCGCGATGGCTGCTACGCAGCTACCGTCGGAATATAAACCAGAACCGCTGTAATAAGGTAAAATGTTCATTGAGCGATAGTTACAGGCGCACCTGCCATGGACGCTTGTCGAAAGCAAGCACCTCAATGGTGATGGATAAGGGAGTCAACGATTTTAAGCATTCTGATGGGAGCACAATAATATTACATCCGAGTTGTTGTTCCTGGATGACGCTGAAGGTAGTTAATAACCAGACATCGAAAGGCTAACCATTTTTATACAATCAAATTTGCAACAAATTTCAATCTCAAGTTAAATTTCGAACATTAATAACACCCTTTAGAAAACAAAGATTTACATTTACATCGTAAATGAAATGTAGAATCAAATGCATCAATTATTAATTGCAAAAAGAGACAGACTTTATTTTTGTAGATTGCAGCTTCATCACGAATGGAAAACAATGGTTCGAGTCGTTGAATCCAAATATGCAGTAAAAATATGGGTTTCCATTATAAAATGGGAAGCTGACCCCGCCCACGCAGGAGGGATGGTTAGGAGGTGGGCACTTGTGACACAGAGACACGTCCCCCTTTACTAATAGTAACTTTTGACCTATAACATTTTTTTCGTACGTTGCCTGGTTTTCGAGATATTTAGTTGTCTCAAGTTAAAATGTACACGCTGTATATAAGCAGCTTTCGAATGGAAATAAAAGGTCTAATTTTGATTACCTATTCCTCTACAGTGAACACCGGAGGATACGTAGTGTTCCAACATAAAATCCCCACCCATGCGTGTTTTGTTTTCCCCATACGTGGTGTACGAGAAGAACCAATGTCTTCACTCTTCCACACCGACGGGAAAGTCTTTAATTTTACCGTTACAGCAATAGATCAGATCTATGTACAAGAGAGAGATGTTACTAATCATCGTGGAAAGTGTACTCTCTTCATGCACACTGCTTTTTTGCAGTGCGTTTCACTGGAAGTCACGAAGCCTTTCTATGACCCCTTCAAGAGTGGTGAGTGGATCTGCAGAGGAACCAATTGTAAAACTTACTCATCCCGGTCAACAGTTTGATGAAATTACCCCCAAAAGTGATTTAAGTACACTGTATACAGAGATTTTTTTATGCTGTTAATCTCTTCTCATTTAAGTCTTGTAGGACGATCGTTGAATATAGTGTCTAGCAGATGAACGGGGTCGTACCATGTCTCATAAATCAAGAAATCTTTCCCCAGGAGGGAGCATTGGAACAATACTCGAACTGTTTAACTGTCATGTATTTTTTCTTTCTGTAATCGAAATTAAAAAAGTATCGTCATCGTGCAGTCAATCTGCGCATCATCGTGATAAGACATTATTAGTACTATTATTTACAGAATGCAGCTTCATTACACCATAGTAACATACAAATAATGGAAATGTTAAGATATTACATGGATAACACCTAGTAAAATATTATAGGGACTTTCATTCCAAGATTAAGATTCTTAATTTCCATGAAAGTGTCTTGGCGAGGAAATTGGTGCACCACTCAGACACGGAAGCGGACTTTTTCGATATATTTTACCATCATATAATTCGTCTAGAAATTATCGTTTTTTATCCTAATATCGAAAGTCATTTATTTGGCGTACAGACAACATCTTGGATTTAGTCTCCATGTGCGTCATTGGTATTTGGCGGTAGGTAGACGCCAAGGTTTTCCATATCCGGATGAAACCGGGCAGCGCGCTGGTGTCACCTTGCTGGGATTTGTGGCATTCTCTTCACGTCTACTGAACTCCTACCACATTGTCGTTGGGCTCAGACACCTCGAAACCTTATCTCGAGCAACAAAAGATGTCCGCTTTGAACTTCAAACACGAGCAGTAGCTGACAGTCTCTTGCCGGACCGAACTGGTTAGAACGTGTTCCATCCGCTTTTAAATTTACGGTCGTGTTTTGCATGAGAGTACAGAGGCAATTCAAACAATTCTCTTGGATTGTCTGCCATTACCGTCTCCATTTCGTGACTACACATTCTCTGATTATTGTTCGATCTTTGAGCGTGAACGCGTGCTCATCTTCGATAAAAATTCTGTCAGTCACTCTGAAATAGTTCAGGACATCGTCGTGTTCTGCAAAACGATGGCATATTTCTGGGTAGATAACTCGTTCCGTTATTAATGGACCCCAATACACTCACAGCCAATACGGATGCAGAGAGTCGGACAAATGAACGCTAGAGCTAAGCGCCTTGTAAGGATTGAGATTATTACACATACAACGCTAATTGAGCGAGACAAAGATGGTGGAGCAAATCTGACGTAGTGCTGTTGGAGGCCAGTTCTGGTATTCGTGTGGATGGGCTTGCGAAAACTATGGAAAACGATAGAGATGTGGGTCGTCGGACGGTAATTGTCACATTAATTCTCCCCAGTTGCTTAACGACGGCACCAGCTCATCGGTTTGTAACCGGATTGAAGTGCTGAGAATGGCAAGACAGGGAATGACATTTAGGATAAATTGAACTGTACGGTCAACATATAAAACTGTATTCAACCGGAAAAGCGTTTTGACGCATGTTTCTACTGCCATGGTAGTAGTGAAATTCGTATACGTTTGTCTTCCTTCGAGTTAAGTACCAGTTTATTCAGCCGTTACGAATATATATATATATATATATATATATATATATATATATATATATATATATATATATATATAAATTAAAGTCGAATCTGAATAATGGTCTCACTTTTCAATATTCTTCATAGATTGTTAGGATAAGTTTCATTACGAAACTTACAACCAAACGGGAAGCAGTTACCTAAACTACAGATTACAATACGGACAGCTAATCAGTTGAGCTACCGCTGTCTGAAAGTCGCGCGGGCTTGCAGTTATGCAGAAGGGTTCTCTGTTTCCTGACTTGACGGTCGATGCCTTCCCGACTGTTAATCTTCTCTATCGACGACATTGAACTCTTACTAAACATTATTGCCAACTCAGCTGATAAATTCGCGTAGCATGTGCTGATCGAATGGTTGCTAACGCAGATCTACCCAAAATGGAAAGGGCTCTGTAAAATTAAATTTTGTATTGTGTATGTCCCATCCTGATACAAGCCTTTAGATTAGACGCCACTTCCCCAGCTTGCCTGTTAAGTTGCTTCTGACTTATTCAAGTATATTCTCAATTGGCTCCATCAGATTGATTTGACCCCATTATAACCGTCATAAGTGTTTATTGGTAATCTGTCCTCCTGTATAGCTGAGGTCGCAACTCCGCTCTTGTGCGGTGGCGCTAGGCTCTGTGGTAGACAGTTCTAATCTTGGTGGAGGAAGAAATATTGATCGCTAGTGTTTGGTCGGCAAGAGCAAGAGAAGTAGCGGCATATTCATCTGTAGTATTTGGCCGGCAAGGGGGAAGAGATTGCATTATGCAGTTCGTAATCACCAGCCTTTGCGCCTGTGTCCTACGCTAAATTGCAAATCTCTCTACACTATCTTAAGCACGGAGGGTACGTGACACTTGATGATTCCCCGCCTGAGGATGTGGACGTTAATCTCGGAAGTCTCCTGTGTGCTACTGGAGAGGGTTAGGTTGCAAGCCAGCACCAGGTTCACCCTCTCACTTTTTTTCCTTACAAACGCCACGCTACGCTAAGCATGCGTCCGTGAGTCTCCTGCACTCAAAAAGCACGAAAGAAACAACTGTCACATTCCGCGAAAGAATGCCATTGTACGAAAAGGAAGAAAAATACCTTTCCAGTTAGGCTACTGATTATAACTATCGAGCCAGCCACATCGTGTGACGTACGTTACTTATTGGGTATCAAAATCCTGGAACCCTCAATCAGCAGCCGGCAACACTCGCCACAAGACCACAGGGACGGGCAGTGGGACACCACAAAACTGACATTAAGGTTATTGTGATTTACATTTGGCCAACACGTCGCTTCCTTTCAGTGGCTTCCAATATACATTTTTGTGCTTCTATTCCATTTCCTCGTGAGTGCAAATGAACACAATTCCAGATCTCACAGCCCATGCTTAATCCCATGAATTGGTTGGAAGTAATCTCGGCCCGCGTATGTCGTAAAGAAATGATCTCAAGGGGCATTTGAATTGATATTTATGGATTGTGTAGGAACTGAAAGAAACTCCTTTTAGATCAGTTACGGATATCAAGTCAGTTTGATTTATATTTTAAAAAAAGCAATAACGTGCGTTACTTTTTTCCTAATGTTGCTGAATGTGGAACATCTTTGCAGTTAATGGGGTTATGAAAATAAGATGATTTCCGCAATACCTTTGACTTCAAGAAAAATAAAAATTAAAGCAAAATCTGACGATACGGTTTTATTCGTTGCACTTTTGCCTTGAAGAAATCAGTTTTGCATCCACATAGGACGCTCCCTGTAGCCGCTGCGCCAGGGGAAGAACCACTTGCAGCTGGAGCATTAGTCATCGGAGGGAACTCTCGTAGCCCTCCTAATGTACATGTAACAAATTAATTTTATATAAGACATTTTAAGTATATTTTCTAGCAGCATACATAATTGAAAAATATTAAGTTCTAACAAAATGGTGATGTGTTCAAACAATGTCATTTTCTTCACCCTCCGGGTCGAGACAAAAGCATAAATCGAAAAGAAACTTGTGAAGACATCACTAAACGGCTATGTACACTGATAAGAGTAAACAATGAAAAATACCTGCATCAAATTAGATTAAAATCATATGTATCATTCTCTAATTATGTTTCCCACCGGTCTGAAAAGTATAGTTCCTAAAAATACGGGTTTAAAGTTTTGGGTAACGTTTTTTGCAGTTAAGTTAAATACACCTACAGTCAGCGATTCCTGGACTATACAGCAATCCTTCCAGATCCAAAAGGAGGTCTTCCCCGATGTTTGTAGCTATGGCAGTCTTTCGGTCTGCTTAGCAGCTTCAGTCATCTGCTTTTCTTTTCACTCGACACGCTTTTAATCTGCTTTTGTGTGGAGGTTATAACAGGCTGGTCCAATTTCAAGTTTAAGCTCGTTCATAATTTCCATAATGCCTGTTAGGCCATATGGGCAAAAATGTGTTTACCCAGCCCCTGGCATATAGTCTGTCCTGCACACCAGACATGTTATGTGGGAACAGCATTGGCCTGATATATCGACCTACAGGCCAGGGACAAATAAATGATTTTCAAGCCTCTCATGTGTAGCCTCCCCTTCATGACAGCTGTGTTGTGAGAGTAGTATTGGCCTGCTTTATTGAAATTTATTGCAATAAGCACAGCTGGGGATGGGTTGAGATGATAGAGGTGGGGATGGCAGAGCGAGGAAGAGGAGGAAATGGGCAGAAAGAAGGAAGGACAGGCAGATGCTTGGAGCAGGTGGAAGGAGAGGGGGAAGGCAGAGATGGAAAGAAAGAGAGGGAGGAGGATCTGGTCAAAGGGAGCAGGAGGAGGATATGGTGAGGAGGACGTAATGGAGAGATGGAGGCAGTGGGGAAGAGGAGATAGACAAGCAGAGATGGGAGGATAGGGTGTGTTCATATGGTTCAAATGGCTCTGAGCACTATGGGACTTAATTTCTGAGGCCATCAGTCCCCTAGAACTTAGAACCACTTAAACCTAACTAACCTAGGGACATCACACACACCCATGCCCGAGGCAGGATTCGAACCTGCGACCGTAGCGGTCGCGAGGTTCCAGACTGTAGCACCTAGAACAGCTCGGCCACCGCGGCCGGCGGTGTGTTCAATATCAGTGTGGAATGCATATATGGGCAACGCCACTGCGAAGAGGCTAGTAATCCTTAAACAGACCGACTAAAGACATGAATAATCCAGAGTCTCACTACAGATAAGTTCATTGCTATTAACTGTAACTAAATTATGAATGACTCTTGCAGTATTTCCTTAACTAGGCAGGTTTAGGCCACATGTAAGTGTCGTGAAAGTCTCCTGGAAACTTAACAGGTAGTGTTATCGAAATGGCAACGTTCCTCTTGTAAAACGCTGTTGGGTACAGTTAGAGGATCAGTATTTCACGCAAGGACAAAAAGGTCGATTACGTAACAGTAGTTCTTGAACCGACCCGTTGAGACAGTTGTTCCTGCATTGCTGCACACATCAGTGGAACAAGAAAGAGTGCAAATAGTAATTGTACAGTGCACAGTGGCTTACATAGTAAACTTCGAAAACCGAACCTGCTACAAAGCTGGTTGACACAGTGTCTCAGACGTAGATCTGACGTCATGGAGAACTGAGCATCAAATCGTCAGTTACAAGTGCCGACAGTGTTCTTTCGTAGAGGCTCATCCACCCATTTCCAGCTGACATGGCGCATTTTCACTAATAACCTCCATACCGACACAATGTTATCCTTATCTTTGTTTTCTTGAACGTGGTGGCATTCTGTAAACTATAAAATTATTACTTATCCATGTAATTGGGTTGATTATATGTTTGTCTCCTCCTCTTTTCCGTGATGAGATACACCTGCATAACTGGATGACCGTGACTAGTTTTCAGAAACAGTCAAAAGCGTCTCAGCAGGCGGGGGGCAGCAAGGACTGGAAGGTCGTTCAAAGATGTGGCAGGCGGCGAGAGCCGCCATCAACTGCCGATCAAAAGGCCTCCCCGTTTCGTCTGACGTCTGACAAACAGGCTTCAGGCCGACAAAGATCCTGAGCCAAATGTAGTCGCTTGTCGTGTTTCAGAAGTAGTCTCTCCGGGCAGTCACAGGGGATGGGATAACTGGGAACCCCAACGTTAGGCACACAGTGGGGCTCCATAAAGATATGGCTGCCAAGTAACGGAAAATGTCGTGTGTGCACTCTTGTTTGAGCCGCGCGGAGTGGCCGTGCGGTTTGAGGCGCCATGTCACGGATTGCGCGGCCCCTCCCGCCGGAGGTTTGAGTCCTCCCTCGGGTATGGGAGTTTGTGTTGTTCTTAGCATAACTTAGTTTAAGCAGTGTGTAAGTCTAGGGACCGATGACTTCCGCAGTTTGGTCCCTTAGGAATACACACACACACACGCACACACACACACACACACACACACACACCTCTGTTTGCATACAGGGTAGGGTGCTGTGAACTACAGGTGGCGGCTCATGTCGGTACTGATGATGGTGCCGCTGTGGATCGGAAGAGTGTCTCTCTTGTTTCGGGCGGCTATCTGCAGTAGTAATGACAGCTAGTCTTGCTTGTGAAATGAAGGCAGAGCTCACGATCTGTAGCATCGTCGGCACGACCGACTGCGGGCCATTGGTACACAGCCGAGTGGAGGGTCTGAATCAGAATCTCAGACGGTTCTGCAACTGTATAGGCTCCACATTCCTCGACTTGAGCCATTCATGCATGTCCAAAGGAACAGGCTCCGCGGCGACCACAGCCGTTACGAAACACATCAAATGAATTCGTCATTTCGATTAAGGACTAACATGAGCTGTAGAACAGAATGACGACAGCGAAAATTTGTGCCGGACCCGGATTCGAACCCGGATTTCCCGCTTATCGCGAGCGGTCGCCTTATCATTTGGCTATCTGTGCACGACTCAGGGCCACACCCAAATCTCCATATGTCGTCGACGCATGTTTGACGACATATGAAGGTGTACACTGGGGTCGTTCACTGTTTCTATTTTGCAGTTTTTTTGTTTCACAGTTCAGTACACCTTCTTCCTGTTTTCATGCTAGGTCAGTGTTCAGTTTTGGATGGGCTGTCCACTGGGCCCTCTTAGCACTAAATCTGAGGGGGATGCGATTGGGAGTTCCCTTGTTAGTGAGGGGACCCCTACACACGAGAGGCGGATACCGCGGCAGTGTGGGGTGGACTGGGCGGATTTTTGAGTTAGAGGATGTCGCGAAAGTACACAAAGGGCTTCAGTCTCAATGGGTGCAGGGCAAACACGGGACGAGGGTAGACAATTTGTATTGAAAATTATAGTAGCTTTGTTGGGAAAGAACGAGAACTCCAAGCGCTGATAGAAAGCACTGAAGTGCAAGTCATTATAGGTACTGAAGTCTGTCTAAAGCTGGAAATAAGAAATAAGGTCAGCTGAAATTTCTAGAAAAGACTTAACGGTGTTAAGAAAGGCTAGATTAAATATAGTTAGTAACGGAGTGGTTATTGCTTTTATAAGATCTCCGGGCGGGGACTACTCGAGAGGATGTCGTTATCAAGAGAAAGAAAACTGGAGTTCTACGGATCGGAGCGTGGAACGTCAGATCCCTTAATCGGGCAGGTAGGTTAGAAAATTTAAAAAGCGAAATAGATAGGTTAAAATTAGATATAGTGGGAATTAGTGAAGTTCGGTGGCAGGAGGAACAACAAGACTTCTGGTCAGGTGACTACAGGGTTATAAACACAAAATCAAATAGGGGTAATTCAGGAGTAGCTTTAATAATGAATAGGGAAATAGGAATCCGGGTAAGCTACTACAAACAGCATAGTGAACGCATTATTGTGGCCAAGATAGATACAAAGCCCACGCCTACCACAGTAGTACAAGTTTATATGCCAACTAGCTCTGCAGATGACGAAGATATTGAAGAAATGTATGATGAAATAAAAGAAATTATTCAGATAGGGAAGGGAGATGAAAATTTAATAGTCATGGGTGACTGGAATTCGTCAGTAGCAAAAGGGAGAGAAGGAAACGTAGCAGGTGAATATGGATTGGGGGTAAGGAACGAAAGATGAAGCCGCCTGGTAGAATTTTGGACAGAGCACAACCTAATCATAGCTAACACTTGGTTCAAGAATCATGAAAGAAGATTGTATACATGGAAGAAGCCTGGAGACTGACAGGTTTCAGATAGATTATATAATGGTAAGACAGAGATTTAGGAACCAGGTTTTAAATTGTAAGACATTTCCAGGGGCAGATGTGGACTCTGACCACAATCTATTGGTTATGAACAGCAGATTAAAACTGAAGAAACTGCAAAAAGGTGGGAATTTAAGGAGATGGGACCTGGATAAACTGACTAAAACAGAGGTTGTACAGAGTTTCAGGGAGAGCATAAGGGAACAATTGACAAGAATGGGGGAAAGAAATACAGTAGAAGAAGAATGGGTAGCTTTGAGGGATGAAGTGGTGAAGGCAGCAGAGGTTCAAGTAGGTAAAAAGACGAGGGCTAGTAGAAATCCTTGGGTAACAGAAGAAATACTGAATTTAACTGATGAAAGGAGAAAATATAAAAATGCAGTAAATGAAGCAGGCAAAAAGGAATACAAACGTCTCAAAAATGAGATCGACAGGAAGTGCAAAATGGCTAAGCAGGGATGGCTAGAGGACAAATGTAAGGATGTAGAGGCTTATCTCACTAGGGGTAAGATAGATAGTGCCTACAGGAAAATTAAAGAGACCTTTGGAGAAAAGAGAACCACTTGTATGAATATCAAGAGCTCAGATGGGAACCCAGTTCTAAGCAAAGAAGGGAAAGCAGAATGGTGGAAGGAGTATATAGAGGGTCTATACAAGAGCGATGTTCTTGGAAGAGGATGTAGATGAAGATGAAATGGGAGATACAATATTACGTGAAGAGTTTGACAGAGCACTGAAAGACGTGAGTCGCAACAAAGCTCCGGGAGTAGACAACATTCCATTAGAACTACTGACAGCCTTGGGAGAGCCAGGCCTAACAAAATTCTACCATCTAGTGAGCACAATGTATGAGACAGGCGAAATACCTTCAGACTTCAAGAAGAATATAATAATTCCAATCCCGAAGAAAGCAGGTGTTGACAGATATGAAAATTACCGAACTATCAGTTTAATAAGTCACAGCTGCAAAATACTAACACGAATTCTTTACAGACGAATGGAAAAACTGGTAGAAGCCGACCTCGGGGAAGATCAGTTTGGATTCCGTAGAAATGTTGGAACACGTGAGGCAATACTGCCCCTACGACTTATCTTAGAAGCTAGATTAAGGAAAGGCAAACCTACGTTCCTAGCATTTGTAGACTTAGAGAAAGCTTTTGACAATGTTGACTGGAATACTCTCTTTCAAATTCTGAAGGTGACAGGGGTAAAATACAGGGAGTGAAAAGCTATTTACAATTAGTACAGGAACCAGATGGCAGTTATAAGAGTCGAGGGGTATGAAAGGGAAGCAGTGGTTGGGAAGGGAGTGAGACAGGGTTGTAGGCTATCCCCGATGTTGTTCAATCTGTATATTGAGCAAGCAGTAAAGGAAACAAAAGAAAAATTCAGAATAGGTATTAAAATCCATGGAGAAGAAATAAAAACATTGAGGTTCGCCGATGACATTGTAATTCTGTCAGAGACAGCAAAGGACTTAGAAGAGCAGTTGAACGGAATGGACAGTGTCTTGAAAGGAGGATATAAGGTGAACATAAACAAAAGCAAAACAAGGATAATGGAATGTAGTCGAATTAAGTCGGGTGATGATGAGGGAATTAGATTAGGAAATGAGACACTTAAAGTAGTAAAGGAGTTTTGGTATTTGGGGAGCAAAATAACTGATGATGGTCGAAGTAGAGAGGATATAAAATGTAGACTGGCAATGGCAAGGAAAGTGTTTCTGAAGAAGAGAAATTTGTTAACATTGAGTATAGATTTAAGTGTCAGGAAGTCGTTTCTGAAAGTATTTGTGTGGAGTGTAGCCATGTATGGAAGTGAAACATGGACGATAAATAGTTTGGACAAGAAGAGAATAGAAGCATTCGAAATGTGGTGCTACAGAAGAATGCTGAAGATAAGGTGGGTAGATCACGTAACTAATGAGGATGTATTGAATAGGATTGGGGAGAAGAGAAGTTTGTGGCACAACTTGACTAGAAGAAGGGATCGGTTGGTAGGACATGTTCTGAGGCATCAAGGGATCACCAGTTTAGTATTGGAGGGTAAAAAACGTAGAGGGAGACCAAGAGATGAATACACGAAGCAGATTCAGAAGGATGTAGGTTGCAGTAGGTACTGGGAGATGAAGAAGCCTGCACAGGATAGAGTAGCATGGAGAGCTGCATCAAACCAGTCTCAGGACTGAAGACCACGACAACAACAACAACAACAACAACAAGTTGTTTCAAGCAGATACCCCACTCGTACAATTATAGTTGGTAGTGACTTCAGTCTACCTTCCATATATTGTCGAAAATAGATGTTCAAAGCCGGGAGTGGGCATAAAACATTGTTCGAAGTCGTACTAAATGCTTTTTCCGAAAATTATTTCGAACTAATAGTTCAGGAGCTCATTCGAAGTGTAAACGGTTGCGAGAACATACTTGACTTCTTAGCAACAAATAATCCTGAACAGATAGGGAGCATCATATGAGAGACAGGGATTAGTAACAACTAGTTTGTTGTAGCGAGATTGAATACCGCAACATCCGAAGCCACCAAAAATAGACGCATTATATAGACTTAAAAAATCAGATAAAAATACGCTTGACGTCTTCCTAAGAGACAGCTTTGACTCATTCCAAACTAACTATGTAAGCGTAGACAAGATGTGCCTTAAATTCAAAGAAATAGTATAGACGGCAGTTGAAAGACGTACACTTAAAAAATTAATAGGAGATGGTTTTGATCCTTCGTGGTACACAAAACAGATCAGACACTGTTGCAGAAGCAACGAAAAAAGCGCGCCAAATTTAAAAGAGCGCAAATTTTCTAAGATTGGCGATGTTTTAATGAAGCTCGAAATTTACTGCGGCGTTCAACGCGAGACGCTTTTAATAGTTTCCACAAGGAAAGTCTGTCTTTAAATCTGACAGAATATCCAAAGAGATTGTGCTCTTACGTAAAGTACATCAGAGGCCAGACACAATCAGTACTTTCAATGTGCGATAGCAATGGTAAGGTTGTCGATGACAGTGTCTCTAAGGAGGAGTTAGTAAACATGTTTTTTCCGAAATTTCTTCACCAAAGAAGCCGAAATATTTCAGATTTCGAATTAATAACAACTGCCAGCAAAAATAACTGAGAAATAGGTATCCTCGGTGCAGTGAAGCAGCTTAAATCACTTAATAAAGGCAAGTCTTCCGGCCCATAAAGTATACCAATTAGGTTCATGCCAGAGTATGCTGATATGGTAGCCCCATACTTAGCAATCATATACAACTGTGTGCTCGACGAAAGATCCGTACCAAAAGACTGGAAATTGCATAGGTCACTCCATTACTCAAGAAGTGGAGGAGGAGTAATCTGGTGAATTACAGCCCCATATCACGGACGTCGATTTGCAGCAGGTTTTTTTTCACGTATACTGTGCTCTAACATTATGAGTTATTTTATTGACAAGTGGTCAGAATACAGAAAATATCGTTCTTAACTTGCTCTTTATTCGCACGAAGTAATGAATGCTGTCGACAGAGAATCTCAGATTGATTCCACATTTCTATATTTCCAGAATATTTTTCACACCGTTTAATCAGACTGCGTGCCTATGGAGTATGTTTCAGTTGTACGACTGGATTCTTGATTTCCTGTCAGAAAGCTCGCAGTACGTAGTAATCGAGGGAAAATGGTCGAGTAAAAGGGAAGTGATATGTGGCGTTCCCCAAGGAAGTGTTATATAGACCCTCTGCTGTTATTAATCTATATAAATTACACTCCTGGAAATGGAAAAAAGAACACATTGACACCGGTGTGTCAGACCCACCATACTTGCTCCGGACACTGCGAGAGGGCTGTACAAGCAATGGTCACACGCACGGCACAGCGGACACACCAGGAACCGCGGTGTTGGCCGTCGAATGGCGCTAGCTACGCAGCATTTGTGCACCGCCGCCGTCAGTGTCAGCCAGTTTGCCGTGGCATACGGAGCTCCATCGCAGTCTTTAACACTGGTAGCATGCCGCGACAGCGTGGACGTGAACCGTATGTGCAGTTGACGGACTTTGAGCGAGGGCGTATAGTGGGCATGCGGGAGGCCGGGTGGACGTACCGCCGAATTGCTCAACACGTGGGGCGTGAGGTCTCCACAGTACATCGATGTTGTCGCCAGTGGTCGGCGGAAGGTGCACGTGCCCGTCGACCTGGGACCGGACCGCAGCGACGCACGGATGCACGCCAAGACCGTAGGATCCTACGCAGTGCCGTAGGGGACCGCACCGCCACTTCCCAGCAAATTAGGGACACTGTTGCTCCTGGGGTATCGGCGAGGACCATTCGCAACCGTCTCCATGAAGCTGGGCTACGGTCCCGCACACCGTTAGGCCGTCTTCCGCTCACGCCCCAACATTGTGCAGCCCGCCTCCAGTGGTGTCGCGACAGGCGTGAATGGAGGGACGAATGGAGACGTGTCGTCTTCAGCGATGAGAGTCGCTTCTGCCTTGGTGCCAATGATGGTCGTATGCGTGTTTGGCGCCGTGCAGGTGAGCGCCACAATCAGGACTGCATACGACCGAGGCACACAGGGCCAACACCGGCATCATGGTGTGGGGAGCGATCTCCTACACTGGCCGTACACCACTGGTGATCGTCGAGGGGACACTGAATAGTGCACGGTACATCCAAACCGTCATCGAACCCATCGTTCTACCATTCCTAGACCGGCAAGGGAACTTGCTGTTCCAACAGGACAATGCACGTCCGCATGTATCCCGTGCCACCCAACGTGCTCTAGAAGGTGTAAGTCAACTACCCTGGCCAGCAAGATCTCCGGATCTGTCCTCCATTGAGCATGTTTGGGACTGGATGAAGCGTCGTCTCACGCGGTCTGCACGTCCAGCACGAACGCTGGTCCAACTGAGGCGCCAGGTGGAAATGGCATGGCAAGCCGTTCCACAGGACTACATCCAGCACCTCTACGATCGTCTCCATGGGAGAATAGCAGCCTGCATTGCTGCGAAAGGTGGATATACACTGTACTAATGCCGACATTGTGCATGCTCTGTTGCCTGTGTCTATGTGCCTGTGGTTCTGTCAGTGTGATCATGTGATGTATCTGACCCCAGGAATGTGTCAATAAAGTTTCCCCTTCCTGGGACAATGAATTCACGGTGTTCTTATTTCAATTTCCAGGAGTGTATTTAGGAGACAGTCTGAACTACCATCTTCGATTTTTTTGCAGAAGATGCTTTCATTTACCGTCTAGGGTTATGAGGAGATCAAAACCAATTGCAAAATGATTTAGATGATTTAAAGAAGATACGTGTGCTGCGAAAAGTGGCAATTGAATCTAAATAATGAAAAGCACATCCACAGGAGGACCAAAAGGAATCCGCTAAATTTCGTTTACGCGACAAATAACATAAATATAAAGGCTGTTATTTCACCTAAATAGTTAGAGATTACAAATAAGTCAAATGGGAACGATCACAGATAATGTTATGGGGAAAGCGAACCAAAGACTACATTTTATTTGCAGACCGCTTATAAGATGCATCAGATCTACTAGAGAGACTGCCTGCACTACGGTAATTCGTCCTCTGCTAGAGTATTGCTGTACTGTATGGTATCCTTACCAAATAGTATTGACGACGGCTATCGAAAAGTACATAAAAGGGGAGGTCGTTTGGTATTATCACGAAACAGGGGAGAGTGTCACGGACGTGACACGCGAGGCGAGCGTGCGTGCTTAGTTGTTCGGTCGCTGGCGTCGGTCATGTTTGGTGCTGGCCTGTGCAGTGTTGAAGTTCTTTGTTCCCCTGTAGACAGACTCGCACGTCAGAATTATTCTCCCTCCCGGGGCTCCCCGGCGTTTTAATCCAGCCGACGTCGACTGGCATAGTTACAGCTGTGCCGACAGCGGCGGTTCGCAGCGCTGTCTCATCCTGTACAGATTCAAAGCTACTAATTGTCATGGCAGTACTGTTTCAGTAACTGCGGCGTATGTCAGGGCAACAATCACGTAGATGGCGCTGCGTTAGCATTCGGACCGGTATGTACTGCAGGCTGTTCCACATCATATGTATTTGCTGTATGTTACATAAGCCGATAAAGATATCAAACACAGTTTTTCCGTGGTTTGTTAATGCAGATTACCGAGAGAAAAGATGTACTTTTTAATATGATGACAGCATTTGTGTTGAAACATTTCGAAAGAAAGGGTAGGAATGCGTTAAATATGAAGGATCTGGCTACCATGAACTAACAGTTTCACCTCCACTAACAGTAAGACTTGACCCCAGAATAATGGAGCGATAACTTAGTTGGCACTTTGGTCATCACATGTTGTACATTTGCTGCTCCGTTTTGAGGAAGGTTCCTCTGCAAACATTACCGAAAGTTATGACATTGATCTTTTGGATAGGGTGGATAGCAATGTGCGGCTGTTTGCTGATGATGCTGTGGTGTACGGGAAGGTGTCGTCGTTGAGTGACTGTAGGAGGCTACAAGATGACTTGGACAAGATTTGTGATTGGTGTAAAGAATGGCAGCTAACTCTAAATATAGATAAATGTAAATTAATGCAGATGAATAGGAAAAAGAATCCCGTAATGTTTGAATACTCCATTAGTACTGTAGCGCTTGACACAGTCACGTCGATTAAATATTTGGGCGTAACATAGCAGAGCTATATGAAGTGGGACAAGCATGTAATGACAGTTGTGGGGAAGGCGGATAGTCGTCTTCGGTTCATTGGTAGAATTTTGGGAAGATATGGTTCATCTGTAAAGGAGACCGCTTATAAAACACTAATACGACCCATTCTTGAGTATTGCTCGAGCGTTGGGGATCCCTATCAGTCCGATTGAGGGAGGACATAAAAGCAATTTAGAGGCGGGCTGCTAGATTTGTTAGTGGTAGGTTCGATCATCACGCGAGTGTTACGGAAATGCTTCAGGAACTCGGGTGGGAGTCTCTAGAGGAAAGGAGGCGTTCTTTTCGTGAATCGCTACTGACGAAATTTAGAGAACCAACATTTGAGGCTGACTGCAGTACATTTTTACTGCCGCCAACTTACATTTCGCGGAAAGACCACAAAGATAAGATAAGATAAGAGAGATTAGGGCTCGTACAGAGGCATGTAGACAGTCATTTTTCCCTCGTTCTGTTTGGGAGTGGAAGAGGGAGAAAAGATGCTAGTTGTGGTGCGAGGTACCATCCGGCACCCATCGTGTGGTGGATTGCGGAGTACATACCGTTCCGGCTCTTCCACTTGCTACGTTTGTCTCGACGCTTTTACGAAACGTACGGGGTAGATGGCATGCGGGGGGTGGTGGTATTTGTGGGGATGTAATCTTGTGCTGTGGGACACTGTGTGCACTGGTGTGCAACACTTAAGGACGAAAGTAACTTTCCCATGGTGTTTCACTGTCTAGTAATATAGTTCGACGAAACTTGCTCCATACATAGTAAGAACTGCTACAGTATTGTACAGAAAGTTTCTGAAAGAAAAACACAACAACCAGACGGACAGAAGTGACATTTTAATTCAAGGGCAATAATTACTCTGAGATCATCACAATTCACGATGGTTCCACGGACATTAGAAGCGGCAGGACGTGATTCTTAATAGGATTGTGATCCCAAGGACGGCAGTCAATGCTCTGCTACGTGCTCTCATGCAGGCTTCAAGGCTGATAAGGACTTCTTGTGGTAGGAGATCCCATTCCTCCGCCAGGACGGTTGAGAATTGCTGGAAAACCGTTGGCGCATATGAATGTGCAGCAGTGCATTTCCCCAATGCATCCCACACGTTCTCGTTAGCGTTAAAGTCAGGGAACTGGGCAAGCCAGTCCATTCGGCGAATATCCTTTTGTGCCAAGAGCTCCAGCACCTGCTCTGTTCGATGCGTTTGCATGTCGTCACCCATAAAAATGAAGTGAGAGCCGAATGCACCACTGGAAAGACGCACATGGGACAGGAGTGTTATGTAACAGTAACGTTGACCTGATAAGTGTACAATGTCAGGACGCCCATGCAAGATTATACCTCCCCACACCATCACACCTGGACCACCAAAATGATCATTGTCGATTCCTCGGATCATTAGGCGTGCCGACCTTTCACCGTGTAAGGATACATCCAGAATCACTAGTCAGACTGAGTTTGCTCTCATCCAAGTAGAGCACGCGATCCCACTCGTCGCTGGCTCAAACCCTATGCTCTGGCAACCATAGCGAACGGCGCCACGATGTACAGGTCGTCGGGCCAGGACACAACCTCCAAACAGTAGCCTTGCCGCTGTGGAACGTGAGATTGCATGCCCTGCAGTCCTGTTTAATGTGCTCTCAGTTGCACCCATTGTTCGACGTGGGTCTCTTCTTGCCTATTGCACAATGCAGCGGTCGTGTGCTGCTGTAGCTGAACGTGATTGACCACCTCCTGTCCTTCGGGCAGCAGCGCCTTCGGTTCTGAACGCTCCCCATGCACTGCACGTGAAACAAACATGTGAGCAGTACCAAACTCCTGGGCTACACTCGTCATCCTTCGTCCTTCTTCCAGTTTCCCGATGATTCTGCCCCGTCTGAGCTAATCCACATGTTGTTAACAGGTCATGTTGTAATGTAGAACACCACAGTGCTTCAACTGCCTCATCTTGACGCTATAAACACGCTGACCTCACTGCAGTGACGTCTAACTTTTTTGTGCACGACTGGGAGACCTCTGGCAACATGCTCCCACACTTTATTTCCACTGAGTAGTTAATATCTCATTTTATTTTATCTGTCTCGTCCTCAAGTTTTGTAGAGCTAGCTGCATTGTCATTCAAAGCACTCCAGCGTAGCACCAGGTATCCTCTTGTAGACTACCTCCATATCCTTTGTAAGACATTTTGTTGAATATCGTTAAAGTGTTCTTTGTTATTAGAATGTAGCCTGGGATTGTCTGCAGCCATCGGCAAGATCTCAGCACGGCGTCCACAGATGTTCTCCAGTGATTGCGGACCTCAGATGTGAGACTGAAATTGTCTGTATCGATCTTCTGTACATTATTTCTCATAGCATGTTTCTTTCGTTCTACTTTTGGCACACAATAAATAAATAAATAAATAAATAAGTGCCCCTGGAGAGGTTGAAACAATAAATAAATAAAAAATGTTCGTCGGCGGGTTGACAGTAAGTAAATAAATAAGTGTTATTGGGCACCTGGAAGTAGTTGATTTGGTAATTAGAAGACTGTTTGCGAGTGTATTTAAAAGTTAAGAGTTTATATGAGCCTGACACCTAACGTTTTATATGGGATGAGGAGTGAAGAAGAATGGACCTAGTTTCCAGAAAAATTACAAATACCACTGTTCATGGATTACTTGGAAACTATTGTGTGCCTCCAGGTTCTCCTCGTGTATAACTACAAGGAGAAATAGGGTCAGAGTATCCATGGTAGCACGTGAGTCAATATTGTTCCCCATTTCTCATATGAGAAGAAAGCTCGAAGTTGGAGAGTAGAGTGTCAAGGCCCCTCCACCATTTCCCTATAGTACTTTAGATACTTTCGTCACGTTCTTCACAGACCGATTTCTGATTTTGGTGTAAAAGTAGTACATATTTGTCAAAGACAGCTGTGTGTAAAGGGTCACCAGGTGAATGTCTTGGAGTTTGGCAAACATGAGACGTTTCGTTTTCAAAACCAATTTATTTACAGAACCTAATCCATGAAGTATCTGGGAAGTCGGCTTGCCGTTCACATTGAGATCATTAGAGTGGGGCGTATTTTTCTGGTGAGCAAGGGTGGTAGAAGGAAGCGGCACAGTGTTATTCTGAAGGGGTTTACGGAAACCATGGAACACCTCTATCGGGATAGGTGCACGTAGAGACAAACACTGTTCTTCCGCATAAAAATCAAATGTCATAAAAACCCTACACCACCTCGCATCATGCGTCAGAGGTTGCTTGCAGAGACCATCAGACAGAATGTCTTCCATTGACCCCACATTCTTAAAGAGTAACTAAATTTAGGACTTCATTTTCAGTGACTGAAATTTTAACTCTCCTCAACTAACGCAGTAACGAACATCGGAAGGTTACATCGTAATACTTGCTCTTTGCCTGTTTAAACTATAGATACAGCCAATTTCACGTACGTCAAACTGTACCATATATGTGGTTTCCTTGTTGAGAAGAGTCCCTACTATTTACCTTTTTTTCCTAGTATTAACATTTTTTGACAAAGCTACTACTGAGGAACTGTTTGAATTCCCGTAGTAGTCAACTCCCACCGAGAGAAATGTTTCCTTTGTGAAAATCAGATTGCTGTCACTATAGTTTAATGAATGCGCGTTGCATGTTACTGAACTGTGTACAGTTTTGATTACTTTAATTCATTAAATGTTGGGATGACTCGCGCCACAATCTACAAATCGTTAATTAATCCTTCGAACTCTGTTATCATCCTACGGTAGACTATTGATCTGTCCATGCGAATATTTTACTTATTAAATTATATATTTTATAGTGTGTTTCTTGTAATAGCTTCATGCAAGTGAGTTTAACATCAGACGCGGGCTGATCTCTTGCGAATTTCACTTACGGGGGAAGAACGTAAGTTCGATGTGCTAAAGCCGAATAAAAGTGATTTTAAGATACAGAGACGTGCTCGTAGAACATCGTTGGGTTAGAAAGTAAAGAGTCAGCTGTGCAACCTAATATTTTCCCATTTGACGTAATTACGGTTGCGAAACATGTACCATGAAAAGGAAAGATATCAGCAAAATTCAAGCATTTAAGATGAAGTTTGTTCGTAGCTTAGTCGGAAAAACACTGAGGGATAGAATACAAAATGTGGAAATGCGAAAACAGGCTCAAGTTGTCAGACATCTAGACAAAAGAACCCTACAGCATGTGATATGTTACGGACATGTGACACTGACACATTAATTCCAACAGGCCAGCAAGAGTAGTGGACGATTTAAAAGACCATGAGGAAGACTAAGCCTCAGTGGATGCTGACATCGAGCAGAGGGCATACCTGGGACACGATCGAAGATTGAGAGCAGTTTAAGAATCGTAATTGGTGAAGAAGTGTAGTTTGCTGACCCATCCAATAAGATGGACCAACTGTCATGATGATGGTGACGACGACGACAGTGATGGTGGTGGTGGTGGTGGTGGTGGTGGTACAGGTCTTTTTTCCTCACTGTTCGGTATATGGTCCTATTAACGTAACGGTGTTTTAAGCACTTCATTGAAATTCCAGTGAAATTCAATGAGAAATTAGGGAAGAAAGTAAAACAATGATACTTGATTTTTTTTTTTTCGAAATATCTGGGACATATGACTCATATGCTTTCCGTCACATATTTGTTTCAAGCAAATATTTAGCATCTCTCCAAATAACTTATTCATAACACTTTCAGTCTGCTATTCATAATTGTCTGTTACGCGGCTTCGTTTCTTTAGTTGTTTGTCTTTCCATAATTAACATCGTTAACCTTCGAACATCGATTGTATGCAAAAGCACGATAACACGTATGATCTCAGTAAATTTCGCAGAATCTCATCCGAGGCAGGTTCCTCAGGTCAGACTGGCTTTTCGCCACAGTGACCCGCGGGGTACTCCAGTAGAATTGGCACGTGATGTCGCCTTTTCGCTCTGACCGTGCCTCAAGTTGTGGAAGAGATAGTGCTTTTGTTTCACAACTGAACGATTGGCCAGTTGCTGTTCAAACCGTACGGAACGAGTTCCACGCTCAGCGCTTTTTCTGCTTTACTGTTTTCCGCCATCTTGTCGCAAACGAGCCTGACGTACCACGATGTAACTGCCTGTTGTCGAGTACAGTAGCTGATAACGGAAGTAGTAGTTTCAGCTTGAAGTTCACTTTTCACGTTGTACGCCCGTGGTGATACGTGAAGCATAACTTTCTCAAGTTCACTTCATCTACATCTATATGACTGCTCTGCACTTCGCACTTAAGTGCCTGGCAGAGGGTTCTTCGAAACACGTGCAGTCTATTTCTCTACCGTTCCACTCTAACAGCGCTTGGGAAGAATGAACACTTAAAGTTTCCTGTATGAGCTCTGATTTCAGTTATTTTATTATGATGATCATTTTTCCCTGTGTAGGTTGCCGACAATAAAATATTTTCACATTATCATATCCGTGACACACTCTGCCCCATTTCGCTGTAATACTAAACGAGCCGGCATGCTTTGAATTTTTTCGATGTCCTCCGTCAGTTCTATCTGGTAAGGGTACCATACAGCGTAGCATCACTCAAGCAAAGGATAGACAAGCGCAGTATAGGCACTCTCTCTAGTAGACCTGTTGCATCCTCTAAGCGTTCTGTCAATAAAACGAAGTCTTTGGTTTGCCTACCCCACAACACTATTTATGTGGTCGTTTCAACTGCAGTTGTTCGTAATTCGTAATACTAGTATTTAGTCGAACTAACAGCCTTTACATTTGTGTGATTCATCACTTAACCGAAATTTAACGGTTTCCTTTTAGTACTCATGTGGATGACCTCACGCTTTTGCTTAGTGAGAGACGACTGCTACTTTTCGTACCATACACATAGAGTTTAAGTCATTTTGCAATTAGTTTTGATCTTCTGATGACATTCACTAGACTGTAAATGATATCATCATCTGCAAACAGTCTAAAAGGGCTGCTCAGATTGTCCTCTACATCGTTAATGCAGATTAGGAACAACAGAGGGCCTATAACACATCCCTAGGGAACGCCGAATATCACTTCAGTTTTACTAGATGATTTTCCGTAAATTACTGCCTGCCTTTCTGTTAATTCTTGCCATGCCAAAACAGTAGATGTCGCTCTCAATGATACTTGTCGTATCATCACAGGGTGCCTGAAGCCTACTCCTCTGGATAAACTGTACAGCCTCGTGGGAATTGCACCCCCCCCCCCCCCCCCCATATGGCTATCAACCAGCAAATCCACGACTAAAATCCAGAAAGTGCTTCCTCAGATCTACCGAGGCTGTAGTTGGGGCACCACAGCAATGCCGAACCGAACTGTAGCGTGCAAGGTTTACCAGTACTGTAGGATGGATTACACCAAGCGAAAGACTACCAACCGGCTATACAGAGAATTGGAGTACGTGGAGATCCCTCAACAGATTACGCTCGGGTGTCACGAAATGTAAGAGCAATCTGACTAAATCGGGTTTCCTAGAGGAGCCGTCTCTCTGTGAGTGTGGAGCAACGCAGGAGACCTTCCGCCTGCTCCAGTGTACCCAATGTCCAGCAACATGCGCAACAGAAGACCTGCTACATGCAACGCCAGATGCAAAAGAGGTCACTAATTTCTGGGCGACAAAAGTGTAAATAATTGTCTTGTAAATATATATACACACACGACACGTAAATATTGTACATTATTTTATACACTGTAAATGCTCCTGACACGAATAAATAAAATAAAATGTTAAGAGTTTGTTCCAATTATTGAGTTTTAAATAACGTGTATTGCAGACAGGCCCCCAACTGCCTGAAACTTTTTATATTCGCAAAACTCTTGAAAATTTTAGCTATGCAGAATTCCCCTATGACACTTTGAGATTTTGGATCTTTTGATTTTAACTATTCAGACGCAAGTTAGAAGTAATGAGAGAAAAATATATCGAGGAGTATTTCTTCGAAGTTCTTCGCGAAAGCATTCTACTCAAGTCATCTGCAACACAATTCTTGCAAGGGCACCCTACGTTCTGGGAAACTCCCTTCTGGATGAGACTTCTTAGTTCTACGCGCAGCTCATATAACGGTCAGTTTATACGTTGTAGCAGTACAGGAAATGGCTTTGCCTTCAGTGTGCTCGCTTGCCACACGGGCGGTCCAGGTTCGATCCTACCTTCGGGTAACTTTTTGTTTTGTTTTCTTTTTTTATTGTTAGTCGGCGGAAGCCAGTTCTCTGCACATCTGTATTGGCTAAGTTGTTTTGATGAGGGGTCCCTGTCTCATATCGCGAATCAAGGCTTACAAATCACAACTCCGTCAGGACTGACGACGGCAGCAGTCTGGTTGCATTCAGATAAATTCTAAGATTCGACTACTGGACTTAATGTACAGATAACAGTCCCATGAAAAGTTAAACTAGATGCCTGCAACGTATCTGACGTTAACTAGCGAAGAGAAAAGCATCAAGATAGATGGTCAAGGATAAGTGTATAACGCCAAACTCGGTCTCTTAATCTTCAAAGGAAACAGTATTGTTTATTCCTACTTGAATGACTCTCGATAAATCTTTTTATTCGAACAGCTCACCCCTGTTAACTTTTAGCTCCCTTGTGTAACGTAAAACATCTGCAAAGTCAGCGTACAATCTACTGTGAAAGTCACAGTTAACCATTAGCTATTAATGCAGTAAAAGTACCGCCGTCAAGTCACCCATGACTACACCAAAAAGATGAAAAGTTGTTTTGTGAAAGTCGGAATTGGCGATAACACTCAGTGTTCTAATCCCGCTGGACCTGATTTCTTCTCTGCTCGAGAGACCACGACCGACTTATCGATATCGCGAATTTAGAGGAATTTACATTTTTGAAAATATATAGGCTTCGCAGTCAATCAATTATGTCTTTGAAGAATGGTTGGCATGTTCCTCGATAACAACACGCAAACACTCTGAGAAATCTGCAGATATTTGTCCAACGGTTGACGGTTGTGAAACGCCAGTTTCGTGTGTTCAATGTACCCGTTAATTGTTGTGTATTGACAGTCAGTCACTTCTGCCATGGCTATGAGTATTCGTCCGTCCACCCTTGTACGGCAGTACTGACACACAAACCTTTCACTCAGTACACTGTCCATACACAGCAGTACTTTCACGGTTGAGGTAGACGGTTAGGTGGTTCCTTGCCACAAAGCGGGTTTTACTTTCGGCGGGCTTTTCAGTTGCAGCTTAATTCTGATTGGCTGTTAACAGACGAACATGAAGCTTCTCACTGTCGCAGCTCTAAGCACACTGCTGTACTCAGTGAATCTGTATGCAGTAGTCAGCCGAGAAGTATGCTTGCAGCTGCTCGTGTTCTGTGTCAGAGACCGACCGAAAATTATAGCTTTACTAGCAAACTTCATTGTCAGCCTCGTTGTGCATCATTGTCTGCCGTTTACTGTCTCTCAGTTTGTCTAAATTGTTTGTTTTATAGCATTAGCGTCAAAGCGGAAAAGTGAAGTGAAACTTGGGAGCAAACATCTTATTTACATTGTACACAAGAAATGAACGGCAAAACTCTAACATGGCAGTGTTTTAAATCAATAAAATGAAACGTGTATCGTGACGAGAAAACGCATTCGAATAGTTCTATGCATAGAACCAGTATTAAAAAATTAATACTGTAGATAATAATGACATGTTCACACAAATGGAGAGTTATCGTAGTGCACTGAATAGGTGAAGCGCTTTAATATTTTTACATCGCTCGAGCCCCTTCAAGTCAGTACTCATGAAAATGTTTTTAGAACGGCATCTTCTGTCACAGTGCACGCCCAATTCTCTGCCGCATTCTAGTCGCTTGAATTCTGTCAAACTTGCCTCCCACGCTACATTGAAACGGAAGCTACTTTCCAGAACCCCTCGTGTACTACGAAAAGTACCTATACTCCGATTTCAATTACACTGCCTCACAAAAAGAGTGAAGCATTCACAAGATTTGGTCGGATGTCAGCTTTAACTTCGCACACGTACACACTATGGGCAGGTATGTAGATGATGAGGGTTGCAATTCTTTGAGGAAGGTTGTATGACACCCGGAGTGCATTAGTATTGCTCATGTTCAGCGATGTTACCAGGCACTAGTACGTTATGTAAGTGGCGTGAATAGTGTCATATGTAAAGCTATCATAGTAAAAGAGACGTAGATGTGGACACTTGTGATACAGCATTATCAGCATGTGACAAGAGTTTTGGAGGCTCTCATCGCGGGTCCCCATTTGGCCCGATGGTTGAATAGTGCAATATCCAGATTTGTGGGGCATTCGGATGTAACAGTGACCCGATGTCATACTTCATGGGAACATAAGGACAGGCGTATTCGTCGTAAAGGTTCCGCACGACCACGTCTCACCACGAGAGGGAGTGATAGCCGTATTGTGCACCAGGCACACCGCAACCCTGCCATTTGAAAACAAGTAATGGGCTCCCTGCAACATCGTTTGTGATCCCAGACTGCTGATCGAGGACTGGTAGCAGCCGTATTAGGAAACTGCTGCCCGCCTGCATAGGCTGCCGTTAACATCACATCCCAAACGTCCGCGTTTGAAGTGGTGCCGTACATCACATCCCAAACGTCCGCGTTTGAAGTGGTGCCGTAACTGGGAAACGTGGCCTTCTGATGAATGGTGCACCATCGTGTTCAGTGATGCATTGCGGTTCTGTACTACCCCGGAAAACGATCGACGGCAGGTATGCCGGCGACTTCGGGTGAGATCTCATTCTTCCAGTGTTTTGGACAAACACAGCGGTGGTACTCGTGGCATCATTTTGTGAGGGCGATCCGGTATAACATCAGGTCACGGAACGGTACGTCATGGACATCTTGGCGTCCTCGTGTGTTACCTCTCTTGCGATGGTATCACGGTGTCATTTTTCTTCACGTCAGAGTTCTTCCACACATGGCATGAGTCTCTGTGAACTGTCTGCATGACGTTCAAGTCCTCCCGTTGTCACAAAGATCCTCAGGTCTGTCCCCAATAAAATATCTATGAGACCAACTGGACGCCAACTCCATCTCAGTGACTGTATTCTGGATACGAGGTCTGCTTAAAAAATTCCGGAACTTTGCCCACAACATTTTTCAACGCTTACCTTTTACTTATTGTGCATGGTCTCCTTCAAAATATTCTCCTCCACACAGCTCCCAACGCCATTTCCACGCCCGGAAGCAGTCTTTGTACGTCTCCTTTGTTAAACTGCGCGAAGCGCCGTCTGCGAATTTTCTTTTATTTCATTTATCGTTACAAGGTTTTCGACTTTGGAAATAAAAAAAAAAGTCCGCAGGGGCCAGGTCTGGAAAGTACGGAGGATGAGGCAACACAATTATTCCTTTTTTGTGTAATAGTCACGCACCAGCAAGGGTGAATGTGCGAGTGCGTTGTCGTGATGCAAGAGCCACAAATTGTCTCGCCACAGCTCAGACGGTTTCCTTCTCATATTTTCTCACAGGCGTCGCAACACGTCCCGATAGTACCATCGATTTACTGTTTGTCTCTGTGGCACGAATTCATGACGAACTAACCCTTCAAAGTCAAAGAAAACTGTCAGCATGACTTTGACAACTGACCTGACCTGACGAGCTTCTTTGGACTTAGAGAACCTTTCCCGACACATTGTGAAGACTAAACCATGGTCTTATCATAACCGTACACTCCTGTCTCACCACCAGTTACGATTCTCTTAAGGAACATCACGTTCTGATTTGCGCGATCAAAAAGCTCTTCACAGATTGCGAGGCGAAGGCCTTTCTGGTCTTGATTCACGAGCCGTGGGACGAACTTGGCGGCAAAACGATGCATTCCAAGATGCTATGCCAGGATTTCATGACATGATCTAACTGAAATGATACATTCTTCTGAAATCTCTTGGACACTCTTGTCTTCGATTGGCATGCACAATTTAGTTGACGTTCCTCACTTTTGCGTCGTCGCGTAGACGTCGACGGGCGTCCTGGACGAAGGTCGTCTTTAAATTCCATCCGGCCAATTTTAAACCGTGTGAACCATTCGTAAGACCGAGTAGGGCTGAAGCTCTCATCACCTTAGGCTTCCTGCATCATTTGACATCTCTGTAAAGTTTTACTAGAGTTTCGCTCAAAATTTAATGCAGATGCGTTGCTCCTGTAACTCTGCCATCTCGAAATTCGCAAACTGTGCGACACGACGTTCTACTCAATACAGCACTGAACAATAACTAACAGACCTACAACAATGAAACTTCCGCAGTTACACAATAAACACAGGCGCGTGCAGGGATGCTAACCACATTTCGCTCCAACACACCATTGCCGCAAAATTACGAATGTTCCGGAATTTTGAACAGATCTCGTATCAAGAGTCATTTACAACAGTGGAAGTTTGCTTCAGAGAGTTTCTCCTCGTCTGGGCGCTTAACTTTTTTGTCACGCAGTGTAGTTTCCATTTGACAGCAAGGAGGACGAAATGCGCCCCACCACCAATAGACCAATGAGAGACTAAAAATGTCATGTACCAAATTATGCAATAAACTGCAAATAGCCGTCGCAGTTGCAGTACTAATTTTCTTCATTCATGATTAGTTTCGAACACTAAGCTCTTTATCAAATCATCCACTAAGCTATGCAATACCATCCGTTACCACAACCACTTCACTGTTCGTTTTCGTTAAGCACACCATTGTAAAGTAGTGCAGGACTGAACTTCATTCGCTTAATTAGTGTCAGTTAACTGTTGTGATACGACTGTGAACAAAGCAGTTTGGTTGTCAGTTCTCAGGGATGTAGCTCTTCCTGACGCGAGAATTACACCTTCTTTTCACTAAAAAAGTTTCTCCGGCCCAAATTAAAATTAAAAAAAAGATACTGGAAGAGAATAAAGGCACTACGAGGGTATATACCAAGGGGAATTAAACATTTTTCTTACTTTATTTTTGTAGGCTATATAGAGATTCTTCGACGAATTTTGCACAGCATACAAACCATACTTACAGATGTATGAAACTCTAGAATTTATTTAATTTATGAAAAAGTGAATGAGCTGTTACAGTTTAAACTTCATGTTTAGAAAAAACTCAAATTTTATAATTAATTATCTCAATTTTTACCACAGTTTTTAATAGATATGGAAAATTATAGAGTTTTGCGTCAAGGAGTTTGTGTTTGATAAGCAGTGCAAAATTCATCGAAGAATCTCTCTTCGTTATGAAGAAAAGTGTACCTAGAGCAACAAATGCAGCCTATAGTAAGTGAGAAAAATGATGAAATTTCACTTGGGAAAAAATTATTTTGTTGTGTTTTTGAACTTTCACTGCTGTTAGTGTGAATTCTGAATCCTTGGTGGTCATGTTGACAAAGTTTTATGAATTTATTTGTAAAAGTATAGATAGTAGAAATTCAAATGTCCTGTGGTGCCTTCCTGCTCCAAGTCATTCCATTTGACGTCCTACCCCTGCACTTAACATTCTGAAAGTCATAGATAGATGCTGTTAGGTAAAGGCAGTATTTCTTGACGTGCGAAGAGAATGTGACTCAGTACCACACGTACAATTATCATCGAAAGTCTGCTCATATGGGGTATGAAGCGAAATTTTTGCAGGAAGCACAGCATCGTGGTTGGAGAGTCATTGACAGAAGTGGAGGTAACTTCTGGTGTGATCCAGGGAAATGTGTTTGAATCCCTACTGTACATGCTGTATATTAATGACCTGACGGATAAT